>NW_026623269.1:1866586-1985431 GCF_030028575.1 Malurus melanocephalus | reverse complement strand
ACGAATAGAAATTAGTAATTAAACAGCAAACACAACCATTGGCACCTCCCATAAATTGATGCTTCATTTTATGTTGACAAAGTGCAAAAAGAGAAAAATAATCTCTTTTCAATAACTTTGGACAATGAAAACTAAATACACAGTGAAAATGATGACAAAGACAAAAGATTAATTTTTTTTTGATCTCTAAATCCCATAAGATGTTATTAGAAACAAAAGTGAAACAATGAAGCCTGAAATAAATGCAGCTTGGTTTTCTGTGGATTTGTATTTCATGATTTAAGCTCTAATTTGAGCTTTTCTTCTGGTATGGGAATTTATAACGTCTCAGAAAATGTGAGCTTTCACTGCAGTCAAAATGCTTATTGGGTCTATTCTTCCAGTGCTACTGAGATCTCAATTATCTTTGAGATTACTTCCATTCTGTCAAATTTGGTTGACACCGGTCAGAGGGTTTGAAAGTTATTAGACAAGACATTTATACAGCCGTACACAAACAAATGGAAAAATATTATTGCTATAAAAARAAACAGAATAAAAGTATTTTCCAAAAATGTATTTTCTCTTTCTATGTTCAGTTTCATGCACAGGGAAATATGACACCTGGATTCTTATAATTAGGAAATCCTAAGAAACAAGCTGGGTTGCTGTTTAAAGAGTCCCAGAGGAAAGAACAATACACCATTTCCTAGTAGCTGAACCTGTTTTGGCAAACAATGACCCTTGCAAATCTTCACAAAATAACACCAAATGCTACTCATGTTAACAAAAATCAACATCTCACTAAAATAAATGGAAAGTGAAGGTAGCAGGCAGAGCTCACAAGATCACTTAAGGACTACAGGGCTCAGCCCAGCAATATCTAAACTGATCTCCACTTTCAAGACACCGGTAATCTGTTCAACTCACTAACTTATTGTTTCCACCTATTTGGGTCAGATAAAATAACATGCAATTTTGGATTAAACGTAAAAGTGCAGATAAGCTGCCCTATTTTTATTTATCCCTATACTTTTTACATCTACACAACCTTGCAGTACCCAGAGCTCACATTTTCCTAAATAAAGTGCTTGAAGTTAGGGGYTTTTTAATGAATGTCACAGTTTTTAATGCATGGGTTAATCTCAAATTTGAAAAAGAGACSACCATAATATTTAAAGGCATAAAAATTACTTTTATAACACAGGTAATGTCTTTCCATGTATCTATTTGTGGAAAAAAAAAATCACAAGTGAAAAGATTAACCTGAACACTGAGGACACATTTAACATAAGCCTTCCCCAGGCTCATCATTACCTGTATGGCCCTTCTGACCTTGAAAAGCTTTCATGTTAACCAAAAAGGGATGTGGAGACCTAGGACACAGAACTCAAAAAAATATGCATTCCATCCAGACTATACTCATCACCTTGGGATTATCACATATTCATTTTGGTTTTTATCACATATTTCTATCTTAAAATGACATTTTAAATTTTACTCCCAAGAATTAATTTATTCAGTAGCCTTAATCAGAAGAAATAAACAGAGCATTTATATGAATTCAAGGAATATTTCTGTGACAAGAGCAGCTGAGATAAAAATATTCAGTACTTGACCKCTCCTGACAGAGAAAGTCAAAGACCGAAAGGCACATTCCAGACCCATTTTTGAAGAGAAGTTATTCCAGCAGAAGCAGAATGCCAGAAAAGGCCCAGTGGAAGGGTCAGGAAGGGACAGGGTGGGATTCCAATGGTGAGCAAGGAGGRGGTGGCTCGTTCAGCACGGGGTCCCTGCGATGCTGCAGTGCCACCCCTGCGGGGGCACGAGTTGGTCAAGTGACAAATCCGCCCCTGTAGGAGGGAGCCAGCCCTGCCAGGAGAGTCTCCCTGCTCTGAACACTCTCACAAACTTCTGGCTACAGGGCAAGGACTTACTTTTCATTAAGATGCATAAGTAAGCACTAAGAGCATTTTTAGCAGCAGGACAAATATATTTTATGAGTCTCTAACATCACAGAGACAGAAACATGATGGGTTTGATTATTTTGCAGGCTAAAAGTGGTTTCAGCAATGTGACAGTGGGTACCATTAAAATCAGTCAAAAATTCTCACCCCAACGTGCAAATTTTCATGTGCTTAACTCAGGATAAGCCTTCACTTGTACTGAGTCACTGGAGTGTACCAGGTCTCTGTGGCTTGCACCTCTGAAAACCTACATTTTAGGGAACAAAACCATTAGCAAGACAAATAGGAAGTGCAAAATAAAACAAACATAGATTGCATGGAATGGCATTATTTTAATCAGATGAATAAGCAAAGTCAGCAAACTCAGGCATAACTTATCATTAGCTAACATAACTCTTTGAACTTCTCAGTTCATATTTCTTGTACAGCAACAATCATAAGACATCTCCTGTTCTTAATTTAAAGGTCATTATTTCTGTGCCTTCTTCTATAATATGTTGCTCTAATTTCATTTGCTCTGGTTAAAATGGAAGGGTATGCTTTCAGAAGCCATGCAYTGTCTTCTAGAACTATCTCTTGAGCTGTGTCAAACATTTTGGGATGGCTGAGATCAGAAGGTGCTGTTAATTCTACAATTCAACGAGTCAAAAGCAGAAATATTTGGTAATTTTATCTCCAGCCTCATTGTGACAAGACAACCAAAACATATTCTCCCGGGACATGGAGGAAGWAAAAATGATCACTTTAAAGATTTTTCTTTCCTATCAGTCTTTAATCTGTGAAATACATAACAAAAAAGAGCTCTAAGTGACAGAAAAGGCAAAAATGGCAGTGCATGTACCGCTCTCCCAGGACCTGCCTGTGCCAGGCTCTCCTCAGCAGCCTGCAGTCACCCTCAGTTCATGCTGGTCAGGTTTTTTACTGAAAGAGAGTTTTTCTTTCAGTATTTATGTAGTGCAGCAGGCAACTGTTTACCTCAGAGGCATAAAAGTAAATCCGGATGTGTTTGATCCATAGTGCCACAGCAGCTCTGTTGCCTATGGAAACAAAGGCTCCTTTCAGGGAGTTCACACAACAGGCCYTGCGACACAAGGGACCCATCCATTTCAGCCACTGCATTATTTGTAGGTSTTTTGCTAAGATAGATATAGTTATATGTGTATATATACTACAAAATGTTGTCTCTGTAATAGTCCAACATGATCAAATGGGATGGTCCTGAATCTCATATTAATTTTATGTTGTGTTATTGAAACAACATAATCCCCTTTTAAACAAATTGATAGTCAGAATGTAATAAATGTCCAAGCTATAAGCATCTGTTTGGCTCCTCCACCTTTCACCGTGCAGTTTATTGGTGGACAGCAGCTTGACAAATCTGTTTCATACTAACTCACAAATTCAGCTTTTGAAGATGACCTGAGCACAGAGTTTAAAGATGCTGCAGAGAATGCATAACATCCCAGAAGCACCTTGTTAAAGGTTTCCTTTGAAAAAACACTTATTTGTGAATATGTTATAACTTCCTAAGTGCCATTCCTGTGCAGAGACCTCTGCACATCTTAGAGAAAACTGATCAAGTATGACACATTTCAACAGATCCCAGTGCAATGTTTGTTACAGCCCTTTCCCACTGAGAACCTGAGGTGATAAAAAAGGAACACGGCCACATCCAGGACTTGAATGCAAAGTCCATTGTATTTTCCTCTGCATTCAATGCAGTAAGTGGGTCAATCTTCAACCGTAGACATTGGCAGCACCAGTGTTAAGAATATAACTCAATACCTTCTTCCTAAGTGTGACATTATTAAAGAATATATTCACATAATTTATACCTTACATGACTTTCCATAAAGACATATTGCATAAATCTTCAGATTTCAATTTAAGAAGGCAATTAGCAGCTAAAAGTACCTTATCAAATCTGCTTTTAATTACAATTCACCAATGTTTATAGCTCATTTATAATTTTTGCATATGGTTACATTATTAGGGATCAAAACAAGTGAACAAAGCATTCACTTATGTGCAGTGATAACATTTGATAGAAAAGTAAAAGAAAACAATTAAAACTCATTTAAACTGGAATATTATTCTCCRTTAGGAATCTAGGGCCAAAAATGCCTTGAAAATGTCATCTGTATAAATATTCATGTACCTGTGAACAGATAAGTTCAGAAGCAGATTTGACAGAAACAAAGAATAGCTTCTTCCCATTGCAGTAGATGACTAAGATCATTTGAATGATTTATTGATAAGCCAATGTACAAAACAAATACAAAGAGAATGGGCTGGACTTGTTACCAAAAAAAAAAATCATTAAAAGACTGCCTAGCATGTGAATTTGTAAATATAAGAGTAGCATGGGTAGGCTTGCGTTACAAAAAAGTCACACATTATAAGAGAAAGACATCGATAATCCACAATTCCCATTACTTTTCTACTTTTTTGAGGGGGGGGGGGTGGTATTTGCTTGGGGTTTGGTTTAGGTTCTTTTATAAATGAAAGGATGTTAGAATTCAAAGTAAATTTTCACTTTTTTAAATCTAATTGTGCCACAATGTGGAACACAGTTGTGGGTAAATCCAAGCCAATAAGCACTGAAGTCATAACAACCAGGTCGTGGGCAACTGAGATGCCAATCCCGTCRCTCTTCCTGTGTGAAGTGTTACTCACATGAGTAACCCCACTGAAAACAGAAGGATGAATTGTGCACTGAGTGCTATTTAAAGGAAGGGGAGCAGGCTGGAGGCACATGAAGCAAGACTAATTAGCTGATAAACTCATTCCTTCCTGGGGAAGGGTAAGGGGAGTTCTGGATAGCATCCGAACCTCAATTCCCAGAGGTACCAACACTCTCCTACTGTAAAAGTCTAAATACTCCAGAAGTTATCCGAACAGTCAAAAGCCTCACAGGATCAGCCACAGCTGCTCAAGACATAGGATCAGCTTTAGGAAACACATGTCAAACCTTATTCTCCAGATCTCCAAACTGAGGCATTTTGAGGCCTTATTCTTTCCAGGCCGTGTCTGTAGCTGTGCCATCCTGGGCACTGCCCTGGAGTGGAGTTCTGGTTCAGCGTGTAACCCACACATACCCTGCACTGAGGAGCAGTAGTGGGGAAGGTGCACCGGGGACAGACATATTTTTCTAAAACTCGGTTCACAAGGCTAAGCCAAATTACTTTCCTAGTTTAATATAATTTGGAATGCCCTTTCTACTCCATGATGCAGCAAGACTGGCTTCAGCACTAAAATCTTGCTTTCTTCAAAGTCAGATGTGTGTGACAAAAACGCTCCTTTAATSCTCTTCCTTTCTGCACAGACAAACCAAACCACCATGTGGCCACCAAGTATTGACAGTGACTAACAGCTGGCAAGTTTGGGGCCTCTTACTAAATACACTTAGCAAAGCAAGGAAAAATTCTGGAGTRAACTCTAGCCTAGTGTTCTCCTATAATATAGTTCCTAGATTGTTAATCTACCTAAACTCTTGGGATTTTTCTTACTAAGTAGACAACAGAGAAGACTACAAAATCTTCTTTTCTAAATGGGCAAATTATGTCCTACACTTTATTGCAACAGCCAAGACCATCCTTAAAATTACCATTCAAATTATATTGAGAATACCTGACATCAATAATCATGTAATAAATGCATCATCCTACAAACCTAAAAAACAGGAGACAGAAGTCGTAAATAAAGGATGAATATCAAATGAACACTTTCAAATAGATGGGAACACTGAACTTCAGGATAGCTAAATTAAAAGTTAGAATAGTGGAAGAATTTTGAAAGAAAGTCCAGCATTAGCTTCAAAGATAAATATTATTCTATGTCATGTGCTTTATTTTTTTAACTTCAGCCTTTATAAGAGGGGGTTGAACAAGAGCAAAAATTTAGCTGCAAAAGCAGGCACATTTGACAAGTTTGGCAGCACATGAATAGAACTTAGACTATTATATGTGGCTGAAAAGATAAAAAAATAACAGCATTCCTCTTAATTAGAGAAGCCATATGCTCTATGAAATAAATCCTGGTAGCTTGTAATTACAACCTTATTTTTAAACAGATCCTTTTAATTCCATTATATTCTCTATTTCTGATTGATTTGCTAATATATTAAGATCACAGAGTTAAAATGAAAAGGTGCACTTCACAGTTGAAAGAAGAGCATGGCAATAATGTTGCTACATCTCCCTACAAACAGGAGATGATAAACAGGGGTCTACATGTTAAAGCTGATTTTCTTCTCTACAGTGGAAAGTAAGAAAATAAAGAAGGAAAAAATAACATCTGCCATAGCCAGTTTGTCCTGCTCAGTGTTCTGCCTGTATGGATATGGTATTTAACAATGTCCAAATGAAAACAAACCTGCAGTACTGCCTACACATCTTAAAACCAGAGGGTTCACGTGGGACATCTAATCCAGGCACCTATCTCACCTTAGTTTTAGGACTACTCTTAATTTTTCTTTCCACGTGGGAATGGATCTTACTCTTTTTGTAACTGTGTTTTCCTGAATGGTATAAARTTTTGACTCATGCTTTTTAGAATTAATTTCATTCAGAAAAAAATAACTGTACTTCTCCCTGTTAAATGAAAATACTTTTAAAACAACATTCATCCAGAGAATCCAAAAAAAGATCACTGCCATCCTTATTACTTCTAGTCACTTGTTATAAGATGGTTTCATGTAAGGAGCTATCAATCAGTTGTACAGATGCAGGTATGTTTCTATAACTATATAATAGGTATCATTCACAAGCATAAATCACAGGTTTTCTAGGTGCCAGACTGCAACACAAAGAAAATCAGCCTATAAAAACATGAATCAGCCCGTACACGTCAGAAACGCAATTCGCTTGAGAACAAGGCTCCTTACTAAGAAATTTAAGGTAACCTAATTAAATTCAAGATAGGAATTAGACTGYATTTTTAGTGGTGTGAGGCCCCTTCTTACTAACCTCTCAGGCTGTGATTTTACATTTCCATTGCTCCAYTGTACCCACCGCCCATCCTTCAGGCAGGCATTCAGTGCAGCTTCCTTCTCTTCAAGCATTAACAGCAAGCAGCTGAAACAGGCTTATGCCAGTTCTGCTGTTCTGATTGCTGAGCAAAAAGGACAGGAAATCATTATAGTCAAAACATTTCTAACAAAGGTCACTTTAATACAAAATTACATCAATCACCTTGGAAAAAAAAGTGCATTTCAATTGATGTCATTCGTTCATAGGGCTAATATCAGCTTTGGTTTTAAAAATTGGGCTGGTTCTGGAGAAAAATCATTAAAAATTAACTRTGTCTTTCAAGAGAGATTTAAGTCTTGTGTGAGAAGATAAAATTGCACAAGTTGTTTCATATGATAATCTGAATTGCTGTTTCGTAACTTTTTTTTTTTTAAGACATCACTGTGAAAGTAAAGGAAAAAAGGATCATCTAGAGAAGATGACTCTGGATAAAGCATTCCTCAGGATTTACTCTGGTSTGGTTACATGCACCATAGAATCCAACCCTTTAGCTCACAAATGTGGCTTCATACAAGCGAAATAAGCCAGAATTATTATACCTATAACTCATAATACATGCACACATTCAGGACTATTAGACACACTAGATGAGGTATCTGACTTTGTATAAAACTTTTGTGGTGGATTTTTACATGGGCATGTTGGAAGCATTTCTTTTGGAACTGCAGATGAAGCTTTTATACAMGTAAAACTTTTTACTGGGGAATGCTAACTGAATTTGCAGGTGTAAAYGAGGTCCCAGCTTTCAGACATTAATACTCATGTGACTGCTAAATTCAACAATTAAATTTTCAGTGACCTCASTGGTAAAGGGTTATGTCCATGTATCTTAATTCAGACCATAAATCACTTTTATCTATATCAGAGTACATAAGCATGTGCTTAGAAATCTGCTTTTCAAAGGAACTGAAGGAACTGGCCCCGTGTCAAGTTATTTGCTGAAGAAGCATGGGTGGATAGTTTGGAGACAGTGATTTTGTCTATGATGGTACTATTTTGTCTATGATGGTATGGTAGAATTGAATTCTACATGCACAGAAATTGCTATTCAAATGTTATATGTTTAATCTTCATATTTATGTATAATTAACAGATATACAAAAACATGGATAAACAATATAATTATATATAATTTTACAACACAGAGTAACCATTCAATCTCGGCAGTTTTATCCTACATTAAAAATTACCTAGTATCTGCAGGATATCTTCCAGTGGGATTAGTCCACTGCAAAATTTTAATTCCAGAGAAGGTTTTTTCAAGGCTAAGGACTACCCTTGTAAATTCAGATGTAAGCTGCAATTTTCGCAACAATTCCCCAAATATTTTAATTTTGATTTATCCACAACACATCTGTGTACAGATTTGTAAATAGCATATTCAAGCTCTTTAATTTCAAATCATTCTGTTTTGAAAAGGCTGGTACAAAATTGAATGTCACTTGATTGTTTTTCTGTTTAGGAGAGACTACAAATGAAGGATCAGTGAGGGAGCAGAGAAAAACTCCAGYGAGAAATAGGACAAAAACAAAGCTGAGAATGTGAAGAATGAACAACTGAGTGTGAAAAAGAGAACACAGAGGGACAAATAAAATTCTCATATACTGGCACTTAAGGGACAAGAAGYTTACACAGGCCATTGAGCTGCACCATCCTCACTTTTCAGGGGTTAGTAAACTCACTCAGTGATAACCTGGCACACAGCTTGCTTCAGCAGAAGGTTCACTCAAGAAAAGTTTACTACATCAAAATAATGGCTCCCAAACTGTAACTAATATCTAAAATGCAATTCTGCAGGCTCTGCACACCCCCCACCCCACCTTRCCTATCTCCTTGTCACTGTATTCCCCMATCTGCTACGCCCAGAAACCCCAGMAATTGCAGTCCCTTTTAAAAGTAACCAGTTTTCTCTAACCTGCAGCCCTCCCCAGGAGAGGCACCTGAGATGCTGATCTTGCTGCTGGTGAGAACACAAACCCCAGGGGGGTTTCTGCCCTGCTGTGCYAGAGCCATTCTCCTGGAAGACATGGAGCCATCCCAAAGAGACACAGATGTGCTGCTGTTCCCTGGCCCTGGAGACGTCATGGCCACAATGGTGGGATCTGATTTTTTCTCTTCCCAGTTTTTCAASCTGTGGCTTCTAAAGGTGACAATGGTAATTAGTCCTAAATGCTCTATGTGCCATAGAGAAATAGAGGAGAATATGGCCAGCAGGCAACGTTTTTTAAGCTCCTGCCAACACTTTGATCACAGAATGAATTGTCTGGAATATTGTGAGCTCTTTACTTATTAAAATGAAACTGGGGTGTTGTATCAATGAAATATATTTTATTGTGTTCTTACAATGAGACATATGCTATTATATTATCAAGGTTCCAATTCAGACTATAAAATCAGGTTTCAATTTCTCTTAATGAGAGACTGTACCAAAAGTAAATTACATGAGTTTTCATCACTGTACTCTTAATAAAAATAGGACATTTTGGCTCTTTTTGTTAAAGAGAAAGCTAATATAGTATTTATGAAGTCTGTGCAGTGAGCAGCTAAGGACTAATACTGAATATCCAAAATGCTACAGGATCTTCAGTCAAAACGGAGCACACAAAACACAAAGCATTTTGTCAAGAAAAAGAAAAAAAAAGTAATAGGAAAAAGAGGAGTGGTTATTATAGGAAGAATGAAAGGGTATAGATGGTGAAAGAAAACCAGCATTTCCAGAAATGAAAAGGGGGTGCATTTTTTTTAAAAAGATGCCTTYTAGACCTTAGTTGTGTTTTCAGGAGCTGAAAGAAACAAACTTGTAACTCTCCAAAGAGACAGTAAATGTAGACACTGAAAAATCACCACAGCATTTGAAAAGAAATGGGATCTCATTTTATARCCATAAAACTATGAACTGCCTCCTTTATTATTTAAGGGGTCTTGCTTTTCTGTTCTATTGAGAAGACTTCAAGGTCAAAATGTCTGTATACTTAATGCCACTTTAGATGCCAATGAAAGGAGATTACAAGAAAAATGAGAACCCTGGGGCTTGCCAGGCCTTTCTGGGATAAATGCACCTGGTAAAGTCAAGGTTATAAAAATGAAGAGAATCCATCATCTGGTGKTGTTGTTGGGGGGTTATTTACATTTAAAGAAAAAGAAAGGAAATTGATAAAATAAAATAGCAAAATGCTCAGATTGTCTGTATGAGAAAGACAATTTGATGCTGTAATATGTGCAATAATAAACCACAAATTCTTCTTTCAAGTGAGGACTGAAGCAACTGTTAGGGGGACAGAGACAGTCATAGTTTGGTAGACAACTCCAAATGAGGCTATACCCTTTTCAAATTGTCATAGTCTGTTCCCTGGAAACATAAGGACCTGCTGAAGGTAAACCAAAATTGAAGGGAACTTGGCTGGAATCCAAGAATGTAGGAGAAGCTTGCCCACATCTGAAAACCACAAATTTTATCTCTACTAATGTCAGAAAAATGCACTAAAGCGTACAACCCAAGGAAGCACTTCGAGGGCAATATTTCAAATGTTTACCATCAAGGCAGACATGGACATGGAGAGAAGTTTCCATGCTATGGAATTTCAGCATTCGATAATAGTTGTGATCAGAAATCTTGCCCATAAAGACTCAGCAAGGGTTGCTCTCTTACTTTGGTGCAGAATAGCCAAATAGAATTTCAAGGTCTGCACAAGGTCCATTTTCCTCAAGGATGGAARAATTTAGATTTTTTTTTTTCCTTTTCCTCTGTCTCAGTCTTATCACATTGTTGGAGATGTGGCTTCATGTTTTACAGGTAGGGTATTGTCCTATCTTATTATAATCAGAAGCTCAACCTGCTGCACAGTCGATTTTCTGYGCTAGGTGCAAACACTGCATTAAACTCAGCAGCTACAGTTCAGCAGAGAGTGCAGATGTTAAACCATTTAATTGCCCTTTCCCTATACCTTGATAAGTAAATTAAGGTTTTCGGGAAGTTCAAAGTCTAGAGGACATTTTTTCCATACATTTACTATCCTTTATTCAGATTTGGAGCAACATCCCCCTTTGGTACACAGATCTAAGTGATGCAGACAGCAAGTACATCAAAGAGGGAATTATGCTTCTCTAGGATTTACATCAAATTTCACTGTTAGTTGAAAAGAAAGCACCTTTGCTTAGAGATACAAACTCCCTTAATGGAAGTTATACATTTAGAAAGGCAAAGAAGGGKCTGAGGCAGGTGTCAGGAAACAGGTGGCTCACAGGTTCCAGGAGYAAAAGGTCTCAGGAGGGGTAGAAAAGCAAGGAAGAGCTATTCACAAGGGAGCTTAAGTGAGTCTGGGACCAGTCAGGAAGAGTGGAGAGGGAGAAGCTGGGCAGGAGGTTAAGGTGGCAGAGTTTGACTCCTGGTCCAGAGGGACAAATGGCTTTAGAGTAAAAAAAGTTTTTGTCAGGAGAAAACTCCACACACTAGTGGAAGAAAAGGGCTTTGCAAGAACATCAGTAAAAAAAAAAAAAAAAAAAAAAAAAAAAAAAAAAAAAAACTATGCCAATTTCTTCCATGCTATTGTGGCATCTACCTTCCACTATGGAACATACAGCTCTCTTGCCCACAAAACTTCCCTTGAAATCTTTTGACCTTCGTGCATCTTCCATGGAAGTAAAAGTGCAGACAGAGCAGTTCCTGCCAAAATATTATCCTCTGGTGTTTGCTGTCTTAACCATACAACATCAGAAAAGCAAAATCAGCAGCTGCAGGTGTTAAAAGACATATTTTAGGAACAGAATGCTACATTCTGGGAAGGTAATGCCCTTCACTTCCAAAAGGTACATAATTATTAGGCAAGGACTCACACAAAGTACTGCAAACACTTTGGCTCCAGTCTCATTCCTCTCCACTGTGTACTTTGCAGATTGCCCTGYTCTTTACTAATCTCAGGCTGAGTATTTCGCCACCAACAAAAGTAGAGAGGGGCTCTGCAGCACCAAAAGGAGCTAATATTTGTCCTTACTTCCAGAAGCAGCATAAGGCCTATAACCAACATAATATGCACATAAAGTCTGCAAGATTCCCAGCTATATTCTTATTTCTTGAAATTTAGGATGTCCCTTCTTGCATAAGGGCTGGAGGACCAAGCAAGTATTTTGGTACCAAAGGCCTCCAGACATGTGGAACTCCAAAGTCATAAAAGGAACCAGAGAAGTGAGGTTCAGGAACACGCTGAGATTGAGTCCACCAAAGTCCAGGAAAACACCTTTTTTTAAAATCACTGAACTTCGGATCAGATTTTAGATCAAGTTTGCTAACTTGTCCCTGGGTATGCCTGATGTGATTCCTTATATACAGGCAGATGTAGAACCTGTTTGTTGTACAAGTTCCTGGGATAAGGAGGAAGGCATTCACAGCTGCAAGCTGCAGTCTTACTATCAGCTCTGGGGATGCTAAAACTGCGGAGCCAGTGGCTCCCCATCCTGCCCATGGTTTGCTTCTGGCTTTATCTTCATTTATATCAACATTTGTGAAGCATTATTAATGTCACAAGAGGCAGACCTGTCAACTAGAATAACACTCCTGGACAATTTGCTTCCACCTACTTTCCCTTTCAGGTTCATCAGATCTGGCATTTGTGTCTGTCGTTACCCAGCCACAGATAGGAAACATGAGAAAAACACATTGCCATTAATTACAGAGGCAAACAAGAATAGCTAAGCACAACCTAAGGAGGCTGGGTAAAAGCAACAATCCTTTATACCAGCCCACYGTACTCATCTGCAAACTCCAATCACTGCTGAAAGCAGAGTGCAGTGCTTTTGTGTTACATTGGAAAGCCAAGATAAGTAGCAGAGTATGGTTTGTATCCCACCATTATTCCCTCTGCAAAATCAATACTCCATATATGGATTTAGGCATTATCCAGGGGTGATGCAGGGAGTCCCACAGGGGAAGYGTGGCACATGCAGTAACGTTTGCAAGGTCAAGACCCCGTTCTTTTAACATATTCCACCAAGGTTAATGTGCTATTGTACAAGATCCAGGACAAGGCCTATGAATCACTCGAGTCCTTCTCAAACCCCAGCTGCACACAAAAGCACATTGAAGGCACAAACTGGTTATAGTGATATATATATTTTAGAATTTAAAAATATATAAATGTTCTTTTTTTGGGCAGGGGGGTAAAGTATTGTGACAGGCTCAGATCCATACATATACCTCCAAATAAGCCATAAGTACTACATTTGCAAAAGAAAAAAAGAKTCCCAGAAGATCTGAATTTACATGGATAATTAGTGATAAAATGTTCTGGGATATTCTTAGAGATAAAGCCACTTGCTGGAATGTTGATTTGTGGCCACTTTGAGCTGGGATAAACCTGTTTTGTTTGGGGTGTTTTATTATGGCAGAGATGGTACTTTTATTCTTAGCAGTTGCCTCCATATAAGAACCGTAAAAACAAATTTATCCATTTTTTTAACTGCATTGCAATTAGATATTGATTTACTGRTGCTCAGRRATAGTTCTAAACCTGATATTAAGAAAATAGCCTTCCGCGCAACTAAATTGAAGCGTGAAAACAGTGATCTATAAGCAACCCAGWTTCCACAATATCAAAAACTATGCTCCACCTCTTCATGTTTACATCTAAAGCAATGAGATAGATGGTTGAGATTTTTTTTAATTATTATTTTGATAGAGAGAATCCTTAGATACAGGTTCCTCAAAGAGAAAAAAAAATTAGACAGGGAAAGTAAATGAGTCATAAGGGTATGATTTCATTTGGAACAGGTCATGCAAGATTAGTACCCTGGGTTGCCCAAAGCTAAAATTTAACTATCATAACTGTGAGCATCAGATTTGAAAAGGATGAATGTGTGAGAAAGCGCAGGAGGGGGTTTCTTTCATTTTCTCTGCTTTTGGGAAGAGGGATATGTGAGGAGAATACAAATCCACTGATTCATACCTATCTATTAGTCATACCTCTGTTGTGCTGGTTGCTTATTCTGTAGACATTCTCTGTTGTATAAATAAGGTGCATTGCCTCAGGGCTTAATATAGTATGTCTTTATACCTTTGTTTTTCTAGTTTTGTTTCTAGCCCCTGATCACTCTGCMCTTTCCTTCACATACTTTGTAATTCAGCTAAAGAATTTTGTAACACAAAAAGTTTGTGCCATTTACTAGTATTTTCCAACTAAGAATCAYTGGATTTTTAGCTAGTAGATAGTCATCCATTACCTAAAGAAAAACATGTCTTTTTCTATCATGTTTTAGAGCCAAGTATTTTTACTGAATGTAACATTTGAAGAAATACATAGATATCTTTTTAAAAAATACATTGTATGGACAGATGTTTATTTCCAAAACTACTACATTTCCCAATGTACACATTCTCAACTGATTTTTTTAGGAGAAAAAGGAAAAGGAAGGAAAAAAGTAGCATTGCTCCCTGACTAACATGAAGCACTATGTTTTTAAACAACAAATGTTAACAATTTATTCCCCTTTGAACAACCAGTTTAAGGAAAAGTATTGGCTTGGCCGCAGTTTTTGATGTAAAAACACTRTTTTGAATTAGGCTAAAAGATATGGCACGTGAGCTTCAAAGAAAATATTGGGGAGAGGCATACAGGAAAAAATTAAAAACTTCCTTGCAGGGATTTCTAATCTCTCTACATATATTATTTAAAGCTTTGCAAAACACTAGTCTGCAGTACTGAATAATTATTTTGCATGTGCTAGTTCAAATATTCCCTCTTCTGTTTGCTTGTGTTTTCTATTTTGATTTGCTAGCAATTCTTTTTGAGTGAAAAGGAAAATTATCTGCATTTTTTAGCCTAAAATGCAGAAGTTACCCTACCACTGGTATCTTTATCTGTCTGTTCATACTGAATGAATGCAGAAGRAATCTGACAATTTACATAGCCAAACTTGGAGTCAAAAACTCATCAGTGATATGTGATTTGACAAGGAAGGGGTTTAACAGTGATAAATGATTGCACATGCACTGACTTTCACATTTCAAGTCAAGAGTACAGTAAACTCACCTGATGTGGTTTTGAACTTATCAGTTGTGACTGGTGCRGAAATGCAATGCTGGTGACTTCACCTCCAGCCAATACTGAGCTTTCCTAAATCCAGTATAGTCYATGCTTTTAACCTTGACAAAAAATTGGAAAACCAGAGAGCTAAAGTGATAATTTGTTTCTGGAAATTACTAGGTTTTTTTGCTAGTAAAAACATGGGGAGAGGCATTGCTTTTTCTTTCTTTCAAATTCCAATACAACCTCTAAATTGTTCTTGCATAAATAGTGACAACCATTATTTCTCCAAAGCAAAACGCACAAAATTCAGAAGCTGTTATTCAAGGGAAATTTGCCCTAGCTTCACTTTGGATATTTGTCCAAGTACAAGTCAACAATCATTATTTAGGATTTAGCTCAGCAAACATTCACCCGATGACCAGGCTCCTGTGTCAGGTTTATCAAGCACAACATTAACATGCTGATAAATAGTATAATCGTGATCTTGGTTCTACCTAGTTAAAAGGAAAAATGAATATGGTACTAATCTCCAAGCGAGGTCCCTGGCTGGGAGACACACATAAATCCTCCTCTCTCCTCTGAGTATGGCCCAGTTACAGCCTGCTGGATCTGGGAGCAAGAGTAACTATCTGAATGTCTGTGCTATTAGCACAGACCCTCTTAGTTACTAAGATTAAGTAGATCTGAAGGCTACAAAGCTTCCAACAACATCCCTTAGAGAGAGAGATGGCAAAAATTTGGCCAAACCATTACAGCAGCATGCTACCCACTGAGTGCTTTTTCATTGAGTGGAAGCCAAAATCTTGGGCTTAAAGAAAGCATCTTCTCTCTTCATCTGCTCACTTCTTCATTTGATCCTTCCTCAGGCACCAAGCTGATGCTTCCAGATTCTCTTTATGAAACAAAAGACACACCTTTTTGTGTGTTTGTCTGGCCTGTTTGGTTGTTTAGGGATTGCTACAGAAATTGCCAATGCATTCATTCATCATCCCTCAGTCTGGTTATGTCCTTTGCATGCAAACCTACACATCTTTTACTGCAGTTCACATTCCAGAGGGAAAAGAGTAAACGGTTGGGGGTTTTCAATTTTTCTGGATTTATTTGTATATTTTTTTCCAAACAARTTCCTCTCCCTCATGGCAAGAACACTAGATCTTTGGGTCTATCTCAAGGAACATTCTTTGATATATTATCTTGGCTASAGGCATTCAACTCTCTGCCTGTTTTGCATCCCTATTTTAAAAATAAAAGGTTTCCCTATTCTTTTAATTCTCTTAACATTAATTCAAGTCTGTGTCAAACATGAATCATTGGCAGATTAAAGTAAATGTGTCACAGCGAGATTACCGTGAGCATAAAACGGTGCTCAGCGTGCGCCACTTTCCTTTGCTGTGGGCTCAGATAAAACCACAGGATTGTAAAGATAKGCCTGGCTTGATACAAGATACAGAGCAGCTTTTATTTATCCAATGCAAACTAATGGGAGAAAACATGAAGTTATATTTAATGTTTTGTATAATTCATTTAAATTATGTGTCTTTACTGAAACTGGGGAAGCTTCATTTAAGATCGGAGGATRCAGGGTAGAATGGCCTAAGGAAGGTTCCCATCATATTAAAGGGGAACTGAAATAAACCAATCCATTCTGGCCTCCAGTATCACCCAGGAAATATTTTAGCTTAATGAAAGTGAGTAGTGATACCTTAAATTCATCTGACAGAATATAAGAACAAAATTTCAATGAAATAAAATTACGAGTTGCATAAAGTAATATTTGACCAGGCATTAAATTATAAGAAAATTCTACATCTGAGTCCTTCATCAGAAAATTTATGAAAAAAAATTTGGAAGAGAGCAGTGGTGAAATACCCTACTATAATTCTTATTCGAAAATGCCCAAGTTTCCTATTTAGTCTTTTCAAACAACGTAAATTCTTCTTTGTGCAGGCTTTGGTTTTGGGGTTTTTTTATTACATCTAGGTAAAATTATTGAAATCAACAGAAAGAGACCCAATAATACCAATGAGATCAGAATTAATTCAATCTGCTGGGATTTCAAAGTAATCAAACTTAAAAGAAAAGCTCTGAAACCAGTACTCTAGTGCACCAGAACAACCTCATTGCCTTCTACGTCCCTTTAAACATCTGTACTCAAACTTTCCCCCTAACAAAATCACCTGCATTCAAAAGAATTATTAATACAGGTAGATTCAGATACTCTGTAGACCAGCAGTAATTTTCATAATCAGCTGATATRTTTCAGGCTTCCAGCAACATGTCAGGTCATTTTGACACTACCTGTAAGCTACTAGTCCAGGGATAATAGCTCTTGACACTGGAGCTGTGAGTCAGGATCAAAGGGCTTTTGGTGTCACCCACTTGCTAGTGCAATTCACTCGGTGGTAACTCCTTTCCACAGAGAGTGTTATTGGATACATTTAACCTTCCTCCATTCCTAATGCAAAGAAAAGAAATCAGAGAGATAATACAATTAGGAGAAAATAATCTGTTGTAATTACAATTTATACAAGTTCATTYGCTTTGCTCTGAATTTGCAGGGTATAATGTGATAAAAACCAATTCCTGTCATCATCAAGCCACAGAGTGATGAAAAATGTACCACTAAATAAAGACATTAGACCTGTGACTCTAAACACTGTTATTTATATGATTAAGTTTCCTTGAAGTTTCATATGTTAGAAAAATACCTTCCTTTGAAAGCACAACTAGCAGAATACAAAAGTACACTGAGACAGAAGATGAAGGTTTGCATGTGGCAAAACATTCAATGGGAAGGAGACACTGARTAACTCCTTACTGTGATTTGGCAGGTTGGTGGGAGGAATTTAAAAATATCCCCAGCCTATCTGCAGAAAACAAGAGAAAAGTATGATTTTAAGAATTCATGCAATACCTTYCCATTTTGGATCAAATTCTCCCTCAGCATACTAACTTCTTGGATTCTGTAACACCTACATTGCCTACAAGACTGGCTTTAGGCAGTTTTTGGTTATTTTGTGATGCTGTTCCATACTCCAGAGAAGTAGCTAATGAAAAATGATCAGTAAATTTCCAGTCCTTTAAAGGTTTTCTTAATTTACTCCAGCACAGGACAAGATGGTGTTCACAAGGAATGGTGCAAGACATGGTGACTGTTCATTAACTTCTTGGGTCATGGAGGACTCCCTGTGCTGCCAAAAGAAAAACCCATATGGCCTAATCTGATTTTATCAGCTGATTACAGGAAATTCAATTTAATAACTAATTTTGAAAATTTATTTTATTTTAAAAATATTTTTCCCTGTTTTATTTGTACTAAAGAATGGAGAACACTTCTAAATTTAAGTTTAATAGAAAACACATGGAAAAGGCGTTATTTTGTACAGTTTCCAAATGTGTATTGGATGAATGTATATTGAAGCACTGATAYCATTTGAGACAAGGCGATTGAAAGAACTACTAAGAACATCAAAAAATAAAATGTAATTATTGACAAAAAATAAMGGCCTTTTCTCACTTGACCTCAGAGTCTATTCTACTTTTGTGGGGGTTTTTCTTTCCATTTTTTTCACGTTTATAATTTCTTCCTTCTCTCTATATATATACACATTTTCAAAGATGGTAAGTGTTAGTATAAGACTTCAAAACACAGAGGTTTTGTAGAAAGTGTCAGGAAGCAAAGGTCCTATTTTCTCTGATCAAACTCAGTCTCAGACCTYTCACTAACCTTGCAAATGATCAAGCCCCATTTTGTTTGTTTCTCATCTGAGTGGTAGACTGATCCAGCAAAGGTGCTGGCACCATATGGTTCCCTGCATAAAACAGCACAGTCACTTTAAAGTTTGTTATCTTCAGCAACAGGTTTAGACCCAAATTCTTAAACAAATACAAACAGGCTGTGCTCATCCTACTGTTGTGTCCATTTTCTCATTTATTATTCCACTAAGTTCCTGTAAAAAAGCATTTTGCAAGACTTTTTTATCTAAATCAAAATCTGAACCCATTAAACTCAAGTCTTTAGGAGTTAGGATTCGGAATTTGTGAGAATCAGTTCTGCTGGAAAAAGAATGTGCTGAGTTACGGTTACAGTAGGGGAAACAATAATATCAAGTCACATGCTTAACCAAAACAGATACATTTTGGTTTCTAAATRCCAAATACTGATAGTATTCACTACTGTATTTTGTCACCCATGCCAGCCCATACGAATACAGAATTCAGTACTCCTAGTCACAAAATGTGACTAGGAGTACTGAATGGAATGTAATGGAAAATGAGAGCCTTACCATATGCAGTAGTCTTTCTTCCACAATGTTTGATTAGAAAAAATTTCCTTGATAATTTGAATTTTTTTATTTACATAGTATACTCTGATTTATTCCCTTTTTACAATGCTGATATACCTAGAAAATTTTAGTGTGAAACCAACACAATACATAAATCAAACAGWGATATTTGCTAGCTTGATTTGTCTTAATAGCATTTCTCTTCCCTAACTTTGGGAAAAGGCTGCACCTTCATGAGGCAATTACCCTAAGAGAGAACATATTTCCACAAGGCAGCAAAGAAATGGAAGGTACTCTTTGGATACCATCAATGATCAAATCAGTAATTTGGTGACCCAGAGAGCACTCAATATAAGTGACACATTTGTATAAAGTCTATCACCCAGGTGGATCAGGGCAGTATTGCCCAAACTGAATACTGTCTCAGCCAGTATTAAAGGAACTCAAAAAAGCCAGGAAATTCCATATTAATCTGGTCCTATTTTAGAAGAATGCGGAAAAAGTAATTCACCAAATGAATATTTTTCTAGCCAAATTCAAATCACTGCTGCTTGAAAACAAGGAAGACAAAGAAGGTCAAAGAAGGGTGACAAAATGTGCATATATCTTTATTACACAATTCCCTTCTTGCTTAGTCTTAGATAAGAGCAAATATTGAATCCTACCTTTAAACAGACATGAAATATTGCAGGTGACAACAAATAAAGAAGCATTATCATTCGGCCTAATAATATTTATCATAATTTTTACTATTCAAGTAGGTTATTTAAAGCTCGAATGTGTCCAAACACAGCCCTCACCTGCGGTGCACTGAGGAGCCCTGGCTCTGTGCTAATTGATAAGCATGAAGCCCATTCCTGGATGATTGCTTCATCTGTCATAAGAAATTATGGCTGACCTGGGGTTCGCTGGGGCTCTGTGGGATAAACAGGGGACTGACCCCACTGCTGAGGAAGAGCACTGCAAGCCTTATTGACAGAAACCCAACATCAACAAGGGTAATTTCATTTGCAGTAAAAAAGTTTTGAAGGAAAGTAGGGGATAACAAATTCATAGGAATTAATAATTTAAAACCTAGGATGCTGTGAATTCTCTTCTTCAGCTGCTGAACGTTATATCTTTCTGTATACTCAGAGCAATTCTTTTTAAATTCAGATTACATATTTCCACTAGGGTCCAGATTCTGAACTGCTTATTCAGAAATTGGTTTAGGTAAAAGTACTACTGAAGCTGCTGGGGATTTGATTTCAATTGAAACTGCATAAATACTGAGTGCAGASTTCTGGATTTCACCCTCTAGAGTAATAGACTGTGTAAACTAGAAAGAATGATTGGAGGGTCTAGTAAGGAACTGGCGGGCTCTTCTAAGTAATTAACGTATTTCTTATGAAAACACTAATCATTGTGATGTCTATGACAATTATTTTCAGGAAAAATAAAGGAGAATACCTATTTAATTTCTAAATAGTTGGAAATTGAAATCTTAACTCATAAGACTGTCTGCTGCTGTACCAATGACTGCCCATTATACGGTCTCATCCTGTTACATTAGTGGATAAGTCAATTTAGTATTCCCACACCTCTGTAATTAACATATAARCACTGATTGCCTATATTGCTAAAATTTTCAGCTTCAGATAAATAAGTAAACAACTTCACTAATGATGAAACAGTACACAAAACCCATTTCGTCTCCCTGAAGAAAAATCTCAAAAAAATAACCTGTGGTTGAGACAGGATCTAAACCCAAAAATTGTTGATCTCTACACACAGGGATCTAAACCAAAATTCCTTAGGTTTTTGCAGGCTGACTTATAATACYAGTATGCATGGATGGTGATCTGTTAGGTAATTATTTAAAAAAAAAAAAAAAAATCAGCAAGTTTTGACTCTTGTACCACATTTATCCCTTTGTGGTAAAGCAGAGGTAATCAAAATGTCCTTAACTTCCCCCTCAGTGAGCCTTCAAATATCCACGAGCAGCTGCAGACTGGGACACATTGCCACAGTCATCCTCTCCCCTGGTCACTAGWATGGATTTAGTTTCTCTTCCCAGCTCTGCCAGAGATTCCTGTGGCACTCGGGCTAAGTCACACAGGTCTCACTCCTGACTGCTGGCAGAATAGAACYTTTCCATGTTTCTCCAGATGTTTCCTTACCCATAAAGAACAATAATACTGGGTACCACAGACCAGGGTCATGAGGCTTCACCTACTTGATCTTTGTAAAATCTGTCAAGTTTTCATTCATCCCTTCAAGGGACATTACACAAATATAAATTATGGAGCCACAGGTTAGCATGAATTAATATTCCTAATAAGGTCTTTCAAAAAATACTAATATGACCTGCTGGTACTCTGACATAGTCCATGCTAACTGCACAAGTGTTGGAAAAACGGCCAAATAATAGCGAAGTTATTCACATGGATAGCAGATGCTGTCTTCAGTAAGATTATCACTATGAGCTATTTTTCCTGAGTACAAAATATCAGACTCTCTCAATGTATTAGTACACAGTAAATTATRTTATTTACATTAGCAGTAAAACATAACACAAAGCATTATGTTTACATGAAGCACAGTATCTCTGGCAAATTGTTAGGCAKTAAGTGGGAGGATGATTGTTCTAGATATACACAGGGTATGAAACTCAGGGACATATGTTGCCCCATGATTCAGTAAGACACAGCAAAGCCAACTTTATGCACCAGACCTCGAATATAATAATTTCTCCTTAATGATCAAAATTATCATCACTGTTTTTCTCCATTCAATTTTTTTAACAAATTACCATCTTGTCTCTTTCTAGAAATTTTTTAATGTCTCTGCAGACACAGMAAATTGAAAAGAGAAGCTTGATTCCATGAAAGATTCCAGCTTGACTGTCACAAAAGAATGCTGACATTCTTTTCAAACTAACTTGAATTTAGTATTTGTTTATCAACTATGATGATACTGTTGAAATTTATAAATTGGTTTTACATTAAACCGCTTCAAAGCTTTAAATTTAATAACGGAGTAATGCTTTACCTCCATTCAAGCCACAGAAAAATTCAGAAGCTCCTCTGACTATTGCTTTAGGATTCCCACAACTAATTCTTTCCAAATAATAGTTGTAACTGASGGTGAAATTATTTGTTGGGAGCCATGTGGTATCAAAGATAATTCCTCTCCTTTCCTTGGATCTTCTTAAATCCCTTCTACAGAAAACCTTGCCCCCAAAGCAGGACAGAGGAACAGCATGATTGAAAAGCTCACCAGTTTTGCCTGGAACCTCAGTTCACTGATGGTCCATCTCAACCCTCCCTCTATTGCATTATATGCAATCTACACGCTCTCCACTCTGCTTTGTATCTACCCCATGCACAACAGAGAGGCAGCATTCCTCCCACCTCAGAGTGGATTTTTACACTCACAGAGACCCTGTGCTGTTCTTGAGCCAGAGTGGATTTTTACATTATGCTGTTCTTGAGCCAGACGTTTCTGATGGAAGTTGTGTTTGAGTTTAACAGCCTTGAAATTATCAAAATGCAAAGAAGAGCCAGCATAAGGACAGGCACAGAAGTGTTCATAGGGCAGATGTCACCRTGTCCTCCCTCAGCAGTGGGGGCAGTCACTGATCAGCCAGAGTGCAGGGTGGGRGCCTAAAGAGCTTGGTGTGATTGCTCAGAGTTGTGATACTTGTCAAACAGCATTACATCCTCAGAAAAAAAAAATAATAAATAAAAAAAAAAACTAAGCAGCTAGCGTGATCTCACAGCAAACCGTAATTCGCTCATCTCAGATATAAGAGTGTGCTTCTTTCATCCCCGAGATCTGGGAATACCATTCCAAATCTGTGCTTGTCTGTATCTCATTACACAGTTAAATCTGGGATCAGACATTAACAAAAGGATYGTTTTGTGTAAATCTTTGAACTAAATTAGTCTTTTTTCCTCATATCCAAATATTTTAACAGTTTTAAAGTTTATTAATATATAACATGACTTGCTAAAATGCTACCAATAGCATAKTTTAAAGATTATGTCATAAGTATAACAAAAGTAAAAAATACTGCTTGCTTGCCTTCTGGAAAGGATGAGCTTGRAGAAACCTCCCTGCTCTAAGTGCAATAGCTGTAATCTTTTTCTGTATCTTTCATTGATCCATGGATATGAGTAAAGAAAGCTACTTTAAAAAGACAATGTTACTAAATACACRTTTACTTTTCTGATTTTGTCAATAAATCAGAAACATAATTCCAATAATTTCCATTAACAAGAAAATTCTCCTTTCCAGCAGGAACACAGTTTTACAGTTTAGATTGCTCAGCTCTGATATCTAGATCTTCCTCAGACCTGTATATTCATTGACAGATATGCTTACCAAAACAATATTGAGTTTAACTGTGTGTGCATTTTTGAGACTAAAATTAGCTTTTAATTAAGAATCCTTTGTTAGGGAATAGCACTAAGAACAATTTTTCTCAGCTCTTCATAAAGGATTTATGTGGTAAAACAATAATCAAAATAATTTCCATCCACCATGACTCTWTGAAACTTATTAAAAATATTGTTATGCAAGTAATTACTTAGTATAAAATTCTCTCAGTATAGAGATCACTTCAGCATAGAAAGCAGAGAACCATGACAAACACATCCATAATTACATCTGCTGTGACCTCATACTTGTGATCCATAAGGAGCTGGGTATAGGCTGGGGAGCACCAGAGCATTTTCCTGCCCAATCATCCCTCCTCTGTTCCTCCCCAGCTCACTGTGCTCTAGGCTACCACAGAAATTGATATTACTTTTGTGAATGAAGAGGAAAAGCTACATTATTATCAAAATCAATAAATTTAGAAATACTAACAGATTTGRTTCTTGAACTAAGTATTTTGAAGGATTACTATTTTACAGTATGTCAAAATATTGCTCACATAATGTGGAACAAAGGCAGCAATCAACCACAACAAGCACTTGTTTGGACATTCTTRTTTAGTTTTCAATACTACTCTAGTTCACCTTATCTTGAAAGCATTGTAAATACTTGAAGGAAAGTTGGCATACAAAAATACAGCACAAATATTTCTGATTCTAAAGTAAATGGTAATTCCCTAACATCATAGACTGTTGAAGCATTTCAACTCCTACTCTTCTTGAAGCAATTCAAGTGTTTTGATTTAGTTTATCARTAACTCCATTGGGCCTTTCTCTTTTCATTAAGCAGCAAAAGACTAACCACAGGCTGTCTAGATTTGAACTAAGGCTTCCCAAAATATGGAACATCTCAAAACCASAACAGGGACCCGTTTAATAAGAGATGTCTTTCAGGTTACTTAGCACTAGGCTTTCTCCACATTTCATTCAGTTACTCACATCAGCATCTTAACTCATTTTAACTGCTTGAAAACTTAAGGACCTGATAGTTTGTGACAGGACTCAAACTTTGCCTCAGGTTTAAATTAGACCTGTCTGGACTTTCTATCTTTACAGCAGATTATCAAAAGGAATAGCAAGACGTTTTTAAGATATATTTCCAAATGAGAAAATCCAGAGTGGCTGGTCTGGACTGAAGAGAGAAAGGCAAATTGAGCAGGGCCCAGCAGAGCAGAAGGGGTGTGTCTGGGGAGTTTGGGAGTCCCGGGCACTCTCCCTCCCTCATGCACACTCCCAGAAGCTGCAGTTCCCAGCTCCTTGCTCACATCTCCCTGGGATAAGTTCCCCTGCCCAAGGCCATCCCTCAGTCACCCACATCTCCTGAAACCAAGGCAACAACCAGGAGAAAGGACAGCCCATGATGATGTTCACTTGCCTGTTTTGGCATCCAGAAGAGCAGCACAGTGCAGCAAGGAGTRCTCAGCTTCCTTCCAGGTCATGCTGATAGCCCAGGCCAGCACATTCCTGGCTGATGGATTCAGGAGGGCTCCAACCCAGTCTCGRGTGCCCATCCAGGCTTGGACAAGAAGGTGGCAGACACCTGTCACTAAGTGCCACAGGCTTCATGTGCCCAGAGCTGGGAAGGGCAGGTGGGTCCCCACGCTGCAGGATGAATGGGGGGTTTGAGCCAAGCCATGGCTACTCTGGAGAGCTGCAGCATCAGCAGAGATGTGCACAGACCTCAGCTCGTCGAAATGGGACACCTTGAGAAGATGGACTCACAGATACCTTAAAAATACCATTTTAACACAGCCATGGGCACCAGGCACTGGTGGCTCCCTCTCACCAACCTGCTGCTACTGGAAACCTGAGGAAGAAACTCAGGAGGTGAACCAGGGCACTGGAGCTGGGGCCAGGGTAATCACTAGGGTTCCCCTGGCATCTAATTCTCTGAGAGAGGGAAGCACTCTGCAGCCCTGCTCTAAAGCTGACCCTCCTGAACTGTATTAAGAGAGGCAATCCTGAAACTTACTGCAGAATCAAAGTGATAGTAAAATCTTTCATAGAATATACTTTTTCCTCTTATATCATCCAGTTTGCAGTGCCCATGTATGCTTTGCAGCAACATAAAGCAGATAAAAATACTAGKCTTTTTATCCTTCAAATAAAGCGASTTCTTGYCATMTAATTACAAATATTAATTTTAAATTACATTTTATATCATGTGTCTATAGTGTAGTAATGCTGAAGGTTTCAGACCAGACCAAACTAGACAGGTGGATAAYTTTTCTGTACTGTATATTTTCAAGCATTAATAGTATCATTTGCATGCTAAAGAAATGAAATTTTGATTTTGAAGTGGCCACCAAGGATTAATTTAATGATTTGGACAGAGTTTAGGCTGCTTTGCAGGAGGAGTGAAGGTTAAAAGGTACATCTTGATAAATATTTAAACTCTTCAACTTCTTGGTGTAGAGCCAACTGATTTGAAGTCCACTGTTCTGTTACTTAAATAGCAAATTTYTAACTTGCTTGAAATTTATACTTCTGATCTATAAATCCTGAGGTGCTGTACATGATTGACTTTTTATGTAGTGATTTATACCAACATTTTAAACCTTGATGCTTTTTCAACATCCTTATCTAATTCCCCAAGACTTCATGTTCCCTAGAAGAGACAAGATTTCTCTTTCCTGTAGTATCTTTTCCTTTCAGTTCAGGATACAGCCCCAGCAATAACCAAATGGAGCTGTCCAACAGCTCATCACAGCAGCTCACAGAAAAAAAAATCACAAAACTTCTTATTGGTAAATAAACATTTTTGGACTGTTGTATACATTGATTAGTTGACATCTGGTATTCTCCTCACGCTGTCAAAACAGAGAGCCAGTCCATATGCACGAAGGGTTTGGCAGCAAAGCACACTTTGTAGAGCATCAGCTTTCTTCTCTGATCAGATGAATTGTCCTTTCACTATAAATGATACATKACAAGAAATCTGTCCAAAATACAACTAAATTGAGTCATCTTTGTAAATATCTCTGTAGGACAYCATTGGTTTATAAYGAGTTTAAAAGTTATATACACAGCYAATAAGTACAAGCAAAAGTATGCAATGATCTCATAAAAGGAATAGCAAAAATACTTGCTCTTTCAGGGAAAAACACTGGAAGGACAACAACCAAAAAAAAGGTGCCACCTACAGCTGATTTGCACTGCAGACAGACAGACATTGCCTGGTAATGCCTGCTATTGATGCTCACGTACTCCAGGCACATAGATCTGCTGTCTGCTCAATAATTSTTAGCTGTTTTCAGGTGGTACATTTCTTGACCCTTAATACCTCAGACACAGTTTTTCCGACTTTGAGACTTTCATGACTTGTTATTTAGAGGGTGGATTTTTTTTCCTAAGCTAAGAATTCTACAGTTTAGTCTTCTATTTTTTAATCTACATGCAGAAGCTCAAGATAATTCTCTTTGCCAATGCATAGCTCTGTATTGGGGAGTTTCAATGGGTTCGATTCAATGGGTGAACACTGCAGGGCACACTGCTGAGTAGGGCACAGATGAGTTATTTGTAAGGGAAAGTGTCTCATCCAGCAGTAATATCAGAAACACATAAACAGGATCTGTCCCTTAGAAAATACTGCCCTATGTGATTTAAAACTTGTGAAGATAGCCCCAACAAGCRTTTCAAATCGAGAAAATTTTTCACAGTTCAAAGGTAAGACTTCACTGGTTTTCAGATGCTTTAGAAAATCCATCTGGGTGCATACCTACCTCTTCTAAAAGTAGTTCTCTGGTCTTTCCACCCCCAAAGTAGCATAAAAATATACTGTCATATGAAAGTGAAGGATGAGTACATGAGATTGTATATATTATGCTGATGAATAGTCTACATTAGGTATTATAAGCTTAATATATAATRATAACAACATAATTCTAGGGTGATCTTTAACATTCATCAATATCAACAGAACATTCAAAATTTGCTATTGAATTCTATGGCGCAGTGAGTCCATGTAAATTTCCAAATGCTCATTTCCATAAATTTCTGCTCTCAGCAGCAAARACAAAGGTGGCAGACCATCCCTCTGTGGCTGGAACACACTGGGAGCCATGTCTTTGGCATATGCTTAACTGGAAYAATTGTGATGTTTTTGAATAATTTTAAAATTCTGTCAGAAATTAAGATCATTGGACTTCAATATTTTTACTCTGACTATAATTACAGTTTTATTCCTGGTAATATATTCTGAGAGGACTTTTACAAAAAAAAAAAAAAAGCTTTGATTATAGAGTTTATCATTTCAAGGAAATTCAGGATATAATTACAGTCATTAATTATCACTAGTTAATTTTAAATAATTTCCTGTTCCTTATTAAAGAGGTACTGTTGTTATACTATATATTTCCTCCTTCTAATGCAATTGATTTTGATTCTGTCTTGTCATTAAAATGTGTATTTCTATAATTATTACCCAAAAAGGAAGATTCTTTCTTTAAAAATAAAAATGCAAACAACCATTCTGATTGCCAGAGTTTGAATCAGCTACAATATGCTGTATGTTATAACTTGATGAAGTCCATGAGCCAGGAACTGCAACAAATAGAAACATAAGCTGAGTCATGAGAGAGGGCTGAAGTAAGTGGTTTAAGAATCCTTTACTTTCAGAAAAAATTARGCCTGCTTCTAATTTCCTGACTAAAGCCATTGTGATTTGTAGATGGATGGCAGAGCTGGCTTGTAAAGCCAGGGTGATTTGTAGATAGATGGCAGATCTGGCTTGATATTAAATACATCAGGGAGGAAATTAGGTTGGAAAAATCAATGGCTGGTTATGAATACTAAAATCAAAATACAACTTTTGGGGAATAGAGACATGAGGCAAGCTTCCAAAACTGCCCTATTAAGAACTTCTGGACCTAGAGTTGTCTTTATTTAAACAGCCAGAGAAATATGCCTGCTCCTGTCTTTGGCAGAGGCAGCAGCACTGTCCACTGGTTATTTAAATTAATTCCAACTGGGCAATTCCTTTAAAATATAAATTCAGTTTAAAGAATAAACAGATATGTACAAACTAGATCTGACTGCTGTTGTACTTATAAGAATGGAAAGTAGGAACAGTTTTGTTGAACCCAGGTAGTACGTAGCAGATGAAATAAAGTTTACTATCAATAATATCAGAAAAAAATACAGAAAAATGGGACACCAAAAGACCCATCAAACTACTTAATGTGCACAAAAGCAAAGTATTACTGCATTGTGTTGAGACTGCCAGAAAAGTGGTGGCACTGCTAGAAATATTTTGTATTTAGTTGCTCTAAACTACATTTGTTTATCAGTACTTAGATTTTAAAAGTGGGGTTTGTGGTCAGCAGCTGGTAGAGATGCACTCACCCGAGCCCAAAGGCCCCCAGAGTAAACCAGAGAATGGGTTGTGCCACTCCATGAATTAAAACTGTGGCCAGCTCCAGRAGGGTAAGCTTTATTCCAAATTGTCCTTGCCTGCTTTAGAAAAGGCAGTAAAACCATCCTAACTGCTGGCAAACAATAACTGAGAGACRAGGATATGATTAAGCCTCAAGGAGCAAATTAGACGGATTAGCGGGGAAAAATCCTCTGCTTTTCCCCTCTCCAGGTGTTTCTCACAGAAAAATGAAGCTTCTCTGTCTTTCTCCCTCACTCGCACTGAACAAGCATTCCTTCCTCCAAATTTTAAAACCCACCCTTCTCCAAATCTACTCAATTGAGAGAYCCCTAAGTTTGATGAACTTCTGATTGCTTCCAGTATTTCAAGAACTTGAAAAGAATCAAGAAACCAACTCTCAACTCTGTGTTATTCAACTTTTCCAAATGCAAAGCTCATTGCAGAAATTGAATGCACCGTCACAAGGATTCAGAATCACCAAGCACTCAGCTACACATGACAACTCGTAACAATAATGTTAGCAACTGAGAAGGAAGAGTGGAATCTGTCACATTTGAAATATTGTGTCTATATTCGGTATTCACATTTGATTTTGGTTGAAAAACAATATTTTGCAAATGTGTTTTTAAAATACTGTATACTGTGGATATTTCTGTTAAAATATGCTCAGAACTCCGTATCATTTATGATGAATGCATTACTTCCTCTATGAGAACATAGATCCATGCACGTTGTGACTGACAAAAAATACTAAACAATATTTACCAAGTTCAGCTAAATGCTGATTTGAAAAGCATGGGGTAATAAAATGTCATAAAGACCAAGAGCTGCTGCTTTTATGAAATAATCCTTTCATAAAGATGTGGATTTGCTGTTCTTCAAGACATAGATCAGTGCCTCTCTGCCAGATAACAGCTGCCCATTTAACAACACTTGTTTGTATAAAAAGATTTTGTCCAGCTCTTGAATTCATTTGGCAGACTTATTGTCAAATGGTGAATTTCTCAACTGAAAGTGATTATCATATCTATCAGAGTCATACAATTATTGAAAGAGCTCAAAAGGTGAGTTTTTCCTCATCTTTCATCATCATGTTCAACAAAAAAAACCCAAAAGAGTTCCTAAACCAAAACTAGGTCAGACATGTTAAAATATCAGTAACTTCTAGAAACTCCAAATCTTAAAAAAACCCAAATAGATAAATAGATAACTCCCAGATAATTAGGATGCACAATGGTTAACAACTCAAATCGGATGTGGCAAATTCTGCTTTTCCTACTCTTGAATTTATGCATGAAAGGAAGTAYAGAAACACCGCAAAGTAAATTCAAAGTTACTGATTCCAATATTCCTCCTGTAAATTAAAGCAGTCATAYACATGTAGGTCAAATGTGAATGGAAAAAACCCTATGAGAATGTATTTCCATCACTAAAAGCTGCAGCACCAACTCAGTAAAACCAGCTTACCAGGTACACTGGACACCCACTACACTGGAACACTAAGAAACAATGAAACGGGCTCTTTTGGGCCTTGAAAAAACTCTTCATTTTCATTTTTTGTGTTTGATTTATACAATCATAAAAATGGTAAAGGAATTTTTTCAGCACATGCCTGGAAGATATTTCAAACAGTCATCCACTGTGCTGCTGGGCCTCACCATCAGTCCTGGCCGGTTTCTGTTCTGCAAGTGTCCATCACTGCCATTCCACAACTTACGAAAGCAATTGTTTCCCATATTAAAACTCTCCCATTTTCACCCTAACAGGATTCATCCCCATTCCCAACATCAGTTTTTCTCCCAAAAATCTGTGATCATTTCCTATCCTGATCATTGTTGAGATGGAGAATGGCTCATTCCATTCTGGTTTGAAGCAGCATTTTATATCCTTGAAGAGATGTCCCTCTTCAGCCTTTCCCAATTATTTCCATTTTTCTTTGTAAAGCTTCTATTTCTATTCCATTTCTCTTTTCTTTTCTGCAGAATCTCCCTTTTTGTTTGCATCCAGCTTGAATTGCAGCATGCAAACAAGCGCACTGCAGCTGAGGCTTGCTCAGGAACGCACAAAAGTTRCCTCATGGATCTGGCAGGATGCACTGCCATTCATATCAGTCTCACAGCCTCATCAGGATCATGTTTCCCTAGACTGCTTATGACAATTCTTCCCAGCCATGGCAAAACGAGCATGTTTGCCACTTTAGACAAACTAGAGCCATGCTCAGGYCATGATCCACCAGAAGCCTGCTACTGCTTCCTGCAGAACTTAGCCTGCTGTTCCTGCTTTCCCTCTCACAGAGCATAACCATCAGACTTCATCCATCATCTTCATARCATTTCTCCAATTTTGCAATATAATTTTTGGATCCCATTTCCATCCTCCAGCACATCCAAATTTCCTCCTAGATGTGCTCTAGATCTAAAAAGCTGTCAMAGTACTCAATCCTCTAGATCATTCATTACAAAAATGAATAAATGCACACAGAAAATAATCAGATCCAAGACGAGTAACTGAATAGCACTGTTCAACACTGCCTTCCATTTTGAATCTGCACCACCAAGCAGCTCTGGGTATGGACTTCCAAGCAACTTCAACTATGTTGTGCTCCCTTAGAGTATCCTAAAATTACTTTCCTTAAAAGATCTGCAACATCATTGCAACTGGTTTTTTTCAATTGGACCAGCCTTTCAGAAAAAGTACTTTAGGAGTTTTCTGAGATAGTTGAAAACTAGCTTTGTAAAATACCTTTGTTCCTTTTCTGCACATTTTTGAGGGTTTTTGTTTGCCTGGGAGGATGAGGTGGTTTCTGCTCTGGAAGGTAAGAACCTTTCCAGAAATCACAGATGCTCTAATTTCTTGGCTGTCCTTATTCAAACTACCACTGACTTTAATACTAATCAGCCAGAATTTACCTAGAGATACTTTTTTAGACTTTATTGTATCTGTCCCCAAAATCTTTCTTCTCTATTATTAAGTGAAAGAAAAGACACAATTTGATTTAGMAAATCTGATTGATTTGTAGTCTACTGTACTCCTTTGCCAGCTCAGCCACTTCAACCCCCCTCATCTCCTCCCCACCATGCCTTGGGTTCCCTGTCTGCTCCTTCCCAGCAGCTTCACCCTGGCCTTAGGTTGGGCAGYTCATTCATAGTGAACCATCCCACCAACAGTGCTCATCATGGTTCTTTTTAGCTGTCACCCAAGGATCAGAGGTTTTCTGTCCTCCTTGATCCCTGCTTTGGAAGGAACATACGCAGATTTCATACACAGATCAGTGCCTCTTTCCTTGAAGGATTCTTTTTCTTTTTTTGAAGGATTCTTTTTCTTTTTGTCAAAATTTTGTCCTTTTTGAATATGTTCTTCAAGTATTAGTATAGCTGTCACATAAATTACTTCACAAAACCAAAAATTCTCTACTTTGTATAGGCCTAACAAAGACATCAAAGGTGATCTAAAAACTTTCMTATCATTCTCTGTCTCTTTGAGCTTGGCATAATAATAAAAAAAAAAAAAATCTAAAATTTCTGATTTTTTACTCTGGCCAAGAAGCAACACCACTTAGTTGCAGATTCTTATCATASTTTCATAGGCTTTAATTTAAAACCCTGCAGTGATGTAATGTAACTCATGAATGTTGGTGCAATTTCCAAGCTGAGCCAAGGGATGGTGCTCCAGCAGAAGAGCAAATAAAAATAAGGACTTAGAATAAAGCATTATCACTTTACCTGGTTATTTGCTATTTGTTACTTCTTTCTGCTTTATCAAACCTGRCACACATATGAAAGAAAAATACTGTAACACACAGAAGTGAGACAAAGTTAGAAGGAACTCAGTGGTCACAATCCCCAAGCATCACTTTCATTACACAATTCTGTTAGAAGTTACACCAGCATCATGTTATTTACATCACTTCTGCATTTAGTTAATCACTGTAGGAATTCATTACATTCCTTTCTCGTTAAAAGCAGAGGAAAAATTAGTAGTTTTATAATCAGGAAAAATTTTGCAAAGTATGCATATAGATATCTGTTTATCGATTGAAAAAATGAGGTTTTCATATATAAGGCATATGAAAAGATTTATTGACACAAAGTAGTTAGGGATAAAAATATTGATTCAGTGCATCACAAGCAGGTTTAACCTCCTACTACATTACACTTCCACAATGCCTGTGAAGACATATGTGATAAGCTCTGTGCACAAATTATTTTCCCATTACTTTTATCAAGTTTTTTTAAGAGAGATCATAATGGAATAATTGTGTTATTGGTTGAAACAACATTTTCACCTAGTTCAAAGACTCCACAGATGGAGCCAAGATGGATGTCAGACTTTTAATAGAAACTCATGGACAGAAAATCCCATCTTAAAAGGTTGCAAGCAGAAAGTTGTCTTCCTTTCAGAAATTGTTAAGTTCAAGACAGGAGTACCACCCCCACACATATTTCCAGTTCTCAAAAGCCTCAAATAAACTTGCCTCASCCTTCAAATCTTGCAATAGAAAGATTTTAAAGTAAAATTCTTGCCTTTCGTTGACTTGAATCCAACAAAATTCTGAAGAGTAACAGCTTATTTAAATTTAGATTCTGCAACACAAAATTGTCTATTATATTTCTAAGTCCATTAATGATTTAGGAAAGGATCCACAGTATATGCAAAAACGTAGCAAAACCAACAGCGTTTCAAAATGAAGTGAGAATGAAATAAAACACAATAACTTAGCAGTAAAGTAACCCTGAAAGTCTTCACAAAGGCAAAGCAAATGGAGAAGCAGAACTTTCTCCATACTCCTATTTCCATTCAAGTCAGAAATTTTTTGTTTTATAGGTCATCATTACCTTATATATTGCCTTTTCCTCATTCAGGAAACTGGCATGGGGCTGCTAGACAAGATTCATGCCTGAGGTTAAAAAGTGAGGGCAGCAGCCCCACCCTGAAGGCCCTGGRCACACCCTCCCTGCCCCAACTGGTACAAAGAGCTCCTGGGCTCCCAAAATCCCAGCCACAGGAGAGCCCCAATCCTCACATCAGAGTCTCTGCACTGTGCAAAATCAACTCAACTAGTTTTAAAAATCTGTTTCTCACAGAATTATACTTGCTTGTCAACCAGGAGACAAGATCACCATCATCCTTTTCATGTTTCTTTGAGTTTGTTTAGGTTGGGGATATTTTTAGGTAATTGTTTTAAAACATAGTACATAGATTATTTAACAAAAGAACCCTGTTACAGYGACTGCTCCACAGCTAGAGAGCACAGAGTTCACTTTAGTTTTCTGCTTCTTGTAATGCTTTGATTACAAGCTACAGCCACCAAATCTGATGATGAGAATCAAAGTAAAACCAACAAACCTTACTTAARCCAATTAAGCCAACCTCATTTTCACCAGCTGAGGATATAGCCTCAGCAACTTATACTGCTTTAAATAAACAGAGAAGTAACTTATTTATATACAGATATTTATCACCCACTTTGTCTGTACTTCATGGCCTCAAGCTGTTTTATGAAATGCATTTTTCCAGATTATTCTGGTACCATCATTAAAGACAAAAAATATGACCACTATTTCCCTGCCTCTTAAAAGCCCATTTAGACAGGTAGACTTCCTGAACAGAAAGATAATTTATCTGGTAAAACTATTAATCTGTTTCATCTTGCTCCACCCTGAAAAACCCAACGTGTGAATCCTATATACAAACACTGGTATTTTTTCAGCACCATCGCAGCAGGCATTGAGCTATTTTAACCACACCCCTCATGGGGTAGAGTTGTTTCCCAGCATGCCATTATAAAACAAAACAAGAYTATGTTGCTGAAATCAGTTTCTGTWAAACAGAAAACATTTTGTGTCTCAGTGATCTAAAGAACATGGCAGTTTATGAACACTACAGCCTGCTGTGCCTTGCTCCAAAACTGCTTCAAAATTGCAATTACTGCCCATCAAAATAGCAATCTGCAGGAGCCTAGAACCTCTGCAATGTCTCAGGTAAGTACTTTAGGCAGCACTTCACAGTGTTTTGGGTTTGATACTTTCCAAGACAGGTGTTTGTGTCAATAGTTTTGTCTCTTAATTACTCATCATTTCTCTTCTCTGGGTATATCGTAGGGGCTAATGGCCTTATCTGAGCCTGCCACAGGGTCAGAGACAGTTTCTAAATGAGTCAGGATGATCCTTACGGAAAATCTTGGTTTGTCACAACAAGTGGATTTCTCCAGTTTAGAGGCACACAGCAGCATCTGGAACAGAAGAAATCTGGGAAGCTGTCATTCTTTTGAAGTTTCACAGAAAACCTAGTTCCTTGTTTTTCCTACTACAACAACGCAGCAGGGTGACTTGTCTTGCTGTCACCTGCCTGTTCCACTATTTCATCTCTTCTATCCTATAAGCACAGTGTGTCCTCAATGCTTCCAATGGCAGTGCAGTGTCCCCAGCAAAGTCACTCATCCTTCGGTACATGATGCACTCTGGCACAAGCCCCAAGATTCACAGGGAAAGGACACTGCAAAGGGAGCAGGTGAGGGCTCTGCTCAAAGACAAGGAGAACTAAAGAAGCCACATGCAGAGCGTCACACTGAGGCCGAGAAAAGAAACACCTAAAAGCTGCTCCCTAAACAGAGGAACCAGGGACAATCAGTTCAAGCAGTGCTTAAACAAAAGGTTACGCTTGAGAACAGCTTTGTGCTGGTTTTTAGATATGAGATATCTGCTCCTCGTGACCAAGGTAAACTATAGATGGGGCAACTTACATCTTTCATCTCTGAATTTATTCCTTTCTTTTCCCGATATTTCAGTTCCCTCCTGCTTTGGCATATCTGCTTTTAAATCCTATGGATTTCAAGCYAATATTGCACACTCTCTCTGTTTTGCAACATTCCCTATTTCATAACTCTGAGCACTTTTAAGTGCTAGAATCTGGTGATTTCATGAGTAGGTCAACTTTTGATTTACAGGTAAAGGAAAAAAGCCTCATAACTACAGAGAAAAGCTTAAAATATATGGCCTAAAAAGCTCAAAAACTACATTAGAAAGAGCAAGAAGTTTCTTAAATGTCCTACAAGTTACAGGCTCAGTATTGAGGTATTTATTAWTTTTTTTATGTTTTTCAGTGGCTACTTTTTCCCTCCATAGTCTTCTGCCTCATTTCTGATTCACCCAGCAACATTTGACAAAAACAGATTAAAAGCTGGAAAACCACAAATTGTTTCAAGTTTCTTTCCTGTCCTACCCTCTTTTCTATTTTTCAGTTTTGATTGCTTCAAATGCAAGCTCATGTGATACTTTTACACATTCTTCCTAGCACTATGACAGTAATACGCTGTAATTTGAATAATAAATAATTGATACTTTAATCAGAAATAAACAAGACATCATACTCTCATTTTTTTCTCAGAATGAGATTTTTTTTTTTGTTAAGGAAGAAAAGGGGGACCTTGCAATCATAATAAATGTTCTGCTGTTTCTGCAGTGAGAGCAAACACTTGCAGGGATGTTTATTTCACTGGAGAGTAGAGGGTATGTCCTGCCTAGGACTGAAGGACCTGCTGCACTGACCCTGCCAGCTTTCATTTTATGACCTTTACAGAACAGAGGATCATGAGTGTTGCAGTAACGAAGTTTCATCTACTGAAACTATAGAACTTTTTTTTCACCTTCCCCTAGATACAAGGATAAACCAATGATATTGTTTGTTAAAGCCACTGGAATCCTCTTTTTATACGAGAAATGTTAATTCTTCTTAAAATCATGCTTTACACGCAGATGAGTTTTCACAGCAGTGTTCATTAATGAGGATGCTTTTTTTTTAAAAAGGCAGTTACTTTCCATTGCAAAGTTTCTGAAATTACAGTTGACAACAATTTTGCATTTTTATTCCTATGATTTTGTAGCACATACAGCTGAATGCTATTTTGGCAGTCATAAAGTACAGGTTCAGGTTTCTTAATCCCTTTGTAATCACCGACTATTAAAGTCATGATTGTTGTATTCAAAACAAGTCTATTCATAAATGCACTGTGTGCATGATTCTGCAAATTCTCTCCTTTGATACATTTGGCCCATTTCATCAGGGGGAATAACTACTGCTTCCAGAASAGACATGCTCAGTTTTGCAGAATCGTCATCATCTCTGGAGTGATTCTGAGGATCAGCCCTGGAATGCCATCCTGCACCCTGGTACATCRCAGCATTAATGGGCTCCACACAATAATTGCTGAGTCTTCAGGCTAAAAGCTACTTACCACTTTTCTTTCAGCTCATTCCYTTCTCATGCTTGGATCCACCTTTGTGCAGAACAGCATAACTTATGATTGGAGCTCATTCTCTTTGTTTTACTGCCTACCTTGRTAGCACCTRGGTCATTCTTGGTGCCATGCACACAAGGGATAATAATGCATCACCTTCATTTTCTTTGGTAGAACACATGATCCATTCCCTCACAGCATCAYCCTCATCCTGGATGCAATGATGGGTCCCTGAACAGTTGAAATCACATGGTTTTGGTTGGATAAATTCTATCAAAGACAGCCAATTAGTTCCAGATCTATTTGTGGGAAGAATGCTTTTAATCACAGCTTTTAGAAGCCTAAATGATGGTGTTAAATAATAGACAGAGACAAAGCAATATTGATTGTCCAGGCTGATGTAAAAAAACATTAATCCATTTGAGAAACTGAAGGTCATTTTAGATTGTTATATATTATACTATGTAATTTCATCTTTTCCAAAATATTTAGATGTGACCACTTTGATATTTATTATAAAAAAAAATAATAAAACACCTGAAAGAGCTTTAAGAAATGATCCCATTTATGCCCCAGAACTTGATACCAAGTTGAGTATAGCTACACTGTCCATGCAAGATATYGGCCTAACTTCTAATTAAAATTCTGCAGTTACGGGCATTTCATAGCTTCCATAGGTACCTTTTTTTGGTTTCTAAATACATAAATCATTAATATTTACTTGATCAAAATCAGYTTTTCTTAAAATTAAGGTATTTACTGCCTTTTTGTAGYCTCTTGTATCTTAAAAAACTATGAAAACTTCTTCCTCCAGCCTCTCTTTTCTGTGCTRAACAAATATAATGCCTTAACTCTTTCTTGTCAAGCATTTTACAAGTCTTGCATGTATGGTGTGATGAGTTTTACATAAATATATATTTATGATCAACTCTGAAATGGTAAGAGTGCAACAGTGTATTTTGAACCTGCTAAAAAAAMCAATTTTTTAAATATTTCAGAGAAAGTTTCATTACCTAGATCTATGTTGCTGAAAAAGTCTGCAATAGTWGGCATTTCTGAGACAGTATGTTCCAGTGGAAAACAAATCACCAGAGGAAAATAAAATCCAGAGGACTTTCTCTCTATTTAATATTTAAAAGGCCTAGGCATATCCTCAGATATAGATTATTTACTAAAATTAGAGATTATTCCTTGCAAAYATTAAAAGTTTGGCCTTGCATCAGGCAATAATTGATTTAGACTCCTATGTTGCCAAAATTGTAATAGCAGTTCTAGATCCTGGTTTCTCTAGTACTAGATCACATGACTCTCTCTAAAGGAAATTACCTTTTTGTCCCAATGAGACTCTTACCAAGGACATTATTGTTTAAAAAAAAGTTTGTAGGATTCCCCTCAGATTCAAATTTAGTCATCTCTTTCACCAAAACAAAAACTTGCCTCTGAGAAGTTTTCTTCTTTCAGATTTCACAAATCTGAAGGAATTCTGACTAATAGAATTTTACCAAGAAAAAGCCATCACGGCAWACTTCTGATCTATTACGCCATAAACCATACATTGATATGTGACTCTTTTTCTTTGTGGATTCAAAGAGGAAAACAGAAGAATGGGATAATTTTAGGTGAATTAGCTCAATGCACAAAACATCTAGAACACTTAAATTGTGAGCACTGGGACAGCAGCAGGAAGGTTAACAGCAGCCACTGTGTTAAGTCAAGAGCAAATATCAAATCTGTCCAGTTTCCTTTCAAGACAGACTGTGTGAACAGGAAAGAAGGAATAAGTGTCATGTTCTTTGGGTTTAGTACAGCTTTTGACAGTTTTGCATGACATTGTCATAGGGAAGCTTCAGAAATATGATGCAAGTGAAATTACCATTAGACAGATGTAAAATTAAGTAGATAACTGACACAGAACCAAGAGGGACTGCAGGTCACATTGACAAGCAGGATTAGTGTTTGAAATAATCTTGACAGAGGAAAAAAGATGACAATTCCAAAGTGAGAAACACAAGTGCCTGTGTGGGCAGGGGAGCTGATCTGGGAGAATCTGAGAGCCTGTCCAGGCACCTTTACTGCAGGGCAGAGTCTGGGAGCTGCTGCGAGTTCCCTCACCCAARGGGAGCCAGAAACAGCACAAATGCTCTTTCTGGAGGCACCAGATAAACAAACCTTTCAGAACACTAAACCTGGGATTCCTCCCACCTAACCTGACATGATTAATTGTTGGCTGTCTACACTATTCACACAAGTTCTCATCATTTAAAGACTCTACAGAGATCTTATAAAAAAAAAAATGATGAGCCCTTTCTTTACCTGCAGCAGCAGTTCCAATGGGACTATCCTCTGTTTTTCTTCCCTAACTTTGAAGAGTCCTTCAGTCACTAGGAAATGTATCACTTCTATGAGTGACTGAAACCCTTTCAATATTTATTCGTGCATGCTCATTTTTATGATCATTATCAAATCCAGAGGAATTGATCACAAAGCTAATAAAATAAAATTAATATATGTTGTTTGTCTAAGTTGGTCATAAAATCTGATGATACTTCATACTTCCAGATATGAAGTAATTAAGTAAAAAAAAATGATGTCCTGTTTTTCATTAGGAGAGAGCAAGGCATAAAGTAAAACTGGTCTGTCATGTCAGGTTAAGAGACAAAGGCTAAAATTCAAGCTTTTCTTGCAAAGTTTATGTTGCTCCTTTGACCTATGGTGTAAAGTGAACCCATTTAAGTGAAAAAGGACTGAAAAATTTAGCGTAGGTCAGACTTTCATATATTTTTTGTCCCTCTCATTTGCTGTAATTCACTCATCACCCTTTTAAATCTGATCTTCTCAASTGGGTCAGATAAAGTATATATGTTGTACTTGAGTTCCTGTGGACTGATTCAACGTGACACTAAATCAACAAGTGTGAGTCACTGCCTATGCAACACTTTTCAAAATCCCTTTAGAGGCCAGGAAAGTGGTACAGAAATCTAGAAACGGCATGTCTGAACTCTGCAGGTGGCTCTGTTCTCACCTTCTGGGGCAGAAAGGGGCATCCCTTCTTCAGTATTCTCAGGAGGGAATGTGTGGGGGTCTGATGATGTTTGCCTGAAGCACAAAAACTTCATGGGCTCTGCAAGAGAAGAGCTCTGACTCAGCTTTCCTTTTTCTTTTCTGGGTAGCTGATTTATTACAGCATGACTTGAACTTGGCTGTCCACTAAAGAAGTGAGCAGGAACAGTTTTAGAGCTGGAACTAAAACACATGTGATCCCTAAAGAAAAAAAGTTAAAATGACATCTGAAGAGTGAGGTTCAGCAGGACAATCTTTCCTTTCATACCCACTGAGCAGGACTGACCAGAGTATTGCTAATTGCCAACACACAAACACCCTTGCACAAGGTACTGGGAGCTGTTGGAGTAAGACATTTGAACTGTGTGAGATTCAGTCACCTCAACACATTTTTACCTGAGTTTTTTAATAGATTTCCAGTTATCATTTAGCTCCTTGCTGAATATTCCCAGCATAGAAGAACAAAATTAAAATATCCCTTTTTCTTTTTAACAACATCTGGTTTTTCCCTGCTATAGGAATGAATGGCTCACATTGTAAAGCATGACTCTACCTTGTTTCATCACACTAGGCAATGTCTCATTCCCTAAACACTGCTGAACATGCAGTATCAGTATTCATTAACATGGGTAAGGCAGCAGGATTTAGCTCTTAGTCAAGATACTTTTGAAAAGCACCAGATCAAAAATCAGTCCCAGCACAGACGGTCGATTAGTAGCATCCTGTTCACAGATACTCTGATCCCTGATAAATTTCATTYATACCTGATAAATTGTCAGGTGATATAATTTGGCCAAATAATTATTTAAGAATGACTTTTTTAAAACAGAAATGATGCTCAGCAGTTCCACAATCATTTTCAGCTGCTGAAAAGTCTGCCTGTTAATCACAGTTGTCTACCCYACTGCACTTTAATGGAGACCTCAGATAAAAAAAAAAAATACAATAATTTTTTTTAAAAAACTATACTGCATTATTTCCTTCAGAAAACTCTGGAGTATGAATGTTTGCTGATGCTATACATTTAATCAAATACAATTTGGTGACAGAAAAGATGAAAAATTTTGTAAGCTGTGTTGACATTTTGCAGTTGGTGGGAAGGATACTTCAATAAAATCGGATTCGAGCACTGGAAATCAATAAAGAATGTGAGCAGAATGAGAATTCTACATTGCAGAGAAGTACCTCTGATTTCTGTTGAAAGTGAGAGGGATCATTATTCTGAGCATGATACTCTTATACYGCAACTTCATCCACCGTGGTCTCCTCAAGGTGGCCTTTGACTTGCTTTGAATTTGTGCAGGTAAAAGATTTCCCTGCAAGGACCAAATGAATGTCACAGAGGACCTCACAAGTGCAGAGTGGAAACATTTTGTAGGTGAGAACAGAATAGTGAGAGAATGTAAAAGTACTTTCAGTAAAACTTCCAGTACTTAATACAAAAACACAGAATACATTTCTCAAAGCATGAAAAGATTTTTATGCTGTGACATTCTTACTGCCTCAGCAGAGCAGCTGGACATAGTCACAATACCAGGGCAAAAGCACCTTCTCAAACCTTCTGCACCCTGCTGAAGTTTTATGATATCTGGGATAGGGTCACATAAACCTGGTTACAATGGACAAAGCATGATAATTTCAGAGCTCCTAACATAATTCCTACTGACCAAACTGCATGCAGCATCCAGAGAAAAAGCTTCTGCTGTCTTTGTTGGAGGAGGGCAGGGTACCATGAGGGCAACAGTTATTACTACTGAAATGAATTTGAAAAAAAAAAAAAAAAGGTTGATTTTAGTAAAGCAAACATTGAAATAGAAATAATAGAAATATCTCTCCTCATAGACTATGCAAGAAGGAACAGTTTTCCTGGGTACTTTATATTTCTGAAATATGTGAGGTTTCCAAAGAGATCTTCATCCTTTTGCACTCCTTTCAAGGCTGGACTATATTTGAATTGTCATAGTTGGTTTCTTTGAGCATTTAAATGCCTAATAACAGAACAAAGTTTCATCTATTTGGAATAAGTAAATAAAATTCTCAACAACACATCAAATTATGAATTTGTAAGTATGAGTAAATTAAAATATGGACCCATAGACTGCATGATCCTCCTTTATTTCAAGCATCCAAGAACTTAGATGTGAACTGTTATATTTCACTCTTTTACCCAAATAAAAGGCTTCCAAGTGATATTCAATTGCCATTTAATGCACTGAACAATCAAAGAGCAAACAGAACTACCATGCACTGAAAATATGAAAAAGTAAGAACACATCTAATAAAACAGCAAAAAAGATCTGCTATAAACTACCATTTTTTCACAAATCTTTTGAAGAGCTTTTTTCATTTTTAAATGGCTTCCACYGGTGAAATGCAGCTTTTTACCTTTACCTCTTTGCTGCCTATGTGTCAAGACACAAAGCAGCATTAAAAACATCAACACCACCAAGCTCATTTTCAGCAAAGCACAGATCTGTTTCTGTGACCAAACTCAAGTCACCAACCCTTTGGGCTTGTCCAAAACTGCCTCACCTCCTCAGCAGGCCACTAATGATTATTCCCTAATTCCTCTAAACCCTTAGTGATTTATTAACTCACTGGCAGCTTGAGTGCCTCTTCTTACAAAAGAAACACCCATTACATTAACGTTACATTAATTCCTATTTTTTCTGTGAAATTTAAAGTGTCAGTCATACTTACTCAGCTGTAGAACACCCGTAGGTGTGACCAGTTCTGACAGATCCATGCCAGTGATGATGGTGATAATGGTCTCAAGCAAATGAGCTTCTCAATCCCAGGCTCACACAGCAAGTAGCAGTTAAATGGTGTTTGTCGTAAATATAGTAGTATATAATATTCTTCTGATGACTAACAAGAGGTTTAAAATGTAAGAAGGGTTATTCAGTTTTCGTTGCAGTGGAATCCAGCCAGTACCAAAATAACTGTATTAAACATTCCTCATTGAAATTTCACTCCCTTTAAAACAGGTTCACATAAGAAGCTCTGAAAACAATCCATTGAAGCACGAGCCATGACCCAACACCACACATTCTCCTCSACTCCTATTGTATTTCCAGCTTATATCAGTGAGAAGACTGTAAATTTGATACCAGACWTTTATAAAATACACACCTCTTGATAATATCTGACTGAGTCAAGTTCTTCTGACAGTAATTTTTGTACAAGTTCACATAGACCCAGCTAACTAAAGCGGTTGTTCTGGATTTCTAGAGGTTCAGCTGAGAGCTATATTTGACCAAATTCTCAGCAGGACTCTTAGCAGAATTGCACCCTTTTTGCAAGACATGGGATCAAGAGCAAATGTGTTAGAACATAACCCTGTAGATGGAAAACCTCCCCTTCAAAAYTGAGCAAATATTATAGCATTTTTCCTATATCCACTATAAATCATGGATGCCTCAGATCTCTTAAAAAAGATTGGATAGATTCAAATCTGCTAACAGTTCATCAGATACCATTCTTACCATATTGTTGTTCTCAAAGGACCTGTCAAATGATTCTTAGAGAATATTTTCTGAAGCCAAATTTACCTCAGGGATTATAGTTTTCTGTCAACACATTATATAATTTGTTTTCAGAGCTGTTCTATTCAAGGGCAGAACCAGAGCATATGCTGTAGCATACCTCCCCCATGTACTGCTCTACTGCTCCTTCCAGTTGGTGGCTTTCACAGAAATTAATTTAGCAAGTATATAGTAAAAATCTGGACAAAATAAGATTTTACTGGATTATGGCCAAATATCTAGATTTAGCACCRCTTTATCCCTATTCAGTAACTAACACATACTTGACAATCAATTTGACATCTTCTCTTGTCTAGAATTTGTGAAGGCCAAACCTTTAAAAGTTTTTGGATGTGAAATGTCTGGGATCTGCCCGATTTCTGCTCCAAACAAATTTCTTAKTATTACAGTTACTACAATCCATGCAGGTAGTTTACCTGAAAGGGAAAAAAAACCCTTTATAATGGTAATTTTTTTTCCTTACGTTCTAGCTATTCATTAGATATTATACTGAAAACAAACACATCTTGAAAYTCAGATACCAACATATGAACATGGCTTTACTTTGTTCTTTTTTCTTTACAACCTGTCCTTATAAGGCAAGCATCTCTGATGAGTAGCCCCATCTCAGACCTTTATTTAGTCATATTTTCTTTAATATGTCGGCCAGTCATCCTATAGCTCCAACCTAAGAAATTAAAAGCTGCAATGCTATTACATTACACTTTCCCCTTATTACTGCCTCTCTCGATTCTCTCCTTTCTCCACTTATTCCTTCACATTCTCAATTCTATATGTCTCCAAATGTCTGTGGTAGTTCCACAAAGCTTGTTTTATCTTCAGTCCTTACTCCTGCTGGTTTGCTCACAAGTGCTAGTTTGGTTACTCTCTTGACACTGACAGTCCAAAGCTATGGCTAGAAGAGGTTCAGTAGCACAAAAGACAAGCTCAAAGCTTTATCACTAAAGTGTCAACCAAGTTCTACCTGTCAGATGAAGCTCCTATGGGAAATTCAAACTGAGAAGGAACAACAAGAACAACAAACAATGCTGACATGCATAAGAATTGGGAAAACAAAATCTATGAAAATTAAATTCCCATATTGTAACAAGTTATGATATAGTACAACTTGATACATGACAGAGATTTGTGGTCTCTTAAGTTTCTCTTTGCTCATGTTATCACTGCATATCCCTATAAAGTCAAAACATAGAAAATTACTTGAGCAAATTTGATAAAGTTCTGGTAGACTCACTATCCTTTAGCCAAGAGCCCTTWCTAGAATTACTGCATTTTCCATGCAGCTTTGGAGACAGTGTGGTCCTCTCAACTTCTAGTTACTCTGACACCCTTGTCTTCAGACTTGCATCCTACTTACACAGTCAGAATGCTCCTGTGAAAATAATTCCCTGTCTGGCACCTTACCCATTGCTCTTTGCACAGCAACATCTCTCTCCCTCTATCCAGAACTGCATTTGACAACAACATATCTGGCAAAGCCATATAATTAATTTAGTGCTTGAACTCTTTTAGGTGYCACATGATCTTATATAACGTGTGTAACACAGCAAGTTCTAACTTCCAGTCCTGGGCACATCTCTTAGTTCAGCAGAAACCTTGATGTACATCATGGTGTGTCCTGGTCAACTTATGCTCAGCTACCTGCCTCCATTCCTCCCTCACAATTTCCATGATAAATACATATTAAACATAATGATACAACCCTCTAATCCTTGYACCTCAATCCTGCCTATCAGAGTACAACTACTTTGCTTCCTATCCAGTCAGTTACCAGCTTGCAATGGAGATGTATCATTTAAAGAACAAACTAAAACTTTCAGAGTACTACTGGGGGCATCTGTTGTCATGTAATTTCTTTAGTCTAAACTGTATTTGTTCTTCTCTGAGAAGATTCTTCCATATCAAGCATCCCACTAGGTGTTTCAGGCCACAACACTGGGCTCCTTCACATGGGAACAGACTGACATGGGCTCCTGCTGCACACAGGGAGCCAGGGGCCACCAAAGGCCTTCAATAATCTTGAAACCTCACCATGGAATTCCATCATTGTTACGCACTTCTCTCCATGTCATACCTTTGTGCAAAATTAAAGTCATTACAATCATTATTGTAATGATTACAATACATGATTACAATTACATACATTACATTAACAAATAGTTAAGCTATGAACCACAGAAATCACTTATGGCATTTTCAGTAATACTTTGAGTCTTGAAAATTATCATTATGTAAGCTGTCACCCACCTATAGCACTCCCTAGAAGCTGCTGATTTTGCAAGCTTATTATTAAAATGATATCACCAGTTTYTTACTCTAACCTATGCAACAAGTTTATTATCTCATTATAACTTTCTAGACCTGGCTTCAGAGCCAATGCTTCTGTCAGAAAAGCCACTGACAGAAGCAATGTCTTGGTTAGGAAAAGAAAAATAAAAATCTTTGTTCAGTATTTCTTCACAAATGAGATCACTTTATATCTTATTCATTCTGGCTCCTCACTGAGGCAGCCTTGAGAAAGTAATTGTAAACATTACTCACATAAAGAAACTTGGATATCTATTGCAGGGATTTTTTTGCTTTGGAGAAGTGGGGGGCAAGGGATTATTTTGTTTTGGGGAGGTTTATGTTTGTTTTTTACTTTTCAGGCTAATACTCTTCAACACTGCATTTCATACTTAAACATTTCATTTCTGAAAAGTAATAGGAAAACATGGCCAGTCACAACTGAGTGAACGCATCTTGAGCTACCTTTTTGTACTTTGGGCCTGTCACAAATGTTGGTTTCTAACATGGCAGTGAGCATGACGACTGCTTTCCATTCTAACCTGAAATTTGTTTTGTGCATGCCTTAGTCCCATTATAACAACTTGTTTATAAACCACTGAGCATTTGTGATTATTGGGATTTCATTTGGGTTTTTCTGGGAAGCAGTCTTTCCTTTGAGATAACAGGATGCTCAGAAAGAAGTGAATTCTCTGCAGGTTCAATAGGTGCAGCAGAGAGCTCTTCTCTCTCTATTCTRCTTTACCTTTGCATTTTGAACCACACAGTGTGAAGCAGATTTAATTACCAGCTTACAAGTCTTCTTCTCGGATTTATTTTACAGAAGAAAGGTTGGAGGACAGCTGCCCTTGCAAACCCAAAAGGAAAAAGAAAAGCAATCTTTTGGTTCACTTTTTGGAGATTAAAGTGTAGTTACTCTTAACATTTTTGTTTTCTTTTTTCCCCCTTAAAAACATATGTAATTTATTTGTCATAATATGAAAAAGCCACCTTCAATCATGTCATACGTGCCATATATTTTATTTACTTAGCTAGTAAAAAAAAAAATAAAGCAGCCATGCCATAAATTTTAGGAAGCAAAACCAGAAAGAAGTCTAGAAGAATTTTGAAAAYATTAACTTATATTAATAGAGATTATTACCACACTCTTCTTCAGATCCTGAACTCACTAAAGCTCCCATTGGTATAGCACACAAATAGCTTAATTCCATCACTTATGCACCCACATTACCATTTCCTACCTATTCTTTAGCCCCAATTTTGTGTTTGYCATGGTTAGATGTCACTAATGAAACAYAAATCAGAATAGGTATAATGCACCACTTACAGCTCTTAAACCCCCTTAAGGGTAATTTTGATCATAGTGAATTAAAGAATAATGATTGGCATTWTTACAACATTTTTACATTAAAAGGRAAAAGCAGAATACAAAAATAATGCCAACTCTTTAATGCTAAATTCTAAATATTTTGCACTGATCTGTTGCTCTGCATTTCCCAGTTCTGCTGTTGTGACCACTAATAGCTAGGTAGTTATCTTAGGTTAGAGTTCCAGTCATASTAAGTTACCCTCAGTAAGAAATTTTATTATCCTCAATTTCTAGGAAAATGTTTAAAGCTTGATGTGGACCGTTTCTTTCTCCACCCCCACCCCCTCCACCCTGGATTTATGGGCAACAGCAAAATCCTTTCCAGACCATTCTTTTTTAGTTTTTCATATTCTGACTTAGACTGTACCTGAGTCTTACTTTGTAGTTTGAAGTGAAAAGAAGTTAATTYATTTCTTGCTTTTTAAATTTAATCATTAAATCCATTTACACTACAAGTGTTCCATCATTTAAGACTTTTTTTTTTTTAAATAGCTCTTTATTTTTTGCCAATTTTCTCACATTTCTTACTCTGCTTATCTTTGCATATTTAAATCTGCAGAGTCATGTATTGGTTATTGCCATACCCATCAATCTCAGAACTCACAAGGCCCCTGGGAGTGTTAGTTATTTATTCCACACAGATTTGTTTTCAGGTCTCACTGAGAATTGTTACCAATAGCACTAGGATTTCAAGGCAATTCTGTGGAAGCAGCATAAACATGATATGCTAAAAATGGGGTTGGCTTCATAAACATTCTGAGGCTGACTGGTACACATTTCACAGTCTAAAGAATTGATAATTTTCCATTTTCTTCTGCCAACATGTATTTTCAATGGTGGGGTTATGCCTTTGAACAAAAGAAGCAGTGGACCATTTACCTTTTGAAGAATATGAAACACGCAGAAAAGTCAATGTGAAAGGTGTGAGGTTGGTTGGGCACTGGAACGAGTTCCCCTGGGCATGGGCATGTTCCCAAGGCTATGGGTTCCCAGCAAGCACACAGACAATGCTCTCAGCTGTTTAACATCTTGCCCTGTGTGGGCTCCATGATCCTCATGGGCCCCTTAAAACTGAGGAGATTCTGTGATTCTGTGAACAGAACAGACCACTGCTGCTTGGGGCTTCATATGCAAATAAAATAACGTAAGCACAGAATCCAACTCTTGATGATTCATCAGATTACACAAACCATGCAAGGTCAGAACACAAAAAAAAAAAAAAAAACAGCACAGAATCCAACTCTTGATGATTCATCAGATTACACAAACCATGCAAGGTCAGAACAAAAAAAAAAAAAAAAACCAAACAAAAAAGCCCACCAACGCAAAATGTTCAAAAAACACCCTGAACAAATCATGAAATCACACCAAAGGGGAAATTACTAGTTGGGGGATTTTCTTCAATTATTAAATAGCAAACCTTTAAATAGCCTAGTTAAGCACTGTTCCTGGCAGAAATACCTCAGCGTGCTCAAAAGATGTAATCCTAAGTGGCTACCAACATATGGTGATGTTTTTGTTGGGTTGTTTGGTGTTGGGATTTTTTAATCCTCTCTGAAGGTTTTTGTTTCCTGTTTCAAACTCAGCTCACTATTTGAAATTCAGTTTATGGATAGGAGCCCAATTATTAGGTTCAGCTAGGAAGTTTTTTGTCATGCATAAACAGCAAGACTAGACAAAAAATAGCAATGACATAAATGTGACATATGACACAACTTGGATCAAAATAAGAAAATGATAAAAATAGCTGTATAGCTGACAAAATGCCCTGAGATAGAGGGGAAATAGGTCATCTAGACCCCTGCATAAAACTAGGCAAATCCAAGAGCAGCCTAGGGATAGCAGGAAAGGGAAAAGATAAATGAATCGATTTCCTAGACCCTCTTCCATATCTAGCATTTTTAATTAGAGTTTTCCAAAGAAATAAATCTTGAAAATGGGTTTCCTGTTGCCATTCAGTTACAGTTCTTTTGTTAAGTTACATTTCTATTTAAATAAACCCTATGGAGTGACACCAGTCAGAATAGGGTAGGATAGAGCTGCAACTTGCAATGCTGTATTTCTCCAATGCCAAATTTTGAGATTCATGACTTTGGCTCAGGTCACACTCAGAATTAAACACTTTCAGAATTAAAATTTTTAAGGCAAATGAAAAGCATTCTTAAATGTAAAAATGTTCATTTTAACAAACTTCTTAAGATACTTGAAATCTCTTTTATGACATTCTCTTGAGAGCTAAGGACAGAAGCCAAAAAATGCCCCAGAGAATTAAAGAAAGGGATGAGTTAGGAATGACTTCAAACAGTTCAAATTCTATTCTAGACTTGGAGAAGGAATTTACGAATGTATACACATATGGTGCAGAACTATTTAATGGGGGTACTTGCTCATACATATATASAGATGAAGACTCTTGAAAAAGTTCCTGAAAAATCTTTTCCATATCTGAGGGAAAAAAAAAAAATAAAACCATTCTGCATCCTTAATAGCAACTACCTGCAACTTTCTGGAAGCCCCAATTCAGAGATTCTCTGGGAGCTATGTGAGAGTGCCAGAAATTCTAACAGTCTGGCAAAAAAATCTAATTAGTAGAGCAATATTGCAGTAGATCATAGCACTATAGTTTGATTTGGCCAACAACATCAACAACATAGTGTATGAAGGGAAGAATTCTAAATGGATCTGGATAGGAGTAGGCAACAACTTTTTGTTTAGATTTCAAAAAGGTAGTTGCAAAAATATACATCTCCAATGATCAGTACTCTTGAATGGCAATATTCTGCAGCAAAAGCTGTATTTTAATGCTATAACTCATGAATATCCATATTTATTAAGTAAATATTTTTAAAACATTCCAAAATTTTCAGTCCTTAAACATGTCAAAAATAGAATTTTAGAATTTCTCTTTGAAAAAAAAATCATTCTCACTATTCATGGCATRGTCCATATCTACTGTTCATCAGGCTTTTACATTCATTGCTTTAGAGAGAATTTTAAAAACAGATTATGTGTTTTATGCCTTGTAACAGTTTCTGCATAATGTCCTTGTTCTGCAGGGAATTTCATTAGCATGTGCCCTGATCTTGTCCTCCAAACCCTCAYTGCTTTAGACAAGCATGGATTTAATTGAGAGAAAACCAAGCTGTGACTGTGGCTCAGGTGTGAAGGCTGTTTCCCTCAGCAAATTAAATCCAATGTAATGACTGAGCTTTCTTTTCCTCACTGTCCGTTTATGAGAGATTTAATACTGCGTATTAATTATTTTGTTGAGCTATCTTACTACAGYGTTGTTTTGCCCATCATTTTATGGGAGATTGATGCACAGATCAAATTGACTGTTTAATGTACTGTGAGGATGATTAACACCTTAAGGATGGATCACAAGGTTATTACGAATCACAGTTTCCATGGGATTTTAAATAATGGCAGTGGTAGTCCCTGTTAACACTGTGCAGGGTTTGGCTCAGCCCTACAGGCCGTGCACCAAAGGGTTCATGACAAAGGCCTGACAGTGTCCACCATGCCAGCAGGGAGCTCTCAAAGTGCCATCAACTCTGACATTCACATCCAACAACTCAYCCTGCAAACATTTAGGGAATACTCAATTCATGGTACCCAACCCCAGAATAAACAAAACAGGTAAAAATCATCAGTTTGTCTTTGAAAAACTGAGGAAGGATGTAGCCATGGAGATATTGCCCCAGCAGAAATGAACTGAAAAGCCTTAAAACACTTATTAAAACAGGGGAACCCTTCCTGTATGGAAAGTGTTTCAATAGCAGAGAACCTGAACTGGGCCTGATCTACCCAAGATATGTTTTACAGTCACTAAATGTAAATAGAAGAGGGAAATAACTCTGATAAACCATATAATGGATATATTCCATGCTTGCACACATGCACAGACACACATACACCAAACTCATGAATCTACAAGGCAGAGCACTATTTTTCACTTTCAATCACACAGAGGGAAGCAATATAACTTCTCTGTTGGGAATGCAAGCAGTAGCCAGGCCTGAATGCAAATCCTGTTTATCACTATTGTCATCAAGTTTATGGGCACATAAATTTCGTTTCAGAATACTTTTTCATCAAAAATCAATAAGCAGCCAGTAACAAATCACCTAAAAAGAATGAATTTATATAATTGACTTGCTATATTACATTCAGGAAATCATTCTAAAGTTACCTATACAGCATGCAAAGTCTCAGTTCTAAGGAATTTAGTAAATGACAGGAATTTAAGAAAGATCAGCTGTAGTAAATCTACTGAACCTTTTATCCTGAGGATTGAACCTAGCACATTATTTGTACTTCAAGAYCTTCATCCCACAGATCATATTGTTAAGCATGTTAGAGACAAGCAATAGAGCCAGCTATTGATAAGATTATTATAAATTAAATGGATTTAGAATGCTATAAAATCAAACAAATTTGTACTAAAACTATAAGAAAAAAGGAAATTCACTAACTAGTCTATCCCCATGGAGTCAWAGCATCTAGAAAATTTTGCCACCCACTGGATCATAAACTTAGAGTCTRAAAGATGTAGTGTTAACTATATGGAAGAAGTAACTCCTATTCTATCCTGTGTGCCCACTTAGCACCAACCATTCAAAAACAGCCGGAAATGTCAGAAATACTGCAAAATGTTTCATGCCCTTCGTGAAGAAGTATGATCCTATAAAAAAAAAAAAAAAAGTAGGACTAAAAAGCACTGAGATCTACAGAGAATGGGACTGGCAGCTTGGAAGAGCCCCAGGCTGAGTTGCTCCAAGCCAGGTCCTCATAAAACTGCRCTCTGACCTGAGCTGCTCAGAGAAAAACCTTCACCAGGCACAGATTTACTGTTAAARATGGAGGCTCAGGTGTACCCAGCCAGTTTTAGTGCCTTCGTTTTGTTTGGTCAATTTAGACTGAAACTTACGTTTAAAATTTACGGATTTGTGCTCTAGAAATATGTAGTAAAATAGAAACAGGAAGAAACTGAGAAAGAAATTAATGGGTCCAGAATATCAAATAAAATAATGTATCTTCACTTCTGAGTGAACACTAAGAAATAAATAGAAGCTATATACTCTTAAGTGCCTGAAATAGTAACAAATCTGACCATAACCAGAAAGATAACAAGTTAACAAATTCAACTGCTTCTTCCCTACCCCCTCTTGCAAACACCTCCACTACTCCTCTCCATTTCCCATTTTCAATATTCATTCTGTATTTGCCATTATGTAATTCAGTCCTTGAGAAACAGAGAAAAAAAACCTTTTTTTTCCCTGAAAAAGAAGAAAAAACTAGAAGTCTTTTGGTACTTGATTTGCCCCATTTTTCTCAATTCCAAAAAAGTGTTTGTACCCATCAAATGACACATTCCTAAGAAGCTTAGCAAGAGCTACAGCCCTGACTGACCTCAGTGAATGAAATCCTCAATGAATAGAACTTTTCTTAAAGAAAAAGAAAAAGAAAACCAACCAAACCAAAAAAATCCCAACACCCTCATAAAACAACAATGAAAACCCCAACAAGCTAACAAACAAAAACACATACAGCAACTTAGACTCTCTTGGCTACRGGGTACCAGCAGCCATATTAATCTGGCATTTGTTCATAAAAACTGACTTTAATTCCTCTGCCAATAGAAGTGGCTCAGCACATGGCTTTCTAAAGGAAAGAGATCAATTTGTTTTAGCTAAAAATGTACCTTTATGCTGCTGGCAAACTTGCAATGAGCTCCATATGAGAGCACAGTATTCTTGTACATTACAGACGAGTSTTCCTCCTCTCAGGTTAATCCCCTAAACTATGCAAAAGGCTGTTCATAGTCCTACTAACAAGAACAGCAGAGAAGGTGGCTGCAGTGACCTTAACCTTGCACCTCCATTATTCAGAATTCTCTAGTTTCATTGACATTCAGCCTTGATAGTGCATTGGACTGCATTTTAAATTTTGTGAGAATAGTGCAGGCTTTATAAATATGTATATAAATACACAAAAAGTACACTCTTTATATACAAAAATGTATATGATATTCTTTTAATGCTCTACATCTTTAAATTACTACTGTGTTCTCAAACTTCTTAGCATTTTAGCATGGTATTCTGGATGGGAATAATAGAAATTGCAAAACAAGAGATCAGATACGTCGTCTTTGAGATTTCCTGAAAAGCCCCAAATGACAGAAATGAAGGACAGCAGAAGAAACTRAAGACAAGGAAAGCAAGAAAGTCTGTTGAATCAATAATAGACTGTTTCACTCAGAAGTAGTCTGAAGAGACTGCTCTTGGGTCATGAGCTTGGGCAGGTTTTTGAACACCCTACTCTTCAGAGAATTTAGCCTTTTGGCTTTGCCTGTTCTGTGTAGAAATTATCTCACTGCCAAGACTGTAAGATGGTACCTCAATCAATATCTGCTTTAAATAATTCTAGCAGGCACTCTGCTCTGGTTGACAACAATCTATTTTTTTCAACAAATTTTTGTCATAATTTTCTTGCTATTGAATGTTTCATAGGCAAAAAATATCTATGAAGGATTAATATCCTGGTATGAGGCTCTTTAAAAAAAAACTTCCCAAAACATTTTCATAGCATCCAGAAATTACTTAGGAACAACTTACTTTTCCTATCAGTAAAAATTACCCTCTCAAATGCAACTTTTATTAACATATAAAATGTAGTAAACTGTTTCACCATGAGTATAAATATAATCCTTTTGAGAAATAAAAGAACTACTTATTATTAACAGCCCAGACAGATACAAATCCTTGTTCAGGCTGGAAAATGTAAAACTTAATCTGRTCTTAAATAGCTAAAGATTCATTTTTTTTTTCTTTTTTTTTTTCTCCAGACTGGAAGAAAACCTCTGTACTTATAAATGCAAAGGAAGGTATTTAACAACCTCAAGTTCCATCAAGCAGCACAGGTTTACCCTTCATCAGGAAGAGGTGGATGACAACAAAAGTTCAAGTAATTTCTCCTGGATTAATCAATGTATGAGGAAGGCCAATGGTCTTTTTATAATCCCAGGAACATAGCCAGCATCAACATTTTGTTTTTATTATTTTAAAGTATGTATCTAATTAAACACACTTCATTTTTACTCTTCTCTTGAGGGAGCTGGAAAGCTTTAGGTCATAATTTGCTAATRTATTAAAATGGGTAATTCCTAAGATATTCAGGATATTTGAACATTCTTAAAATGWAACATCTACTTTCCTGCACCAGAAGGCTTTCCAGCATTTGTTCCTCAGTGTTCTTCACAGACCAAGATCCTGTCTTGMAATATTTTCAAGTAATTGTATAGCAGTTATCAGTGAAGACTAGTTTAAATTGGCACATTATAGGGAATAGCTAATGTGGGATGTATAAATATTTACATCTATCTATATTTTCAATCTAGTCTCCTCTCTTTTGTCAATATTGGTTCTGTATGCCATTTTCATGGCAGAGAACTGCTGAGCTGCAGGAAAATGAAGGGAACAAATAATGACTACAGGAAAAATGAGGGTAAGTGGCTAAAATGGGGCTACTGTGAGCATTTGCAGGTTTAATAAAGCTAGTAGCACTTCAAAAAACATTTGTCAGTATTTGAAGCTTAGCGTGCTGCCACTCTCTGCTGTCCAAGGAAYGCAAGCTGCTCCAGGGACTCTGGGACCAGCCATTTATTTTAGGCCACAGTCAAACACTTTCCCCAAAAACACCCTTTCTGCAGAGTTATAGCCTTGGTTTAAAACTTCTGTCACAGAAGCATCTCAGTRCAAGCCACATTTACATCTTTAAGAAGGAACCAAAGCAGGATGGTTTCAAACACTACTGAACACGAAGCCACACAGGACTCAGGTTTTGCTGGTTTACTGCACTTCATTACCACTGAAAATTGAGCTTCCTTCACCCTATTTTGGGACCTGTCGAAACAACCCAGATGCACAGGCAGGTGGGTTTTGTCCTCTTGTATTATAAGCCTGACTTTATCATCYTGTTTAACTGGTGCTCTCAATTAGTGCTTATTGCTCAAATTCCTATTATACAACCTCGGGGATAGTGCTTAAAAGTAAGTGTTTCTACCAAAGGTAGAAAGGATATTGTTCCAGGGGTTCCAGAATTATTCTCTCATTTCAGCTGGTTAGTGAAATGAGTGATTACTTCACCATATCAACAACAAAAGCATTTAGTTTCTTAGAACACAGGMTTGGATTCACTGCTCAGTCACTGATCCCTCTTCTGAGGTTCAGAATCAGTCATCCTGCAGGCTCTCCATCGCAGAGGAGAGGCCAGCATCTCCACCAGGAAAGGACAGTGCTGGTACAGAAGCAGATGGCTCCTGTTTGACCAAGAGACAGGATTTAGCACCTGTCCCTGGGCAGAAGAAACTCATTTGGCAGAGGGYTGCAGCAGAGCCTTGATCAGGCTTGTAAAGGCACCCTCCCGGCAGAGAGAGCAGCTCCTCTGCAATGCAGCTGATCTCCAAGGGTGCYAACTGGTGCCAAATTGCCTAAGGCCAGATTCATAGCTAAGATTCAATGTGCATTTGTTTGATTTATTTTGTTTTCCATTACATTCTTGCTGCTCTTTTTTTCCCAGACAGCAGCCTGTGATTTTAATAGGATATRCCTTGTTAAATGCTGTTTAACACACTGAATGCACCCGTAGGATCTATTTTGACTATTTTAAAGTGGTGCTATAAAGCTTCTAAATGCATATCTTGATTATTAAAAAAAAATWAAAAGTGCTTTCTTTACTTGATGGGTTACAGGTTAAGTAGGTGGTCCAGGTTCCTGATATAACTACAGAGAAGTAGTGAATATACATTTTGAACATTTTCTGCAAATTAGGTGTTACAACCATGCAGTCATGTCTCCAACATGGAAGTGTTCTAATGGAAGAAATAAGTGTTCTCATGGTGCTGGAATACTTGAGGAATATGGGGTTGGAATCAGATGATCTTTAAGGTCCCTTTAAGGACCAGTTTGAGACTCACCATCCACAAGCTGCTGGGCACCCATCAGGATGCTGTACAGAATCACTCACATAGATGTGACGAGGATTCATATCTATAAACAATGTTATTGCACATTAAATCACGTGTGGAGGTACAGACTATCATTGGAGTATATAGTTCTTGTCTAGCTCACTGGAGGATGTGTCTCCTATGCAAAACCTCTTGGTGTGGCTGTTAATTTTCAGTATATGAGAGATAMTGAGTGTTGTTGCAGGTGAAAACAGTACTCATTCCTCAAATCTGCTTCCCAGAAAGGACTAAGTCCAGATATAATTCCCCCCTCCCCCTCCTTTCTTGCCAACAGCAAAAGCAAATCAGRGTACACTTGTCTCAAGTATTTGTCAGTGTTGTCTGAAGTTCTTAAGCTGAAACTTCATTTGTTTCAAGATTTTTATGTAGTAACAAAAATGGCTACTTTATTGCTAATCAACTAAACCAATAAATGCTATAAATCAAAGAAAACACACTCTAAAATTATCACAGATATTTATCCAAACTAATTATGAGCACCKAGGAGGAAAAAGAAAAATTTCCATGATGGTGTCCTTTGAAAAGGTACCTGGAATTATTGCACAAAGAATGATAAAGTATTTTATGAATATTTGTACATCAGCTGTCAAAATCACATATAAAAACAGTGGCAGGGAAAACTTMTGTTGTGCATTTGAAATCAAACCCTGCAACAAGCATAGAAGGCCTTGGGATTACACCCTCTCATTTCAAGGATGACTATTACTGAAATCATTAGTTTGTTTCTTGCCTGTCAGAAACAGTTTTGTTTCTGTTTTGAATGGTAATTTGGTTTCCTTCATTTCTTGTTTTCTCTGTCCACAATGTCCACAAGGTCTTATTACCTGTTCTCTGCTAGGTCAGTAAAAGCCTGAATCCATACTGTACTCCAGGAGTTTCACTGCCTTCTGCAAATGCCTCTGTGTTATGTCAACATTAAACCCACCACAGCATGTGGAACTCTTACCTCTGTGAAACACCAAATCCAAACTATTATTTTTACTTTTTATTAATCATATTTTACAGCCTGAAAARTAAGATGAAGTCTCCCCCTATCCTTCTAATAAAAATTTGGATTTTTGAAAGTGCTACCTACTAAACCCAAAACAAACCCAACCCTTTCAAATACTGATGTACTTAGTAAGATTAGTCCAAGAGACAGATATCCAGAAGATGCAGGCAAGAGCATAAAAGGGATTTCGTGTCAGAGATCATTTTTCAATCACTTCCAACAAAACTGAGACAATGGTTAAAATGTATCATTAATAATAACCACAATTCCACATATGGACTGAACCCTTTCAGCCAAAAGATCACAGTGTTTTACTGTYTGTATTCAGGGCACAAACCCACTGGCTGCATAAGTGGGCTTCCTTTCTGGAAAACACTGAAAAAAATAATTGATTGCAAGGCTCATGCTCATTCTCAGTTGTACCAATTACTTTTGCGCATGACATCAGCTAAGCTGTTAGCTTCTCTGCATTCTCCAGAGCACAGGCTTGTGCTCTTAAGAACTTAAAGCATCCCAGAATTTTCTAGTTGTTGTAAGTAACTAAGTAATAAACTAAGTTAACAATAATAAAACAGGTAAAKGCAGCCCACAGTCTGCCACAGAGAACCCTTAGGCCCTGTAGCGACCTCCAGATGTGCTGAAACGGAGTTCTGAATGGAGCTCTTTTACCACCATCACCAGGAAGTAAARCAAAAAAAAATGGGGAAAAGGGAATAAAAAAGAATTTTTCATTCTCTCAGATGTAATTTACTCTCGCTTATTTCTTAAATTTACTTCTCTGAAGTTAGACAAAGTGAAAAGTTCAGAACAACCACTGTCTTAGCAAAGGTTGCTCCATGGACAGGAAGGAAATTTTCTCCAAGCATTTAATCAAGTGAACTGTAATTTGCTGTGAGAAAGATACATGCTTTTAACAAAACAGAGAATAATGAGAACTATGCCAAAGAGATTTGCAATAATACATTAACAAATTAATAACAATTCTTACTCCCCCACATATATTTATGCTTATGACAGCATAATTACAAAATATGATAACCAGTTCTAAATGAATTCAACAAGGAATGTGAATCTGCATAGCAAGAGCTCCCTCCCAGCACTTCCAGATCAAACAGATGCAGGACCAGACTTCCATAAGAGCCCAGGGGTTAATCTTCAAGGGCTCAACACCCCCAGTTGTGGATGGACAGATTTTTCAATATGCCAAGGTCATATTTAGACACTTTCATGATTTCAAGAAGCAGCTGCCCTCCATTGCCCTGGCAGTGCCACAGAGATGAGGACTCTGTGCACACACACACCACTGAGCTCTTGGGTTGAATATGTTCACTTTGTTTTGGTGCCTAAACTGGGGATAAGCTTTTGAAGGAAGTCTGGCTCACATTGTGAATAATGACTTTTCTTTTAAAAATCTGGTCCACAGAGCATTCTTTGGATTTCTGACAAGAACCTCCTTTCTCATCTAAATCCAGACAGGCCAAGTGGGTGACCTGCTGTGCATAGTTACATGGAAGCTGAAAGCTTATTGCTCCATCTGAAGTGTGTACTGGACAAGAATCCTAACTGCAAGTGAATAAAAACAAGTTGTAATTCTTCCTCTTCAGTTTATTGTAAAATTCTCAGCTCTCCCTGTCCTTCTAGAAGGGGTTATGTGGCACTACACCTGTCAGCCTACACAAATGAGCTCTGTGATATTGTATCGCTGCATTACCATCCCCACAAAAAATCTCCAATGGGTAGTGGGTTCTAACACATTAATTGTATCCCAAAGAATGTTGAGACAGGTTCACATGCACAAAGAGTTTTTAGTAGGCTCCATAGCTAACAGCATACTCTAATACTGCAAGTTATTTTGGTGATAAAATGATGAGAAAAGGACAAAGAGGAAAAGATAAATTGGATCTCTGTCCAGTAACCAGCTGGGGACATACCAGTACCCTACTGTTGGCATCTTCACCAGTGCAGCAGGTTATCTACCAACACATCTCCCACAGTAACTATCTTGGTGGCATCAGGACCTGATCCAATTCCCAACAGGTTGCTCCTGCTTATGATGTTGTTTGCACCAACTGGAGCAGGCACTAATCAGGGCAGGCGCTGCACGTGACTGGTTTGTTACTTTACACCAGTGAACCATTGGGTCACCTGCAGCAAACCAAGATCTACCACCAGAAAAAAAGGGTGACCGATGAGAGACAAGTCTCTCTTTGGTAGTGATCACTTCCCATGAGAACTGTACACAGCGTTATTCTGCATTTTGTAGACACACCTGAAGTGCCATTCAGAGCAAAGATTCAGTGAAAAGGACCCTTCCCTCATCTCTTCCCTGTACCAGACACTGTGGAAAAGGCAACATTGAATTGCTATCACTGTATTATGAGAACAGTGTATACTAATGATTTCTACATCAAGAAATTCCTTTTTTGAATAAGCACATATAAATTTAAGGATCTGTAACAAATAATAAAAATTGCTGGTCCTCAGAGAATGCTTTACTGTTRTTTGCTGTGAAACCATTAGAAGCTCAGAGAAGCCCAGTGGTAATTCACTGTGGAAAATGATGCTGAGCCCCCTGGGCACACATATGGTGCACATGTTTCGAGAGGGCAGTGAAAGCCAGGTACTACTTGCAAAACAGGGACCTGCTTCTGATTTTTATGGAAATACTGCTTGAATTGCAGGAAAGCCAGCTTGTCAAAGCATAAAAAGGGGTCTGTACCCCCTGGCTTAGAAAACACCCCCTATCCAAGGAGTTTACAGGGGTTTGCTGTGTTTGCACAGTACCTGGCTACAACAGAGTACAAGCCAATAACTTKTGGTCCTTGGCAATGTTGAAAAAACAGAGTACATTTCTCTGCGATGTCAGAGGATGTCATGATGTACTTTCCTCACTCCTCCACTCTCCACTTTCATCTCCTGAGAGTGGTAAAACTCAGAGATTAAACAGTATTCACTCCCACTTTCCTGTTGAGGATGCTTTAAGCTTTAACTTCTCAACAGACTGCCCCGGTTTCTCCTTCCTTGTTGCTCCTTGTGTAGGTGAGAAAAAGCTTTTGCAGACATGTTCTCCCCAGGTTACACATCCACTCCCTCCCAGGGGAACAGTGCCCAGGCACCAGCTTCCTTTAAGGGCTTCTGTGTTTGTCCTTCTAAACAGAACAGGCGAAGCCAGCGCCCTTGTCCTCCGAGACAGCCATCGGTTGAGAGTTCCAGCCCACTGAACAGGGTAAATCCAATGGGCATAAAGACACTGGCTTTATGCCAGAGGCAGGAATTCATGAGGAAGGAGCAGTAGTCCTCACCCCAGTAAGGAAGCATTGGGTCAGGAATGGTTCAGCTCATTCTGAAGACATCCCCTGCAAATCCCTAAAGCCCTTATCTCAGTCTCTTGGACCCTTTCTGCTCTCCCTTCCATATGGCCACCCCCATCCCACTCTCCTGGAAAATGAGGTCAAGGCAGAGGTAAAAGGCAGAGGTAACTCCACAAACCACACTGGACTGGAAGCACTTCTGAACGGATCAGCCTTTGTGGTTCAGCAGCTTCCATGACAATGAGTTCTCCTGTCTCCTCGGGGAGGGAGAGCCTCACTCTTCCTCAGCAAAGCTCCTGGCTGAGGGCATGGCCCCATTCCATCTCAGCATCCCAAGGCAATACCATAGCAACCTCTGCCCCTCAGCCAGCTCCAGCCTTCCTCCCACAACTGCCATGCTCATTAAAATCACTAAAAAACTGAAAGTGGAAAAGTGATATTTTCTTCCTTTCAGTTCAAGGGAACCACATCATCCTGCCCACAAGGAGATAGAAGGAAAAAGAAAGGAGAGCCAGGCCCTGGGRATGTGGGAACAACAAGGTACAAGATAGGGGAGACACAGTCTCACCCAGAGTACACACAAGAAGCCTTGACAGCCTCAACAGACCCCAGGATTTCTGGCACAGACTCCTGCATCATTTGGAGAAAGAGATCTTTCATTCCTTTACCTTCAGTCCTCTTCATTAAAATAACGTAGCACATTACTGTGAGCTCCAGACAGGTCAGACTCRTGACTGAGTCCCCACTGCTGAGAATGTCCAAAAAACACGAGTTACGCTAGGCTATATTCCTTGTTTCAAGTTTCCCAATCTTCTTCCAAAAAGCCCATCATATTTTATTTGGGAAGTAGTCAGGCAGGTGTAACAGCAGGCCTGCCATACTAACGGTGATGAAAACCCAGGCTTCCGCTGAGAGTAAATCAGCCATCATCAGCATAAAAGATTATTTTTTTTCCATCTTGTTGTAATGTCTTCAAATTACCTTAACACACCAACTGGCATGACAATGTTCTAAAATTACCATAAGTGTTACTATAAAAAATGCTAGAAGGTATTACTCCTCTCTTTCATCTTTTTTTTTAGCCCAAATAAAATGGGAAGCTGCAAGCAATAATGTTAGAGAAAAAGGGCAAACAAACAACTGGAGATTGACAAAAAAATATTAATATCTTAAATTACTAAATTCTGTTTTCATTTCTCTAAGCTTGTTAAATACACATTTCTTTAAGTGCTTAGGAAATATAATCTATATATTTGGCCTGAGAGAGCCCTATTGTGATACAGAGAAAACCATTTCAATCTCTGATCCAAYCACACAGAGCCATAACATAACTGACTTCTGTGGTGCTCTGCTACATTTATCCCAGCACAAGTGAGTCTAGACCCTGACCCCTGAATTGTTCAAAGAGAATCAAATGCAGCCCTTATTACTCTTGAGAATAGACACACGTTAGTAAAGTGGGTACTTGGAATAATGCAAAGTGCCTCTTCAATAATGCTGTTTGTGAAGCTGCATTGTAGTTGGTTCATAATGGACAGGCTTCAACCCTGGTTCTGCACTGGGCAAGAGTTCTTAGAGAAAGCAACAAAGATCCAGACAGTAGCTATGTTACTGCAACAATTAAAATCACTTTGAAGAAGAGAAAACATCCAGATGGAAAAGATGAGGCAGCAACAATTACACAGTGACAGCGGTTTTGTCAGAGATACCTGAAACAGATAGATCTCTTCAGAACAGAAGGAATTTATGTTGACAATGCTTTTAAGAAAACCTATTAGAAATACCTCTTTGTTCTAGGACCAAAATGTTTTCCAGGACCATTACCTCTTGCAGGCTCCTCATCCCCTTCATTTTTAATTAGTTTTTTCGTAGCTGTGCTTGGTTCCATTTCCGCTGTAATAGCTGTCTTTACTGCTGTCTGCATAGCAGGCAATCAGTGCTCTTGGGACAGGGACTGGATTACAAAGGCACAAAGAAGCAGAAACCTACAGGGCWGGCTTCTCCTGCCTTTGGGCAGTAAGCTGGTCTGGGTAGGGGGGGGTCTATTCAAAATGGATCAACAGACACATCTGCTCTTTCCTAGAGATCTATCTAAAGGTACAAGCAGAACCAACTCATAGTAATAAGGAAGCAAATACTTGAACATGTTTTAAAAGCAAACATAACTCCAAAAGCAGAATCCAAGTCACCAGAGCCACAAGATCAGATTTTGTTACAATTCTGTAACACCTTTCATTTTTATAAAGTAATTCCTGGCTTYTACCACTGCATCTTAGACTAGAGCATAAGCTCTAGTTTTCTCCAATAAGAATAAATAAACCTGTACCATCTCCCTTCCATTATGCTCCAAAGTTGTTAAACTTCTCAAAGGGTTGATCCTGGGGATTTTGGTTTCATTTCCTCAGATTTCCTGAAATATTCCATAATGCAGTAGCTTTATCTCCCCAGCTACCGTCTGCTCTCAGCCAAATGGATTTTTGGAACTCTTTCGCAAGAATTCTATACTATCTAAGACTATTCCGATATGGTAGAAACAGTAATTAACATCCAATAGACTTTTTTGCTGTTCTCATTGCACTTGATACAAGCCACAGATTTTGTGCTCTCCTTTTTCACAGATCACTCAGTTGCACTGTCACTTCTCATAATGAGTGTAGCAGAGGGAGCTAAGAACCACCACCTTCTTTTTACCTCTGACAGAGGGCGTAATCAAGTACATCATTCCAAATACAGTCAGGGTCACAAGCAACTGCAGGCATCTCTCTCCAAGCTGATATTGCATTCATATGCTGCTCTTCCATATTTCCTACTATAGTTATTAGTAAACACGGTAACAGACACAATCATTAAAAAAGCACATAGAGACTCMCAAATACCTATACTTAGATCACTAAATAGCTTCCCTTTCCAGAATTACCTTATGACATATTTCCTTGCTTTCTAGCCCCAACTAATCAGAGGGGTTACTGAGATATGCAAAACTGATTCTCAGTTTCTCAAGCATTCAGTATTTTTGAATATTAACTACAGGTTCAGTTTAATTCTATTTTTATCTGAACTAGTCTGCCCATTTCTAATAGCTTGGTTGTATTCCAAAAAAAAAAAATCTCTTTCTAATTTTAGCATAGAGATTGCAGCACACTCTCTTCCTCATGTATAAATGTTTTAATGTCTCAACACTAGCTTTTTCCTCTCTTCCATGTTAGTAAGGAAAGGTGTATTTTATTTTAAACTGCTTAATTAATGCACATTTTGTAAAATATTTGGCAGTAGTAACTTCCCCAAATAGATGATCTTGCAATTATGCATCTTAAGTTGTAGTGACAGAAGACCAATTCAGTTGYTGCGAAATTAACATCAGCATCAAACAGCTGTCTCTCTGAGCCTRTTTACTCTTATCTACTGATCTAGAATTCTTATCAAGAGCATGATAAATTATTAAGATGTACGACAACAGACTCCTCCTTGAGTGATACTACAAAGGCATTCTTCTAATGCTAAAATTCTTCTTATTATCAAAGCAATTGAAAGAGGCAGGAAGATGAAGCAGGATCCTGCATAAGATTCATTTCAGGAAGATGTGTACTCTAAGTCCTTCAAGGAAAGAGGAGAGCCAGGTGAGGGAGAATACAAAATCTATGGCATTTCACCCCAACACCCTTGCCATATTCCATTCAGATAGCAACTGTGGAAAATGCTGAAGAAAAAAAGTTATGGCCCAATATTCTGTTGGCAARTATAGTCACTGGCATTTATTTTGTCATCATAATAGCCCTTGGCAGGCTATCCTTCCCAGCAATACAACAAACATTTTAAATGCCTGTTCAGCTAAGCAGCTTGGAGAGCAGTGCAAAAATAAACCACAAGTAAGCAGTTTCAAACCAAGAGTTAAAGCAACAGTAACTGTTACTTAAATTCCTACTCATTTACAGTTCCCATTGTGACAGGACAAGGAAAGTCACTAGTCAGGATTCCTTGCTTAGGTACAGCGACACAAAACTGATTAGCTGTTTTAATTGCCAAGTAAGATCATAGAACAGTCTGGGTAAGGAGGGACCTTAAAAATCATCTGGTTCCAATCACCCTGCCAWGCACAGGGATACCTCCCACTAGATCCGGTTGCTCAAAGCCCCATCCACTGTARCCTTGAACTCTTCATAGGGAGTGAACAATCTCTSYGGACAGCCCATTCMAGTGCCTCACCACCCTCAAAGCAAAGAATTTCTTTCTAGTGCCTAACATAAACTTACCCCTTTTTAGTTTAAATCCACTCACCCTTGTCCTAGCACTGCACACCCTTATAAAAAGTCCCTCTTATAGGCCCCCTTTAGGTACATAGGGTCTCTAAGGCCACCCTGGAGCCTTCTCTTCTCCAGGCTGAACAGACCCAAATCACAGCATCTTCATAGGAAATGTGTGCAGCCCTCTGAGTACCTTCATGGTCTCCTCTGGGCTCACTTCAACAAGTCCATGCCCTTCTTATGTTTCCAACCCCAGCGCTGGATGCAGCACTGCAGGAGGGTTATGTTCCCAACCCCAGCGCTGGATGCAGCACTGTAGGAGGGGTCTCAGCAGAGCAGAGGAGCAGAATCCCCTCCCTTACCCTGCTGGCCACAGAGCTTTGGATGCAGCCCAGGGCTGCAAGTGCATGATCATCAACAAATTTCACTGAAGAGATACATTTGCTTAGTGAAATAGAGTTGATAAAGCCTTTGGAATGAGAAAACAGTGATTGAGCATGAATAGTAATTTGCTAATGAAAAGGCCTACAGATTGCTGGCAAACASAAGTTTCCAAGAACTAAACTAGTGTGTACTGAACTTGGATCAACAGCAAGCTTTCAGCCCACAGGGTTTTCTTAACTTTCCTTTTGTACTTCAATATTCTTCTAGAATACTGTGCATATCTGATCATTTTTATACAGGTTCAAATCATACCTTTTCCAACAATGTTCTCAAATTGTTTATATTGAGGAAATATATGTTGCTGTTCACTGTAGGAAAAGAGTGTTYTCATGGAGGGGGAATGAGAAGAGAGGAAACACTGAAGGGCTCATTCACAAGAAACAGTAGCTTGGAATCAGCTTTTTTACCCCTACAACTGCACTTGGATTTTGAAGCAGTCACAACCTCAGTCTCTCTTCTTGAGTCTCAGTCTCCAACATTTGATAAACCTTCAAGATCCTGAAAAAGAATATTTTCTCCAGATCAAGAAAATCTCATCTGTTGTCTACCTACTGCTTTAATGGAAACAGGACTGCGCTATAAATGCATGAGATCCCCAGAAGGAGCAAAGGARTTCAAACTGAGAGAGACTTCAGCCAGTAGGTACTAAATAAATGTACAAGCCTGGGCCCACTTGCTCCCCAGCACACATTCTCCAAACGATACACTCTGAAGCAACAGAGGAGATATACTGATCACAGATACACAAACTCTGTCCTTCAGTCCSTGACTTAATGCTCCTACCCAGCCATGGAATACTTTTGAGAAATAGSACACTCTAAGATAAAATAAGCAAGACTTGAGAACTGCAGTTGACTCACTGGACACCTTGTCTAGTCCCAGGCCTACGCTACATGATTTTCTCACTAGTGACTGATTTTCAGTTGAAAGGGAAATTTATCTTTTCTTTTGTTTTAAGGTGACAGTCCACCTGTTATACCCACTAACAGAAAAGCAGAGGCACAGCCAACGCTGGCTGCTTTGCCCATTMTAGTGCAGGTCAGAGGAAATAGAGTCATATGGCTGCAGCCGAAAGCACATTTCCCCTTAMCAGTCTTGGAAGGCTGCTCCAGGCCCTTACCCCAGGAAGATTAGAAATCTATTTCTAAATCAGTCTAAACATTCACAATTTATCCTTTTCTTCTTTACTTATCTTTAAATTAAATACACATAATACTTCCAGTCTCCAGGCATTTGTCATTCTCCACTGTATTTCCCTCCATGTACTTTTAAACAATACCCTTCCAAATACTTTCCTGCTAAGCAAAATTATGAAATTTTGTGCATTCCCTTCACCTTGTCCATGCACAATACCRGTTTAATCTACCATTGGCAACTCAACTCTGGCTATATACTATTTATTTTTCTTCTCCCAACATGTATCACTGTTTACTTTCACATTTTGTTAGASAATTATAAGCCATTTCATGATCAGACAAAGACTGTGTTTGCTAACTAAATTCTGTACTTTTCTAAAATGACCAATTTATTTAACTGACATTAAGTGTCTGTTCTCTGCTACAGTTAAATAACCATCCTGAATGGGWATCTGGTTATCAGAGTTAAAAACCTTTTAAATTCCACTCCTGCAAATCTGTTTTCTGATCCTACCTCTACAGCAGAAGAAGCTCCAGGAATCATTGTACTACTTGAGAACATGTCTCACAAGCCTTGATTTGCTAGGTGATAAGTCATTAATTCTGACTGAATTTAATGAGAGTTCAGGTTCTCAGCACCTTTTGGGTTACAGCCCCAAGCTCAGAAGGAAACATTAGTAAGAAGTTTTCAGTGAACATAGAGCAGCCATAGATAGAAGAGTTTACAGAAGAATAGGTAAAAGGACAGGAAAACTGGAAAAAATAATTTGAACATAAATCTTTAAACATCTGAAAACCCAGATCAGCAGCCAATGCATATGTTGAATAAATGAGCCATTTTTCTTACTCAAATAATCGCAGYAGCATACATTTTGATACCAGTTTGAAGAGATTAGAGCAGCAATAATATTAGATTCAGTAAACAACTAGTGAATGTACATTAGTATTCTGCATCTTTTATTACTTAACTCTTTGGAATAGCAATTAGTTTTCAGTTTAATTGACCAAATAAAGTTGGGAGAATGACAAAACTGAGGCGTTTTATTGATCATAGTTTTTAATGCAAACTGAGGACTGCTGAGGCAACAGAACTGTCTACAATAGGTTACAGCGTACAGCGATAAACTTCCCATCTCCTATCAAGCCTTCAGCGTGCTGTTCACTACACAGTCTTTATCTTCACATGCTGACACATGTAATCTAACATTCTCACTTTGCCACAGTAGAAGCAGTTGCTTGACAATTTGATTATGGTTTCCTGTCAGCTCATACACAGAATATTCTTGGAGCTTTCAAGATCKGCAAAATATTTTGATTTTACAATGATAATAATCTTGTGGGGGGAAACATMATTTAAAATATTGATTTCTGATAGRAAACCTGCTGCAGATCTGCTTSCAGAAACTGCTCTGAACATCYAGAAGCAGATATGCTGCACATGAGAAGAGAGGCAGAAATGACAGTAATGTGCAAATAACTGAGAGAGAGGGTCAGCAGATGAAAGCAGTTACTGTCTGACAGCTGCTCTCCTTGCTGTGTGAAATGAGTGGATGGTCCCAGTCTGGCCTGGGGGAGATGGGCATCCTTCCCACAAATTCCAGACAGTCTGAGCATAAAGGCCAAATCCTGAAAGGACACAAGGACACCTTCATGTCTAAAAATTACTTTGGCAAATCCTGGGTGATGTTCAGGGAAATAAGGAATGGCAGGAGACATGCCTGGTTGCTGCCTTTTTAGTTGCATCTTGAGACAATCGAGCACTCCACAGTAATTGCTGTCAGTCTAGCACCTTGGGTTTGTTTTTCAGAGCAACATGCTGTATTGCTCTGTGTTTGTGGGCTGCAGCCAAAGAGCTATTGCCCAAATCAGAGGTTGGGGCCAAAATTGAACCGATGCCACCTCTGCATTCCATCTGCCCTGTGGTGGCTGGGTATTGAATTGACCCCCTCATAGCTTGTTACGTTTTATATTAAATGTCAGAAACCCCAGTGGGTCAAGGCAATGTCTAACACCCCACAGCAAAGTCTCAGTGAAACTCTTGGGCTCTCGCCTTGTCCTAGAACTTAGTGCTCACACAGATCYCTTGGTCTACCCAGAGATGTCAGGTGGGCTCCTGTGCTAACAAAACCACCAGAGCAGCTGCAACCTGCTTGGTAAGCTGAGCCCATGCAGTTCCGTTTGTTGCCTTCAAATGAAATTTCACAAAATGTTTTTGCAACTAAAGAACACTTGCTTCTCTGAATGTCAAGTGATATAGAGGTCTATAATCTGAGGAACAAATTGTGTAAACATTTTAGAGGCCCGTTTCTTTCACCATGTAGTCTGGATCCCTACCTCAAAATGAAGCAAATGGAAGACAGAATCCAAAGAGTTTTACCTACATGGCTGTTGAAAATATATGAAAACATTATCCTAAAAGCCAAATTGCCTTGTCACAAGAAAGTCAAAGTAGACCTTTTATTTGCTTAAAATATAGTGTTATAGGTTTGCTTTTTTGGTTTGGGGGTTTCTCTTGTCTATATTGCTATTTTCATCAAGACATCAAAATATATTTTCTTTTCATTTTTTTGTTGCCGTTGTCCCTGAGGTATGACAGTTGCATGAAAGAGAACAAAAGAATAACTACAAAGTGATGCAAGACAGAGCAATCTTGTATATCTAGAATCACACTGAAAAACGAGCACATTAAAATAGCAGAGATACCACTKAAAGTATCCTATTAGTGAAACTGCATGACTAACAATAATTTATATGCACCCAGAACATATGTGCACCCCCAGAACACAATCAATCACTTCACCTGGAATACAGCCACTCAGCACTATAATATTCACACATACAAGCTGTTAGCTATCATTAATCAAAAAGCTTTTAACTAATTACKTTAACTTTTAAACAACAAATTTATGAATTTACACTAAATTACCAAATTGCCATCATATCATATTTTATCAAAAGGTATTCAGCTAATAACTTCTACTATAACAAATGCTAGACAATCTTCCTGTGCCACTAGAAGCAAATATGTCACATTAGATACCCTGGACTGTGAGAACCTTCACAAGTGTGAAGAGCTGTGACATGTTGTGAGATGGGGAAGCCTCAGAGGCTACGGGCCACATGGACCTCAGGAGACTGAGTGTGACCCCCTTACATCAAATGGGATCACAAGAAATCTCCAGACTGAAAACATCCAAATGTAAGGTATCTTCACTTGATGTACAGGATACTACAGATCACTGAAGATAGCTGCTGAAKAGGAAGAACATAGGAAACAGAAATTATCTAGTGTAATATAAAAGAGACTTGTCCACCAAGTAGAAAAGTACAGAAAGCTTCTCTCAACCCTGTTAGACAAGATGGTTTAACCCAAGGCAGTACAGTTTGAAGAGGAATTATTTAGTTATAACCAGTTGATTCCATTGTTGTGCTGTAGCCGTCTTGCCAARAGTGTTAAAATACCATTACTATTTAATGATAGACTTTTCATTAAAAAAAATGACAGCCTGCATGAGAAGGGAGTATGAACTACTAAAGCAGAGTACTTTGACAAATGGAGTCTCAGATTAGATTAATTGAAAGTGTTGTATTTTCTAAAATGTAATTACGTAGACAYTTTATAACTAATGCTGACTTACACATACAAATGGAACAAAAATTAGAAAGCAATGCTCAGCAAAATGTAGCTYAGCTTTTTCAATTCAATAAACTTTTCATCTTTAAAGTGATCAAAATTCAAACTGAAGTGCTTTTTAGATGGTATCTAAAAGCTGAAGGGGTCTCTTTTCCGCTCTAGCTTAAGTTTTTTATTACCAATACAGCATTTCTCACCAAACTTCTCTTTTCAGAAATACAATATCTAAGGCTGCACTGCCCAGCAGTGTAGATATGAGGCACGATAAAACACTTCTGGTGTATTTTCCTTCCTCAATTCTGCTTTCATTACTATGCAGAAACTCTTCCCAGGAACTGCACAGAATTCATCAACTGAGTGGCATCAAAACCACATCGTTGGTCCTTTGCAGTCAGATCTAGTAAGCATCGACAAAATAGCACAATTACCAAAAAGAACAGTCTCACATCTCTACTGGTTGACTCCCAGAAGCACATAATTTGTTTTATAAATGAAGAAAATATATTTTTATAATTGCAGCARGTGTGGAATATAGATGGTTCTTTATTTATGCTAATAATTAAAAATAAATGGCAAGTCTACCACATCCTTGATCATTTAAGTCACTTTAATGATACATGAAATACAGAATAAGTCTTCACTAAAGGTCTCTAAAGAGAAAAGGRCAACACCAGTAAATAAAGAAGGATTATCATGGTGGGGCAAATTTGAAAGGAGATGGTATTCATACAAAATGCAATTTACTTTGACAGTAATTTTTCTGTATTTTCCCTGCCTTTACTGAAGATATGTTTATGAGAACTSTTTTCTTTGAGAATCCATTCTCTTTGGTCTAAAGTCATATAGTCCTCTTAAGCCATGTGTTAATGGTTTCACMGTTTATTACATAAGAAAAATTATCATGATGTCATCAACTGACATCAACATGATGTCATTTAGAACCCTAACATARGGTTAGGAAATGAAGGAAGTTGGGACATGAATTCAAAATCAGCGAGTTCATCCTCATAGAGCTGAAATGTGACTGATGAATACACAGTCATTTAAGAATTCTTATTTTACACCAAGTTAATAAGGTGAAAGGAAATCCACTTGCAGAGATTTTTTTCTGCATAGTTTTAGTTCCTGTACTTTGACCTTCAGACGTCAAATCACTTCAGAAAAGGATAACTCTAAGAACAAGCATGAATATAATCAGATACCACTGTGACCTCTTCCCAGCAAACACAGACAGTGCTTGGCATTGGAGGAAGACAAGGTTGATAGAACTGTAGGAAGACAGACCTCAGTGTCAGTCAGGCTCCAATCTGAAACCTTTGGATACATTCAGTGGAACTCAAAATGGCCTAAAAAAACCCAATTATTGTATTTTCATCTCCAATTTACAACAAGTTACAATGCACCAGTTAGAGGAGAAGGYGCTGTGAATCAGTAATGCTCCTCCTTTATGTCTCAGGGAAAGGCAGAAGCCCCCCTTTCCCTTGACCTGCACAAACCAAGATGTGTCAGAAGTGCCACCACCTCMTTGATCCCCCCAATCTCTGGAAGGCCAGCACACTCCTACATCTCCCAATTCCCCAACCCTGTTAGCAGCAGTCCCTGGTCTTTATCAACACTAGTGCTCTACATTCATTTACATGTTCAGCCTCTAAACCCTATTGGTGCAGTCTGCTGGAATAAGTTTGTCTTTATTATTTTTCCTGTAACTGTTGCCATTTACAAATCATGTAGCTGTAGAACAGCCCTTTTGGGGAGCTCTCTTGTAGAAATTGCATTGGCTCATGATGCAGCTTTGTAAAAATCAGGGAAAGCAGGAACACTACTACCTTTATTTTAATGCTATTGTTCTCTGCATAGTTTAACAAATTGCTTCCCTCTACTGTCAACCATTTATGCCAAAAAAAAAAAAAAAAAAAAAAAAAAAAAGAAAAAAAAGAAAAAAATCATCTCTCAAATCATAGCAACGTTGACTTTTTTCTTTGACATTGCACTCTCATATTCTTACAAGGTAAAATTAGTATAAAAGGCAGCATGTTTGCACAAGGCACAGCAATGAAGCTGTCATATCAGGAAAGCTGGTTTGTCTCACTAAAAAAAGTTACAGAGAACACAAGCCACAGAAGGCTTTTGCTGAGAAACCATCTGCTTTAACTATCAGACCATTTCCTGCTCGCTAGCTAATGTTAATGCACGGTAAGGACTATGAAGGATTTCTCCCTCTGCCAAGCAATATCCCTGCAGAAGAGCCTGAACTGTAGAAAGCTTAGATATACAACAACCATGATTTCCAAAACAATCTTAAATACTGTAAAATGTCAGAGAAGGGATGAGCAGAAATCCCTCCCTTGACAACAAGAGCAGAGTGACAAGRGACATTGGGGGAAGCGACTGAGCTTCAGCACCTGAGGTTAGAGCCATGAGTTTCTCACAGCTTATCCAGTCTGATAATATCCTGTGTCAGGGGATACCAATACAAAAGCAGTTATTAAGCTACTATTCATCCTGAGTCAAAGTGAAAAAACAAGCAAGCAATGGCAGAAATTGCTTGATAGTCATGGTCCTATCGAGGACTGCTCATCTACTCTTTTCACGTTCCTTGCTGCTGAGCTTCTCCCTACCACTTCTGATTTCTGCTGTAGTAACTGTTCTCCTATAAGGAATTTCCTTGAGGCCTCAATGTCTTCCTTTAGCATTTTTCAGTAGCCAGCCTTTCATTTATGCTTTGTTTATTAATGATTACAACATGGCTAGGGTTTTTTTTCTTAAATCCCATACCAAGTGTCTGCTTTTCTATTCAGTTGGTATGTGTCCAGTAGCTGGTATGAAATGAGTTGAYAACCATTTTCCAGTTTTGCAGCAATAAATACATGATCCAGGTGCCATCCATGCTTGTCTCACCAGACTGAGCATTTCAGCCAAAGCCCAGCAAGCATCAGACCAGACCTCAGGGGCTGCTATGCAAGGTTATCATGGCAATGAGGAAGAGCTCAACCAAACATGTCTTGTTTTCTGATTGCAGCATCTGCACCTACCATACAGGCTTCAGCTTGCCTAGAGATGTCAAGAGATGGTTGGGGAAGGGACATCTGATCATCTATTGGCTCTATGTGTTCTGTAGAAGCCCCTGGTGTAAAGGCAGCAATACCAGCAATCTTGCACACTTATCACAACTAATGCGGCCTGTGGGAGCTGCTCTTGGCTATCTGAACCTAAATACCAATGTGCTGTGAGGGTACTGATGCTWCCCTGCTGGGGAAGGGTCCTGCAGCAAAATGACTGCACAACATGCCTCTCCCACCCTGCCATGTAGTCACTTTTACTAGTGGTGATATTTGCTCTCCTACTGTCAAATCCCCCCTTCCCACACAGGGAGCATAGAAAAGGATTTCATACTGTGTTTCCATTAAATACAAAAGCTCAGAAGTAACTCAAACTGTCAGGATTTATTCTGAATCAATTTTTCCCATAATAAATAGAAGTTCAGTTTTCTTGTGGTTAAACAAAATGAAATGCACACAATGAAAAAAATTAAAGCTGTCGAGCTAATAGATGTCTCAAAATTATGTGCATAAATGTTCCAATTTTAATGGGGAAAGGTGTGAGCTTTAGTAATTAATGTTAGATATTGCCAGTAAAGATTAGACTTAGTTTCAGAAAACTGGTTGACCTCTTGATCATTGCATATGAGATCCTTTTTTTCATTATACAGTTAAACGTTCAYATACAACATCCTATTTCTGATGAATACAGCAGGCAGAAGGGGTATTTCTTACAGTGATTTCCCTACAGGTTTGATAAGTGTGGAGTGGAGCAGGAATCTAAGAAACTGGCTGCTGAAAAGTTGGTTTATACCATAATTACTATCATAAATTATTTTCACCTGAATATTCTGTTCTGTATTCCACTTGTAAAAGGACAAGAGTTTTTATTTTTTGAATTTAGCATTTGAACTACTTAATATAAAATTTTCATGCCAGGTGGTGCAATTCCTGGACCCAAATTCTAATAYGACTTCTGGAGAATTAGGCAAAAATACTTAATATCTGCTCCCCAAGCGACAATTTTTAGCTGCTAAGCATACAGTCCACAGCAGCAGATCATGTGCTGGGCAGCCTCCAGGGAACAGGAGGCAGTGTCCTCTGCTACGAGCCACTCCTAATGCTGAAAGCAGTGCCCGTGTTACTCTTAGTGCTTGTTTCTATTTCCACAGAAAGCAGCAGAACTGTTTAATATAATGTTTGATTCAGCCCAGCTGCTGGTGAGTGGATGGCCATGTCCTTCCTTCGTTATCTTTCCCATGACATGATCTGCTCTGGAGCCTGTGTCATGTGAGGGAGGGTCAGCTGCTGGCAGCCACAATGGGGCACATCCACCCTTCAAAGCCTCTGGGGCCGTGACTGGAGCAACTGGGGACTTGYCCTCTTCCATGGAGCTCACTCACCTCTCCTATAAGATTTTGTTTGCTGCTGAAGTTATCTACTAAAAATTTTATCTATAATTTTTCCTTCTTCCCTTTACCTTTTGTCATTAGCAAAACCTTTTTCAACTCAAAAGCACAAGCAGGGTGCTTGACAGAGACACAACTGCTAACGGCAGCAAAGACAGCTCACTGCACAAGACAGGCATGGCAGAAGGTCCACATAACTTGGGACAGGTAGGCAGCAGCATTCTCTCCACTGCTGTTTCCTAATCGTGTGCAGAGCTGTGCTCAGGTTGCCAGTGCCTTTCCACGTCACTACACAGCAATTCCAGCCAATACTCGACAGGAGCAAGAGCTGAACTACAACTCAGATGATGGGCTCTATCAGCTGGAGCAGATTCAAGTCAGCCCTGAGCTGCTGACTGCTACTAGCCAGCACTGGGCACTGCTTTTACTTTTTACTATAATTCTTTAGATAAATTATATAATAAAAACTTTTTTGCCTGTATTGTATCAAATAACGTGTTTGTCTCCAACCAGCACATCTATAGTGCATGCAAGAGGTATTTGTTCATCTACAATACAAAAAACCCCAACACCAGCTGAAGCCCAAACTCCTCATTGCATAAGGAAGGGAGAGCAAATGCAAGTTTGACTTTGCTTTTAGAATGAATACAAGTTTTGAAGTGCCACTTAGCAAGATATAGCCATCCTCAAGAATTATAGTAGCAAAGAGCTGACAATAAATTTAATCTCCATACGAGTATAAGCTTGGACACTTTCACATTTAAGCCTAGAAACTATCTGTTCAGTATTTTTTGTTTTAATCTTTATGACCGTAGCTATGTAAATGATATAATAGAAGTCTTTATTTTAAAAGCTTTTTCTCATTAGTGTCTGCTCTCAGCTCTATAAATCAGAGCACYACACATGTGATTGTGCCCTGCCATACAGCTCCAAGTACAGAATGGACAAATGAAGCTGTTACAAACCAATACTCAGTGACATTTTTAACCCACACATTTTGAGAACTTTTTAATTACATATTTTCTATGATTTCTGATTAAACCAAAATTGCTTTCAATGGCACATAATAAATCACACCACAGAATTATTCACAGTCTTCCCAAATGCAGTCMTATTATTTGTTTGCCACTTTCGGGACTGACATCTATCTTCCATTAAGAAAATAGAAAATTAAAGCACTTCTAGATACTCTGATAACTCCAGGTCTTTCCTATGACTTACTCTTCTCTATGTCTCTAACTCATGCTCCAAGGGAGGTTTACTACACCTTTTTCAGGTAAAAGAAAACTGCAGGTCTATGCACTGTGCCCTGTCTGCTGCTTTTTATCAGAGCCCCAGTACAATCAGAAGGATTGCAGTTTGTAGTCAACTTTCATCCTCATGAAAGTATTACAACAAAATAATTAGCAATTATCGTATTAAGGAATAGCGATTGTCCACAGCCAAACACTTCAACAAGAAATATCCAGCAACTTACTTCCTKTATCTGTCCAGGCCTTGTTTCTCTAAGAGGTGACTTTTTGACTTCTCTCACTGTCTCAAGCTGTACAATTCTTATTTCTCCCTGTTTCCAATAAAAACCTCAATGACGCTGCAATCAGCTTCTAGAAATACCTGGACATGAGGAAAAATTGCTTGATATACAAGTATTTTATGTAAAATCCAGAATTAATGACTACAATATTGAAAGATCCTTTTATACTGATTTGAAAGAAGCTTCATTTAATCCCTTTATCATCTGGAATATGCAAATACCTGCATTAAACTGTGTTACAATAACTTTTGCTCTCATAGCTCTTTATCCCTGTATCTCATTGCAATAAAAATTATGGCCAATGCCAGCTAAAGAATAGGAACTGGTAATTCATGGGYGAAAAGTCAACTTTTCTTTAGTGAGATATATATATATGTATATATACATAGATACACACATACACCAGCTCTGTCTCCTGTGAGGGTTTTGTACTTGTAACTSAGTTCTTTGGAATATAATGTCACTCAACTGTTCTGCAATTCTGCAAGATACAATTTAGAGTTCTCTACTGGGGAAAGGTTTTATTTACTGTCTTACAGATTACAAGATAGCAATGGAGACTTATAAAAGGCAAAAAATATGCTTGTTCAGCATTAATTTACACTTTAGAAGCAGTGTTCACACAAAACATTTGGGATTTTACTATCCCCATGACAGCCTAGTTCATCTAACACTTCCTTTGGGAGATAGGAAGGCTGGGAGACAATTAGTGTAATTATTTGAGTAAACAGGAGGARATATTGGCAATATAGAGAATATTGGGCTTACAGAAACTATTCSACAGAAAATTACTATCAGTTCAATGGGAGCAACCACAAGGCTGAGCTATAGGATGCTGATTTTCCTGGAGTGGGAGAGTTTTCAGCGTTTAAATGCTGCTGTTCACATAATTGCTACAAGTAAAAGAGCTGTTTTTCTCTGTCATATCCTGTACCCTTCAAAGAGCTAAAACAGGAAAGCTCCTTTCTACTCCTAAGTTCATGCATGAATTTCTGAAGAAGAAAATAAGCCATCCACAACTCAAATTCACCAGCTCAGCCAAAACTAGAGTAAATTCCCTGATTTGTTTACTCTTTTTTCTTGAGAGAGGTCCAGTATATCACAGCTCTCTCCTAGCAGGTTGTCATTAGAAAATACAAAGCCATTAGCCACAAGCAAAAAAGAAAGCAGAGGCATGTGCCTGCCTTGAAACTTCACAGGGCAGCTACATGGAAGGACAAACCTTCAGATTCAGGTTTCTAAACTGATCATGCAAAACAGGTACTGTGAAACACTGGAAAACAGTATTTTTGAGTTCTCCTGCTGTCTCAGCTGTTGGTTTCATGTGTTTCTAGGGGAATTGCATSACAAAGGAATTTCAATTAGACACTTCTTTACTCAACAACCTGTCTTCAAGCTGAATGGCAGGAAACAATCAATGCCTTGATGAATAAATTGTCAATCAAACCATGTCCCTACATTTGGGTACCTTGAGCTTCCTCAGCCAGAAGAGCACAGTGAGAGAATACTCCTCTTATTAACCCTCTCTGCCCTGCATTGTCAGGAATAGGATGATTAATCMATTTTTCATCTACYCTTAGCACTACTGATATAATTGATYCTCMAAACAGTCATCTTTTTAGTCTCTCACTCTGCTGCTTAAGACACCCTGTCAAAACCATTTTTCAGATAATTCTTTTTTTTACTGAGCCATTTCAAGCCCAAAAAATGCTAACCACACAGATCCATTTTGCAATACAAAACATTCAATTMAGCTGCAGCAACATTAATTGTGATTACTGGAGACCAAATTTAAGGGTAACCAGAAGGGACTTATCTATGCTCAAGTCTGGTGACCCCTTCGTTCCTTGCCAGGGAATGTGAAGAAACAGATTAATCAAACACAATAGCCATGTTTACTTTTTTTTTAAGCCATCAGAGTTCCACAGTCAGAAAAGCACTGACAAGTTGTTGCATGATTTTCTCAGCACCCATGGCTCACAAAATCTTGTGTTTGTAGTCAAACTGCAGCCAATAGCTGTAGCTCCACCTGTCWTCATGGCCCAAAGGGAGGACACAGTGTGCAACTCTTCCTCCCAGGATGTATCCTCCAGATGTTGAAAAACCCTTTGACTCAAACACACTGTTTTAGAGTAAGAAAGACAGACTTTCCTGCAGGACTTCAGAGAACTGCTTTAATGTCTGTCCTATATTTTCATAGAAAAAGACACTAAATGTAAGGCCTTCTTGAGACCTTTGCCGGAAACACCTCTATCATTTACAATAAAATTTGTAACTTGAATATTATTTTTCCTCCCCTCACAGGCTTCATTAGGGGGCAGACGGAAAAGAATAAACATACTGATGAGAGGAATCTTATTTTAATGGATTGACAAAGACAATTTTGTGGATGATGATATGACTGCCCTTATTCATTTTTAATCACAATGTATTAACCTGTGTTGTGGAAGGCCAAAAGCAGCAATACATTTAAGGATGTCTTTAAATCAAGGCAGACAAACAGCTACACTACTGGTGACCACCATCAGATATTAAGATGCTTAGAATTAAGCACCAGTTTAACATATTGTTTGGCAATGTCCTTAACACTGGCAGAGCAGAAAAACAGGAAACTCAGAATATTTAACTAGTATCTTATAAACGCATTCCATCATCACAGGTTTCTGAACTCTTCAGAGGAAAGAAAAAAAATCCTACATTCCTCTGGAGTTAGGGTTGTGGGTTTAAATTTAGGAATTCCATTTGTAGTCAGTGACATTTTCACTAGGATGGTCAGACACTGTGGCTTATAGGAAAAATATCCCAGCCTGAACCTTACCATTATGTCCCAGCAGATTATGTAGAACAAGGATTTTGACCCAGTTTTGGCATGGCTGTTGTTATAGCTCAACCTGCAGCTGACTGGCTTTCCGGGATTTACCTCTCTCTTTCAAATGCATTTATCCATTTTCAAGTTATTTTTTGTTTTCTTTAAAAACTCTGTTCTAGATATGCTGCAAGGCACCCTTCCTGATGAAGTGGATGAATTTACCAACACCTGGTGCATTTTAAACCCTAGAACAGCCAGATGGTAAAAAAAAGAACTCTCTGCAAATGTCATTACAGCAACAAAAGCAGTGCTGCTGCAGACAGAAAAAGSTCCGTGTGAAGGGAAGGCAGGAGAGAGGGTAAGTTGATTGGGTCCAGTTTTCTGAAGGGGCAGCTTCTTACACTGCTGGAAACACAGCACAGAGTGCCATGCAGCACACGCAGGCTGGAAGCAGCGAGTACACAAATAAYTCAGCCTACTCACAATCCTACTGCTGAACTGTCAAAGGATTGCCTCAAAAGCCGCATTATACAGCAGCCCAAACAACAGGTGGTTTTGTGGAGCTTCAGGATTACCCACCTAATCTTCTTAAGGAATGAAATAGAACAGCCATAGAGGGCTCTACAGAGGAAGATCACAAAGTTCATCAGCTGAGATGTGATTATAAGAGAGCTAATCAGTTTAGCCACAAAGTAGATCATACTATTTGTTCTTTGGAAAGCTCCTCAGCTTCTTCAGAGATTCTCTTTTCTCCCCTTTCCCTGTCCTTGCCCTTCCTCTGTTTACTCCCTTTTGTCCCTATACCCAGAAAACATGCTATGTTAAATATTTCATTTTAACCAAGGAAAAACATGTATTAATGTAAAACATTTCCTACATACCACTGTAGTACAGCAAGAGCCTTAAAAATTTAGGAAAAGACCACCTCAAAATTATCATTTCTGTGTGCATCTATGATCCCTGTGKTGCTGTACTTAGTTTTCAGTAGAAACCATCTCCAGGGTTTGCACAGCAGGCAGTGTCATGAAACCACCGAGATGACATAAATCTGCATGGCTAGTCCAACCAGAACTCAGATTGCAGAAAAGAGCGTACTTGTATTGTTAACAGGCAAAATACTGCTAACACCTTCTGTCCTAGTCCAGGGTTCTCCAGAAGCTCTTGTCTCCTATCTCCATATGAATAATTCTCCCTATTGCCAAAAGGTCATTTAAGACCTTTCAGACCATGAGGTAGAATCCTCCCCTATGACCATCATTTTAATATTATTAATCTTTAGATATAAACAGGAGCAGCATTTAGTGGAAAAATGAAAGAGGAAACCTTTTTGACAGTGTGATTCCTGACCCTTATTTTCTGTATTTCAGCCTCAGTCCCAAACAACATTTCCAGAGTACATTCTCTTAAGATTACTAAAGCARAAGTACCAATAGGAACAGAATTTATTACCTAAACATATTTGTGAGGTTTGGATTAAAACCGCAAATTCATTTYACTTACCAGTCAATGAACAATCAGCTTTCTGTAATTCCTCCAGCTATTCAGCCTCCGTAGCTACCTCCAGAAGTTAAAACACTTTATACTTCAAAGAACTGCATAACCCTTTTTTCAGTTGATTGGTTTGAGGGGTTTATTTTTTTTGGGGGGGTGGGAGGGGAGAAAGATTAAACTCTTTGCTTTTTAAGGGCTAATCTTAAAATCTCTGACTCAGCAACAGCTGCTTTGAGAGTTCCCTGATATTACCTGGGAAATGGTCTGATTGGTCACAGAACAATCACCCCCACCTGCACATTGAGTGAGGCACTCAGGTGCCAGACTTTGGGTCTTGTYATCTCTTGAGCTAAAAGCCTTTAACACCTGAGGTTATTTCCATGTGAGAGTACTTACATAGATTAAGCCCCCACTTTGGGAGAAATCCTAATAATTCACTTTTGTTATATGCTTACTTCCTGTTCTTTTATACTTGCAATCATCAAATCAATATAATGAAGATCTGTAAGAGAACTATAAAACTCATGGGATATAGTGATAAATCTGTATAACTACAAGAAAGAAAGTATTACAGAGACTAATGCAAAACCTGAATTGTTTTAACTTGCATAATAAAATTTTAACTTCCATTTATTTTTATTTGATTTTGAGCCATCTCTGAGATTGGTTTAAGTTGAAAGTTGCAGAATGCTTCTCTGTTTGGTGCTTTTAAAAAGCCATTTAATAATAATTCTAAAATAGTTGATAATTTTTAACTATTGGGATCAATTAAAGGTAATCTCAAGAATTATACAGCTGCTTTTCCAGGATCTACACTTTTCCAGCAGTTAATCACCTGGTTCCAGAATCATGAAGGACCATGACAATGGTGTTAAACTGCTCTGTGTACAATCAGAATTTGCATGTGAAGGTTGAGAAATTACATGATAGAGTTCTTCAGTAACACTTCTAACACACAAAGGAAGATTTGCGTGGGAACCCCCTCCTTAATAAATGCAAGAAAATTATTAAAATGAAACAGTTAAAGTACAGACTGGTTGTCTTCATTACAGAGATCTAGCAACACCTTGACTCTGGACCAATGCACTTCAACAATTATGTCTGGCAGGTTTTATCAGGTTTCCTAATTTTTCCCATTCTGGGAGATTTGCAAACRGTACTACATACAATTTCTTCTACCTCACTTGAAGAAAGAACTTGCACACATTCTGCAACCCACCTCCCCTCAGGAAAGCATGTAATCACAGGCATTGTGTTTAAGTGCACTACCAAAGGTATTCTCTTGAGTCAGGACTTGAACCAAGGTCAATAGCACATGAATGAGAAATCATATATACCTYATACATATATTTCTTTGTGAATGAAATGTCTAGCTCAACATTAKTTCAACATGAACAGGCCACTTACTTTGTCATCTCAGAGGAGAGGCATTAGTGTGATAAAACCTGAAGTATCAACCCAGCCTCCTAAGGTCACTGAGAAATTCAAAGGAATTCCGATTATGTCAATATTGTTTATGTAGTTATGTAATCTACCTGCTGGACATTATTTCAGAGATTAAATTAAAAYCATAAAACTTTGTCATGCATTCCTATACTCTCTTCAGGCAGGGCCTTATGATCAACTCTGATGGAATTATACTTGAATTGGCAAAAATGCAAGTAAACTTGCCTAACTAAGCAGCCAGACTTATGCTACTACACWTTTTTTTTTCAATGAGCTGTTAAAAAAATGCCATGTAGTCTTTACTGAAGAACAAAACCAGTAGTTGTCTAAAAATGTTCAGTTACAGGAATYGTATGAAGGGAACCAAAATCTGAGTTCAAAACTACTTCTCTTTAATATACACTATACTCTAGATTGCCTGTCAAGTTGGGGAGCACTGCAGATATGAATGCAGCCAGTGCATATGCCAGCTTTCTAAATAAAACCTGTCAACTTCATATTCAAGGGGCTGTTTTCCATGTCTCTCTTCTCAGCACTCCACTGTAGATTGAAAAAACAAAGTTCCCAGGAGTGCTGCTGTTGATAAGAGTGGAGAAAACACTACAGATTTTTGATGATTTCCTCTGCCTCAGGCGTGGAGCTGAGGGTATGTGCCACTCTACACTGTTCCCAGGGCTGGATGGTGGTTTGCTCTGTGCCACTCTCCTCTACAAACCACCTAATAACATCAGAGTTATTTCAGCCCCCATTGCGGGGCTCAAACTGTGTTTCTGGGATGGCCCCTACTATGAATTATTGATCATGGCTGAAATTATAAGCTCTTTGAAACCAATGACTAAAATCTCAATGAATATTTGGGATTTTTGCCTCTCAGCTACAAGGGGTCACTTTACATCTGTGAGTCATGCTTTTTATAAATTAATTGAAAAGTTTCTTTTCTCCTTCTTCGAGACTAACTAAAAGGAAGTTCTCAAATAGGTAGTTAGMTATTACTAAAGTAGCTGGTTCATTTGCTTCAAAGCCCATTTGAGTTTCTACTGTTCTCCCACTAATGCTCACATAAATTAATACAGGCTCACTATTTCTCTGAGCTCTTYCACCTATCTCCATCGCCTCCTGTCKGATWAAGTKTCAGAAATTACTTAGGATAAGGTTTGCCTTTCTGACTTCTGGGTACCTGACCATGGAGYCCCCCATGTGCCTGGAGCATCATGTACGGAAATAATTCTGCTTGGAACTGGAAGTTCTGAGTCTGAAAGTGAACAGGTGCACAGGCCATTTCCAGCTCATGTGTGTGAGATCCATGAGCTCAGTGACAATAAAGGACCATACAAATCACCCTCTGCCAGTTCATGCAGTTTTGGCTTCATGCATTAGAGTGACAATCTCACAGGTAACTGCAGGGTCCATGTGAAGGGCTTTGGATCTAAGGCAGAAATCCTGAACTGGACCTTATTCAATGGGAACCCAGCAGAGAGCATAGTGCAGGGTGACATGTTGAWGGTAATCTGCATTACTAAGCCAGTAAGTGGCTTGCAGCAGTTAGAGGGTTTTCACAGTATTTATCTTAAGACCTTGATGTAATGAATTGCAATACTGAAAGTTAATAAGCTTATGTACTTGGATCATGATTTCTAGACCTTTCTAAGAAAAGGGGGCTCAATCTTCAATCTGATCAATGGCAAATAGAAATACATGTGCCTTAGATGCAAGAGCACAATATTGATATAAGACTTCTGGATCATTCCCTTGACAGAGACACTATGGAAATAAGGCCTAAATTCATACCTCAAGAAGCTAAACTGTTAAATTACAGTATTAGCTTTTTAAATTAAATACTTTGTTAAACGAATAAAGCAGGATGGAATCAATTTTTATTGCTCTATCATGCCTCTAAACCGACTGCAGCTATAATAAAATTAGGGATCCCATTTCATTTAAAGCAAGGAAAGTAATTTTATTTACTTTTTTCAGTCACGCCCCCACACAAGTGCATGCACAGAGCAATCAGCTGCTGCACTTGTTAGCTTGCTGATTAAATACTTTGTCACTTAATGCTGCACTAATTAAAGAGAATTGAAGCTGCCTGTGCATCAGCTAACACAGCATTAACTTTAACTGAAATCCCTATGCTTCACTCATTCCTTGTCTGCAGAGCTGGGAGGAGAAAGACCCTTTCTGCTTCTTTTCAGCCAGTAATTCCAACAGATCCATCCCCAGCTGAGATTTCTTTGGCCAATAACTTTTGATAGCTGTACTAAACCAATAAAATTTCCTTGTACCTGCAGTCTTGCAGCTTTGTGACATACTAGTGCTGAGAGTGGGCGCAGTGAAAGTGTAGCAATAAAAGCCAGGGAACTGCTCAGCCCCACAGCTCCAGCTACTGTCTGATCCACACCATGGTGTCAGAGGGCAGACCCTAATACCTACCTGCTCAAAATGTTTGCTTGTAAAAATAATTGCTAAGGGTTCGAACTTGTTCAAAATCCCACCTTAAATATCTGCTACTTTGCAAAAATCCTGCCTATGTTTTTAAGAATTCTAGAGACTAATTAATAAGTTTTCCAAGTCTTTACATCTCAAAAGTCGTGATTTTTAAGCCAACATCAGCATTCCTGAGAGTCTGCCTGTCCAATTTCAAATTTYGTAACCAAAACAGAATTCTAGCCCAGGGAAAACATATAGATCAGGAAAAGCCTCCTCAYTGCAAAGTTAACCACGCTAAACATATGAATTTGTTCTCTCCTCTGYAAATGATATGCACTGAACTGACAAATGAAGTCTAGATTGATTAGCTGCGTAGGAGTGCGTCTGTGTTTGTAGTTCATGGAGCTGATCACTTAATCTAAACTGACACTTAGACTATACATGTTTCACCATCACGTTTTTTTTGGCATATAACCAAACAGATGGTGCATGAACATCACAATGTAGTCACAAGTTCCCAGAAGGAGTTAACAATTTTTTTTAGAATGGCAGCTCATTATGTATCATAACTAAGGTTGTATCACCCATTTCCCTATAAACTGTGATTTTCAAGGGGTTTACGATGTAATCATGAAAATTCATTCAGGCTAGAAAAATAGCCTGAAACCAAGAACTCARTTTTTGTTGAGAAATGTCAAGCAAGCTATGCCATCATCACACAATTTTCATTTTTTGAATTTTCCCCATGCATTCTTATAAACTGGGGGAGGAGGTAAGTGAGAGCTTCTAAAAGTAAGTTCTTTAAAGAAGGTAAATAGTTTGTATTTTTATGTCAAATTTTTAAGCAGTTTGGTATATGCCAAACAATTTTTTATTATACTTCTACATGTTACAAGCAAGCAAAAGCTGGAAAGCTCAAAATAAATAAGTCCCTGCCCCTAGAATATTTAAAAGCATCAGCAAAATACCAAAKGGAATTCATAAACTTCAGCCTTTGCCAGTGCTGTCAGGCTGTAGAAGCCTTGTCTTCTCCTACAACAAGGTGGGATAACTCCATTTCTGTTTTACCTCCCTCTYACAGGTGTAAACAGAAGCAGAATAAGGTATGGAGAGAGAAATATAAGTCTTTCCTTTTACATTTATGGACACACCTGCAAAATTCAGTTTGGAGTGGAGGTAAGGTCAGTTTTCTGCATACAGATACATGTATATGTGCCTTTTTTTATTGCATTCTGTTTTTAAAATGTCAAGCCTGCCCTGCTGAGCACCCTTCCATGCCCATCTCTGTGCTTCACTCATTCCATCGTTCTGCAGCTTACACTGTTATCCCTAAAATTTTGGACCCTATACAAAGCGGGTCATATCCAGCTCCCAACTTGCTCTCTGCACTTCCACAAGCTAAGCTGTATTTTATTTCTTTTTGGAAGAGCTACAGGTTAGACAGCAGATGAGATGACAGAGAAAACAAAACCATGCATCATTTCAGAGCTGTACTCTGTGTCTCTCCAGTTTTCATCTCCTTTACGTTCCTCATCATTTCTCCTATAGTTGGGTGGGGTTTTTGTCTCTCTGACTCTGTAAAAGCCCTCAGACACCCCTGTAAATAATTCCCTGTGCACATTGCATAGATGAGTCTTTGGCAGAAAGGCACATGATGGCATGGCTGTGCCAGTACTGTGGCAGGCCCTGGCAAGCCCAGCCCAAACAAGCCCCTGTGCCCTGCTCCTGAGCAGCGCTGCCAGTGCCAGCCTCCAAGTGCCCGCATGGCAGCTGGGGCAGCCRGGGAAATCACCGGGGACAGGAGAATCGTAGCAAATTCTCCTGACTACAGAACAAAATTACCTGCAGTGGGAGGCCTGGAACACGTCAGCAGCGCTGCTGAGACACGGYTCAGCCTGCCATGCAGGCTGCAGCTGACTCACTTTATTGTGCCTGGCTACAACACGGGCTTCCAGACAGCTTCTGCAGGCACTGATCAGGAAMACGAGTGCTCTAACAGCCATAGCAGTGCACAGACAGAACTAACTGGCCCAGAAATGGACACAACCGAGGAAAAACCATCACCACAAGTCTTGCGCCCTCGGCCTCCTGCTGCCCTAAGACCCCCGGAGACCACAGAGCCAAATTAGTGCAGCAGAGGCAAATGATCAGCTGTGACCTGGGTTGTGTGTTATTCACCCCACAGCAGCCCCAGAGCACAGCTCTGGTCCCCAGAGCTGCTGCCTGCTCTGACTTGCATATCTCAACACCAGGTTGTTTCACAGCTATTCCTTTACGGCAAATTCTGGTTGGGCTGTAATAAAACAGAGGTCAAAAATGGGATTCTGAGKACATGTTTAATTCAAGATGAAAGTTATGGGCATTCAGGTCTAAAAAAAAAAATGCCTGACATCTGTTGCAGAAAAATATTAATGAGGTATTACTTTAAATGATGAATTCTGGCCCATTCCCATGTGAACAGCTGGCAAACATACTGTTACAATCAGGTTGGATTTGGARGGTTAGGAGTATTGGGGTTTCTTGATCAAGATACTTTTTTATAATTATAGTCTATTAAGACTTTTTTATTAGTTTATTAAGGCTTYTTCTTGTCGTCGGCATGAACGATTTTGAATAGTACTTCAGTTGAATATAAAACAAAGGCATTAGAGGCAAAAAAGTAATCAAATACATCAATAAAGCCTTTTGAAAAAGCAGGGGATCATGTAAGTGATGAAAGACATTTGTCCACAACATCCTTGTTTATTCAGATGGTTGATTGCTACATGATCACGRTTTCTTTTGTTTTCCTCACTCAACATATGTTCCATGCTTTGCAAACTGCATACCTGTAAGGAGCATCCCATCTTGTTTAGATTAGTGAGATCTGTACATACTGTGCTCTTTTTCTGAACAGATTTGCCTGGAATGTTTTCAGGCTGACTAACAAGATACAGCAACATGCATTGGAGATRTGCTATACTGCTTAGAATCAYTTCTGAGCTTAAATTTGTGCAAATCTGGACTGTTTTGTTTTTTTTTAATTTAATRTTGAYCCACCCAGATCTATGATGTTAGTGATGGTCAGGGATYTTTTACTAAAATATTTTCTAACTAAATTTTCCTTTGATTTTTCCCATGCCAAAGAAAGTAAAATCTGTTGCCTTGGCATACAACAGGAAAAACTTGATTCAGCAGTTCCTAAATTATAATGTTGCAAGTACACTGCAGTCCTTGGTGGTTCCTTGCATGCATAGCTGTAGGATAGAATCAGACCATTTAGGGTTATATGTTTCCTAAACCTGATTAAAAAGAATTCACTTCATATGCTYAGTGAAATCAAGAGAAATTATTTGCACCATTGGCAGTAGAATTTATTCTTATCCATAACATTCTGGGAAAAAAAGTAAAATTAAAAATCTGAGCAAGACTGCCTTTGCACACAGTATCCAAGAACACAYTGAACCCCAGACATGGCTCCAGCTTTTAGGAACTGGCACAAAGAGAAGGAAGACAACAAAGCCCGTTACATGACTGGTGTCTTTGCTGACATGTTGAATATGAATTATTTACTGCTTGAAACCCCTCAAAGAGGTGAAATAGCAAGATTCCTATTTTCACCAGCCCATCATGCATGTCATTTAATATTTTTAAGACCCTTATTTTGACAATTGCACTTTGTCACCACACAAAATACAGGAAATGTCACTTATTTTAAAAGGCTTTATTTAACACACACAGAAACTGCATTCAAATGTAAGTAAGATTGTGACAAGCCGCGAAATGTGTAAAATTACAAGTAATGCAAAATTAGTTTCTTAGAGAAATTAAAGGTTCCAAAGTGCATGAAACCTTTGCCTCCTTGCYATGTAACACAGCAGTATAGAGCTGATGGCAGGCTGAGCAACTGGCAGTTTGCTATGCCATCAGTAAAGACAGAAAAGGTTCCTTTYATTCTCCCTTTCTAAGGAAAATTATCTTCATTTTTTGTTATAATACAGTGTAAGCATCAAGTTTAGTCCTAGCAGCATGTCCCTACTCATGTTGTGAATGCAGTTATAGCAAAGAGAATCTGGAAAATCTTACTAGTAAGAATTTTACAGAGATCATTTTGGCCAGAAGGATTCTGGTCACTCTTGCRAACCATTGCCAGTATCCTGTTTACAGACCTGCAAGGCAGCTCTCAGCCCTGGTGCTTGACTGTGCCTGTCTGTCCAGAGCCCAGACAGAAGCAACCTGGCAGCTCTGYATAAATGAAAAATCATGATGATGAAAGTCACAGCCTGTCCATGAATCTGAGATCTGAAATGGCTTTTACCGCTGTGAAATCCTTGCCTCTCATTGTATCCATCTCCCAATGGCTTCTGGAAAAAATATTTCAACCTCTTGGTATTTCKGCAGAAATTTTTGGTCTTCTTTTGGAACTGGGGTTAAGATGGTTTCAGCCTCTGCAAGGTAAGCTTTTCCATTGACAAAAACATATYTCTTCCCTGGTGTGGCTTTTGTCATTTATTCAATTTTCTGGCTAGAAATAAATGGGTTGGCCRTAATAAACGGTCAAGAGAAGTAACATCTGTTATGGAAAGCAAATTGGCRAGAACTACATTAAAGTGAGATTTGAATAAGGGCTGTTTTCCTCAAAATTTAGACTGTTTCCAATTTTTTTTATAACTACAGATGTAATTAAATAATTCATATAAATTCAGGCCACACACTGGTTTTGGACTTCAGCGATAAAGAGTAATATCAGAACATACATTCTGATGAGAATTAAACCTGAATTGCAGTCTCCAAAATTCTCCCCCCAGCTGGYGAGGACTCAGGGCTTTATTTACCTCAATTTTATATTTGTTTTTCAGCCTAATAAATTCTGTGGAATTATTTCATATTTATCCTTCTAGCCTTACAAAGAAAAACCTTGCACAWAGTCTAGTCCCAGATAGGAGCTTACTCTGTTATTTTAAATTTACTTGTCACATTGCCCTTGTATTCATAGTCTTATTTCTATTCCTAATTTTCACCAGAAGTATATCAGCCAAAAATGTGATAAATACACACACACGTACTGTATTTCTCTTGATTGTGCTGGGGAAAAGTACTTTATGCTGTAATAAAAACAAGTGTATATATAGTAGGGAGCATTAAAATGTAAAATCAGTCACTATGTTTTGAAGAAGCACTTTCCATTCCATTCTGTGTAGACCTACACCTACTCTAATAATAACYAGCACATCAGGAAAAAGGTTTCACTTCTGTATATTCCCAATATTAACACCTTTACTGGAACAGTGTAGTTCAAACACCATAGTCAGCAACATGTATTTTATTTGTTATGCATTCTATTAATAGATGAAAATGTTAAGTATGCATTTAATCCTAACTCCTTTAAATGAGTTGAGAGGAAGTATATGTGCTCATCCCTGTGTGAGTTTTGAATTCCTACTAGGAATTCTGCCTTCAAGAGAGGCTGGAGCGGGATAGCTCCCTCAGTTCCAGGGGGACTCCAGGATGGGTGGCACCAGCATWGACATGGGAACTATTCACTGCCTGGGGCAGTGAACTGCTGAGGTTTGATTTTAACACGTGAAATTGCCTCTGACTGATGAGGCAGTAARCACCTCCTCCTTTAGCATTTCTGATCTAAAACTTTTTGAAAGTTTTTTTATCTTATGGAATTGTTAAAAAAAAAAAGTTTTGTTCTAATTTGAACCAGATTTTAACTATTTTCCCATGCAGGGATGTTTCAGTTTTAGACAGGGTAAGAACAGGTAGGGAATGAATACATGAGCTGCTTGAGCTTTTCTGGTTTTTTTCCCCTTATTGCCATATATACCCATCTCCATGGTTTACCTGAGCAGACCCCTTTTTAATGAGAATTATGTACACAAGCTATTGCAGTTCCAAACTAAGGCAGATTTTATACTCAGTGCTGAAAGGCACAGGTTTCCATTTTGCATCYAATTAGTTTAGGGAAATGAAACAGGCCCTACAACGTCTGCAAGGGGGCACTTGCCCAGCCTGGCTATGAACCCTGTCATGTTCTCAGCACATCAAACCAAGAGAGTTGCAAGCATTGCCAGCGACACAAGAGCTGGCAAACCACACTGGAAGCTCGCTGCAGTTCATTGATTCATAAGGCAGAAAGGAGACCATATAAACAGCTCCTGAAAACTGTGCCACTGAGCCTCCAGGAAAGGCAGCTTCTTCCAAGAACAGGATCTGCAACAATAATGCTGTTTCATCAGGAACAGGGCTAGAGCCTGGGGCAGAGAGAAGGGGTGGGCAGCTGGCACACTGCATCTCCCCAGCTTCCTCCTCATTAGGCTTCAGRAAGGTGTAGGAAGAAGGAAGGTGATATTAGCCAAACAGGGTCCATTTGTAAATATYCCCCAAGGGMCGATTTGTAAATATTCACCTGTCARGAGAGCAGCACAGCATTTATAACAGCAAAGCTGCCAACAGGGTAGGCAATGTGCAGGAGACTCGGTGGGTACCCAGGCAATGAGGGCCACTGCCCTGCCCTGCTCCCAGGCAGGGACCTTGTCCCACACATCTGAGAATGGTGACACCATCAACAAAAGCCATGCCAAGATATTTCAGCTTTGGCAGGGATGAGGCTGCTACTCTGCCCCGATAAAGAAATTGGTGAGAGGAAGACTCAGAGACCCAGTACAATCCGTCAGAAGCAATACCAGTGCCAGTATGGGGAGGCAGCTCAGCTTCTGCAGGAAACACAATGCCAAGGTCCCAGGACTGCTAAAGAGTGTGCGGCATTATCTGCAAATGAGTGTTAAACGTTAACAGTGTGCAGGAGAAATTGCAATTTGGATAAAATAAATTATTTCTGGATTTACAGTCAAATGCAGAATTACCTTTTCTTTCTCTGCCAAATTGTTCTGTGATCTTTCTGAGATACTGTGGTCCAGACCAGGAGGTGAAAAGATTTCTGTCTTGGAAAGAAAGGTGTCTTTCCGTTTTCTCTGTCTTGTCTCCTTTTTTTTTTTTAACTTACAGAGAAGCTAGAATTGAAATCTAGAAGTAGTGACATGATACTTATTAACTATATTCTGTATACTATTAAAGCAAAAATGYGTAAGATTGAAATGTTTTTATGGTATTCTTGATTCTTTCTACCAGTAATTGGTGGGGGGTGACCATCAACTCCTAGCTCTGGGATGAGTAAACCTATTATGAATCTCTTATATTTCAAAAGGAACAGCAGAGATGTTATGCTCCAGYGGAAAGCTTGTATTTCTCTTGTTCAAGGATTTTTGGTTTCATTATTGTTTCATTTCTTGTAGATATGCCACTGTAACCCTTGGCATTCAATGGATCACATCAAGCATGTAACATAAAGGGTATCCTTCTATTTATTTTTAAAGACAGTGAACTACTTCCTTACTGTCTACCTGAGATTGCTAGGTATTATATTATTAAATACATTTTTAAAGTGTGTGCCTCATACCTCTATAAAAAAACAGGTAAAACATTAGAATTGGAAATTGCTTTGCACCAAGCTTCTGCTCGTGACCTGTAAAATGTAGTTTGCTTGTTTAAGTTGTGATTTTGTTTTAGGATATGTGGGCAGCTATTAAATAGAAAAGAGCCTCTTCAAATACAGTTTAACACTGGACAAAAGTCTAAAAAAAAAGTCTTTTTTGCTAAGTATGCCCATACAAACAGAAAAAACTATAAATAATAATAATAATAATAATAATAATAATAATAATAATAATAATAATAATAATAAAGAAAAGCTGAGTCTTAAATTAAGCATTTGTAAAGGTTTCTGAATTTCTCCTATGAACACCTCCGTGGAAGAAAAAGAGAAAATATTTTATGCAGGAAAGCAAAATTACCACCCCATTCTCTGATGGAAAGCAAGAGAGGGTGACTTCCCGTTGCTTCTTAACGGTTCCTTTTGGCACGTTCTATCTAGAACACAATTAAGTTGTTCAATCTTCATTATCATGCTACCAGCCAAGCTTTGTACTGCCCGAATTGTGCTGCTTTATTTGTAAAGAATTAAAATTATCTGCTAGTAAGGTTGAAACTGTTTGATGCCGGAGTAAGCAGTTGTTCTCAGTCATCTCTCAGAGTTTAAAGAACACATTATTGTTACATGTGCTGTGTAGAAGAATTCATGTAAACTAAGCAAGAGGCAAAATAGGAAGTGTTAATCATGATTTTTTTGCTTTTAAAATCTGTGCCCATTTTTAGACAAATGTTTTCATTATCATGACATCACCCATCCAATTCTTCTCTTAGTTCTCAGACAGTTAAGATAGAAATTAGCATATGGGAGGTGAAACAGTTTTAGTTCCTCTACTTCATAAAATCTTGCAGAAATCAAAGCCAGCAGGAGATTTTAGCCATGTCTGTTCTAAAAATTACTCAAAAATTAGGTTACTTGCACTCCCAGCAGATGAAGTCATTGCTCACCCATGGAGGTACATGGACAGTAGCAAAGAGCTGCTTCTSTAACAAAGAGCAGATCAGCTGGTGGTACAAAACACTGGCCAGCAGTTGCAGCTTTTGCTGCTGTCCTGATCCTACTGCATGACTTGTGAGATGAGGAAGACTCTGCATTTCAATTTTCAGAAAAGAGCAGTATGCCTGAAAAATTATTGAGAAAAATYGTGACAACCATGACTAGGAAATTTCTAAGTAACATGCACTGTGAGTCTGCCCCTGGCTAGAGGGGCCCTGCCAAGACTTTTCTCCCACAGCTAATTACAGAAGGTGCAATGTAAAGCAACTGAAATTGCTTTTAATTGATCACGATTAGAGGAGGAACCCAAGCCCCAGCATCAGTAGAAACAGACAACCGCGTGAGCATTGCACGGAAAGACACTATTGTTGCAATGCAGAGAGGGGACACCAGCATTCACCAGTGTTCCCCAAATAAAACTGTTGATCCAATGAAAGACATTTTTCTTCTAAAAGGCCTGACCATTTAAATCCTAGAATATCAGCATTACAAAACCAGTACTTTTGCATGTACATCTTTAAACATACACATCTCCATTATAAAAGCTTGTATTGATAAGCAAATTGTTTAGGATATTTCTTAAGGTTTTTAGCACAATAATGATCAGGTTATTGAGGAGGGGTGTGACAGAAAGGAGAATTTGTCTAGCTTACTCACCATGAACAGTGATCAATCTTTGATACTTATGATCCTGAGATGAGCCCAGTGGGTTAGAGCATGGTGTTAACACCAAGCTTGTGGGTTCAGTCCCCAATGGACSATACATTGAAGAGCTGGACTTGATGATCCTTGTGGGTCCCCTTCAACTCAGAATATTCTGTGATCTGTGATTTATGACCAATCAAGGAATACGTACAAGTTAGTTACCTCTCATCCAGGATAGTTGTGACAATCAAATTTCTCCATTTACTCATAGTTAAAACTACACAAACAGCACTTAAAATGCAGGTACTTGGTGTTCTAAACCAACACAAACAACAAAGGCTGCTTAAGAAGTCCTCTGTAGACTGCATTTAGATCACACTTCTCAACATCTTAATAGCTCCATAACCTCAAGAGCCACGGACAAAATCCAGAATACCCCATTTGAAAGATCACTTTTTATGTTCCCCAAAACACAGATTGTGAAATTTGATGTGAGGACTGAGGTGTACTTCTACAGCAATGACAAAGTGTACCTTCTCTCAAGGAGCTGGCTTTACAAGGTGATCCCACCTTTTTTCTATAGTGAGAGGGAATTGTTTGCCTGCCCTAAATCCCAACACCAGTGCTTGGCAAGACCTGCCCACACGGAGAGCAGGGACCCAAAAGGCAGCAAACAGCTTTCCAAAGGTGTCCCAGCTTCCCACTCCATGCTAGATCCCCCTTRCTTACCCAACAGGCCCATGACTTTTGGAAGGACGAAGAGCACACTCAGCCCTGCAGCAGTAGGGTGCTTCTGCCAGGCAGTGTAGGAACAGGGTTGGCAAGGGAGACAGCRTTGCTGCTGACTCAGCATTCTCTGGGCTGTAGGTCACTTCTGTGCAGAAGCYAGCAGTGACCATGGGCAGCAGAATTAGGATGAGGCAGAGGAAAAATGAGGGTCATTAAAACACTTGCAGGGAAAAAGAAAAAACCCCAACAAATAAACAGCCTGGCAAGTTTGGAAACCACTGTAGTAAGTAGAAATCATAAAATAAATCTTATTGCAAAATATATCTTTCTGAGGTTTTCYTTTTATAGCAAGCTTTATTTTTTGAAAATTGATATTCAGTTTTATGAGATATTTACAGCTCTTACAAGCACAGAGATTCCTGTTTTCCTTTCTGTTTTTAATTTAGAACTTGATTAACACCTTCAGATCTGATGATCTTTATTCAACTGCAGCTAAACTGAACGACTTAAAGCAAAAGGATGTTGGCTCACCTGTTTTTAAGCACCATGCATTACAATATGCAGAGAATTGGACTGCACACAAACTCCWATCACAATAAGTAGGGGGCTGGGAATACTTGCCATTGCCAAAACAAAAAGAAAAAACAAAAAAATCACCGAATCAGAGACTCTCATTTTTGTTATTTTTGATTGTAAAAGAGCTGAAGTGATTCTACTCTGAAGACACTGAACTTCATGTCCATGAAGCCAATTAGCATAGTCACTGTTTGTTCATTACTCAAACCTGTGTCCTCCAATTTACACTACCCATATGCTAGACTAATTTTGTATGGCATAAGATGCCAGAGAAAGGTGCCAGATCCCTAATACATAAAAATTACAGATACTGCAATGGCTCAGCTGACAGGCAGGACTGCTTCCAGGATGGAGTTCTGGACCAGTCAGTCACAAAATTCACCCTACCCATATGAATCCTTTAAATCTTTTTTCACCCAGSCTAAAATTAGATTTTAGCAATGTGAGGGGGCAGCAAGGGAAGGATTTTCCGTGATAACTGATTTTGGTGGTGACTGTGCAGAATTGTATGGGAGGTACTGAAAAAATTAAAAAATATCACTGTAGCAGTCTGAGGGGAAGAGGGTGCAAATACAGAAATAACTTTTATAAGACATAAAATAATCTTCCACACCAATCTTCTACTCTGTGCCACAAACACACAGTATATAACATAAGTGAGAGATTGATTACAAGGCATTGCAGAGGTGCTGCTGAGGCAAATCTGACAAGAGCAGTCCAGGTTTCTCCAAGAGGTGAGAGGGGAAAGCATCTCCCTGTTTTAAGATCGTAAGACACTGATGCATGTGGAACCTCAGCAGCATCAACAAGAACATAGATAATCTCCAAGCTGATACAGAAGGTAGCAGTGAGACTTTTTAGTGTCTGGAGGAAGGAAAATGTCTTCCCTGTTTAACCTCCTGGTGGCTCACAGGAAATCTCTCCCTGAGAAGGGAAAATGGGCAAGGACATGCCAGCCACTCATAGAATGRTCTGGTCTGGATGGGTGCCCAGCCTCAACCCCACCAGACACAGTCTGCTGCAAAGGAAAACAGGGCTTTAGGAGACTCCACTCTTGCCCATCCTAGGCACATTTGAGGCTCTGGCTGCTCTCTGCCCCTCTGCTTTGCCTGCTGAGCTTCAATCCTCTCGTCCCCCTCAATACCAGGTGCTTTCTGCACACCCTCATATACAGACATGCCAGTACAGTCTAAGGAAAAAGTAATTTCTGTCTACAACAGCAAAGAAATTCAGCAACAGTTTAAACTTTCAAACTATGTGGAATATAGAAAAATATTCTATAATATTCTATAATATTTCAGAATATTCTGAAAATAAAAGCAACGGTGTTTGTGGAGGTTTTCTTCCCTCCCTACTCGTATTAAGGAAAACAAAGTAATGGTGTAGGGGCCATGTGAGCTGCTCACTATGCACTGWAGTTCATTACAGAGCCTATCCAGCMGGGAACACTCATCAAACAGGCCATGGGAAAGCCAGAGGCGTGATTAGCACCCAAACAGCAACGAGGGTGAGAGTGAGGGGTCCTCTGTAAGGGCAGGAATTCAGGTGTGCAGCCTCCTTCATCTTTATTATCCCATAACACAACCACACAGTGCAGTAAAAGGAATAATGCTCCTGCCGAGACCAGCTGCAGATGCAAACATAACTGTCTACAGAAATTAGCAAGGCAAATAGATCAGCAGTCTTATTGAGGCTTGAGACCACTATTATATTTGGCTGCCACAGCCTTCTTGGTGGAAATCAAACACTAAGTGAAAGAGAAGAGAAAAACCTTTTGCACCTTCCCTGTCAGCAAGCCATGTGCAATCCAGCCTGTAAATAGCTGAGCTAATTCACAGCTGTCATATTTTTAAATGCCACCAAAGTGCCAAAGGGAATACAGAAATCCAGAGCCATGCATCGTCCCTGATCAGCAAGAACAACACTACCCACCCCTGCTCCTCTTCTGCCAAAGGCCACTGGGCTAATACAGCTGATAAGTGTAATTCAGAAGGCCAACTGTCAAAGCAGATGAAGTGCATGTTTTCTTCCCAGCCTTGTAATGAAAATCAGTACATCCTGTCAAAAAAATGACAATTTCAGGTTTTCTTCTTGTACCTGAATGAAAAAGGCACCAGTTCTCAAGACTTGCAAAGTCATATGTTCTTTTTGCACAGGTCAGTGAGGGCAACCAGCTACACTATGAGCCTTGCCAATGCGTTCCATGCCAGACCTAGAGGACGTGGGCAGAGGTTGGATCAGACACAGTTTTGATGTAGTCATGTCCAATAGCATAAGTTCCTTCTGTSCATTTTGCTGAATTCCAGGGAAAAATGGAAACCCCTGTTTGTTGTTAACTGGGAAAGTAGTAAGAAGTACTCAGAGTACTTTTGCATCTTGTGACCTTGTCAAAAAGCCAACATCATCTACTTTAGTGCACACACAAAAGCGCTCCTCATGTCTTGCCCCCGGCATGAGAATCTCATCGCTTCAGAAAATATATTTAACATTATAGGAGTTTAAGCCTCTGCTGAAACCTTTTAAAAATGTCACATACAGCTCTTCAAAGCTCCAATCCCAGAGCCTTCCTGAGGATAATGGAGAAGTTAAATCAACTTTACTCTGGGATTACTTTACCCCTCCAAGTCTTCCCTTGGTCAAAAGTAATTTATTAGAAGATTACCACCATTAGAAACAATTCTCTATCCTCTTGGAAGTATTTCCTTCCAAAGAGTAAAGAGCTTATGCTAGCTAGTCTTGSAAAAGCTGGCTAATCAGAAGGACATCTCTGTTAATTTCTCTAATGYTCTTTGCAAAGTGCTGGCATTGCAGACAGGCTGTTTAGGTGTGTGGCCAAGCATCCTGTCCATTTTTCCTGCACKTATTAGAGCACAAATTCAGCCTCCACCATAGCTATGCACATCGTCCTGCTTTTACTAACATCACTGACATGTGAGTGGTAGGTGAGCTATCGCATTAACAGCAACTGCTTCCAGTCTGGGATTAGTGATTTACAGGACAATGGCTGCAGCTCTCTTTGCATAGCTGTATAGCACAGTAAATAATACGACATCGAAAAGTGTTAATGAATTTGTAAAATATGGGAGCAGACAGGGTCAATGGCATATTTATTATCTTAAAAAATAGATTTATCTGGCCTTGTTAGAATAGGATAAAAAGTGGTTCTGCTAATAGAAACACAGGAAATACCTGTTAGTCTGTGATACAGCATGAGCAAAAAGAGCTCAAATACCAGGTTTTCTGTTCCAAGGAAACTGTTTCAGAGAATGCATATTTCAATTCTTTGAAAGGGTGGAGATACCTTTCAATCTGTCTAAATTATCCSTGATTCTTGCTCAATAACAATAAAGTGTGAAAACAGCATTGACCTTAGCTCAAGGGGAGTTATTGTTAGGCACATAAACAGCTTTTCTCTGTTTCTAGGTACCCATGCACTCCACCACTGCTCCATGCAGCCCACTCTCCAGGCTGACCCATCTCTGGTAGCTGAGAGCAACCCCTGCACATGGGCAGAGAGGGGATACCCTGTACCCAGTAGGAGCAGGATCAGGCTCCCTGCCCAAACCCCACAACTGTCCATGAACCCTTACTCCAGCAAGAACACAGACAGTGAGAAATCAGCTAAGAATGTAAAATGCTAATTCAAATACTTTGWTGGTAAGCAGACTGGATTTTAGCTGCATTGCTTTGAAAAAATGAACAAATACTAAGGGATCATAAAAGTGCAACTTCAGATTTCACGCAAAGTGAAGCTGGGTTTCATCAGTGATGCCTTGACATAAGTAGCATTAGAATAGAGGGTTTCCTCTTTTCTGACATCCTTTCTCCTATTTGGTGATATCAKCTGTATCAGTATGAAATCCCTCTGGCATTTCAGATGCAGGTTCTACCTGCCCTCCTCTCTCCCAACTCTCTCAATAYTCTGTCATTTACAAAAGGAAGGATTTTGATTAATGAGTTCTTCCTGCCAAAAAGATAGCCTCACAAGCAGCAGAACAAAAATAAGCTAGATTCTATGGAGCCCATAAATACAATCTTTCTGCACAAAAATCTCCAATTAGTCGCCAGGCATACTTGCTTATGAGTCATTAATGAATACTTCTATATGCTGAACATTCATATCTTTCTGTTTGTGACACCGCCTCCAAGCCTGACCCCCTGTCATCACATCAAAAGGATCAAGATTTTAAATGAGGTATTAGCAATTTCTTAAATAGCTTTTTATAACAGCAGGGAAAAACTATTGAACCATGACTGTTCAGTCATAGGCAACTATTGAAATCCCAGCACCTCATCTTCTCCATCCTTCAGCTGCTGAAGGCAGAAATGCCATGTGTTTCACCATATATAGCATTCCTGTATAAGAGTGATGGGATTTTTGGTTATTTAGAACTCAGCCACACAGTGAAGTCTCYATGGCCAGTTTCCTGCACTCATAGGGAGATTTTACATATATAAGCAGCAGAAAAACCAAGTTCTGTAAGACAGCATCAGGARGAACTTACCTGTAATTCACTTTGCCTTCTAAAATGCAATTTGATTCTTCCAGGTATATAGATTAGAGAGAAACTTAATTAGTCTGTCTTTTATTCTGCTATTCTTTCTACTGGCCCTAAAACTGTCTTGAATTGTCTACAACTTATTCTGGTTTTGTTGGGTTTTTTTTTTTTTCTTTTTTTCAAGTGAAGGAATTACCAAATTTGGGCAAATCACTTTTTTTTTCAGCATACGCTAGTTGATACCGTTTAGTTCTTGGACCACATCACAACTGACAATACCAGTGAGTATCACAAGAGCATTAAACCAGGGGTTTGAGTGACCTTGGCAAGCAGGGAAGCAGTTTCCCTCTGCTCTCTGCACAGATAGGATAAACCTTCCCTTTCGCCCACCCCCAAAGGCAGAAGTACCAGCACAACTCACGTGACTTGGCTTCCTCCCCAGAGCCTTCTGCACCCATAATGTGTTTTTTTACTGCTTGGTATGGGATTTGTTTAAATTCCCCAAATYACTGTGCTACAAAGGTACTCCCAGGTTTGGCATAGCAGGGCTGGTGTGATCCCTAGCTTTGTCTCAGTGCTGGACACAATKCCTATCTCCTCTACAAAGGTTTCACATTTAAGTCAAATACATCAGAAGCTGTGACGTGGTAAGGTGGCCTTTCCTGTGGACATGTCATTGTTCTCCTTCCCTCTGATGAATCAGAGGATTTTACTGCAACCTGGTTCACCCAAAAAACGAAGCAGTAAGACTCAGATGCATTCAGCTGCCCTTGCTGCCTAATAAATGAATGCTGTCAAAAGAAATCCAGTTCTTGTTATTTTGAGGCTTGCATAGGGTCATTGTATGATGATTGTTCCTTGGGGGGGAAAAAGAAAGGCAATTTTTGTGCTAGATTGCTCCTTTTAGATATAAAAAGCAGTGTAAGGCAGAGTATGTTAAAAAAATATTGAAGTATGTTTAGAAGAGGCTCACATACTATACACTATTTTAAGCTGGAGGAAATACCTTACAGTAAGAAACCTGAACAGCTCAATCTGTTTATCTTATCAAGAAGATTGAGTTGTGAGTTGATTACAACAGATAAGCACCTCGTGGGGAGAAAATACTAGGCACTAAAGGAATCTTTAATCTAGCAGRAAAAAAAGCTTAACAAGAAGCAATGGCTGCAAGCAGATTAATTCAAACTGAAGATTAAGAATATATTTTGAATAATTAATTCAGCAACCTATTGAGCCTGATAGCAAACAGGGAGAAACTGAATTGTGCAACAGAAAAAGAAGGTTTGAGTGGACAACCTCAAGACCCTTCTGGACCTGCACTCTGAATTTCAGAGTGGGAAGGGAAACTGGGAAGTATTCTGGTTTAAGAAAGTGCAATTCATACTTCTTGTCAAAATCAGACAACTTCACTTCGCCATGTCTAATTCCTTTGTACCTCTGGTCAGTGAAAGGAATATTATAAATTTTATTAATTAACATTTCAACAGCAATCACTCATGTATTTCAATGCATATTTAGATTATAACATGCATATCACATTTAGWTAACATTTTAAGAAATACCAAGAAGTAAAATTCTCTTCATATACTTCATATGCTATTAGGGAATGTTTTATAYACACATACATATAAATATATAAAAATATACAWACATAAGTATTTCACAGCAACCAAAAAGAAAGCTGGAGAACTAGAACTGGAACCAAACAGAAGCAGCTTTTAAAGAGTCATTAGACACAACAGCCCAAAGGGACAAGCTGAAAGGCAGCGTTCACCTCTAGAAGAGTCTGAGATGCACCCCTTGKCCTCTCCACATTCCATCCCACATTGTAGGCACAACACCTTGGCTGGGATGGGCAGAGTCTCACACTGCAGTGACAACAATGAGCCAAGGGAGCCTCATCTCAGCCAGGTCATTTTGCTTATATGAAAGCAATAATTTGGTGCATTTTCAGTTTCAAATTATTATAACTGCTGGGAAACCAGCACTGAAAAATAATGCTTGTATAGAAATTGACTGCTTTCCTACAGTAGTCCCTGTTGTGCTATGGGAAGCTATAAAGCTATTGATATTTACCTTGGGGGTTATTCTTCTATTTACTGTAGATTTCAGTTAAAGCTATTGCTCTGGTAACCCTCATGCCAATTAGTGTGATCACAATATACACTGTATATTTCTTTGGAAYGCACACATGCTACAAAGAATGCAAATACCATAGGAACTCCTACTTTTAAATTATAAATTGAACTTAATTAAATAAAATTTAATAAATCAAATTCTGCTCAGTTTTAATAACATAATCCAATGCACATTAATATTATTATGTTCATGTAAATTATGTATTTATGATTATAGGATTTCACCCAGTAAAGCATTGAAAAGTCTAAATATTTACTAAAGAAACAAGATAAGGATCCATACTGACCATCCATCACTTCACCATCATTAAAACAGGTACTAGCTGCAACTTCGCCCACTTGGACAACCTGGTGGGTAAAGAGGCTTGGCTCTTGGGAACAAAATACAGCAATCTCCCAGCCTGATATGAGGATTCCTSATCATTCTCAAGAAGGAAGTTGCATACTGTACCCCAAATATACACATTGGGTCACTAGTCTAGGCAACAGCCAGAAAGCTTCAGGAATCATCATAAAATATTTGACCAATACTGGAAATTGCTGATAATGAGCACTCAATTATGAGACAAAATGATTATTTCAGAAAAAAAACAAACCCACAAACAGTGAAGATACTGCATAATAGTTCATGCAGTGTTAAGATCTCTTAAGCATTTGGGCTTTTAGCATCTATAGTAAATGCTCTTTACTAATCAGCTTAAACAATGATTTGAAATTCCTATGGACAAGTCCTTTGAGGTCACACAGGGCCAGGGAGCTTGCACTGATGGGCTACTTCAACTGAAAGTCGTCCACAGGAAAAGAAGCTTCTACACCAACATCACATAAAAAAAATCCATCTGCCAAACAAGATTTAACGTACACAGAAAATCAGACATTTAGGCAATTAAGCAGGTATGGAATGAACACATAGATTAAGCTAAAGTAGAGCAACCCATTCCCACAGCCATTCTCTGTGTTACGAGAACAAAAACGGTACAAGGAAGACAGTTCAACTTGTCTGTGATATCATCTTATGTATTTAATACAAAAATCACAAGATAGCTGAGGGAAGTCCAGCAATGCAGCAGGGATGGGATCACAGGCAGAGTTGGGCAGGGAAGTGAAGGATGCACTATTGTGCAGGCTTGGTCTTGACTGATAAGACAAGCAAAAAGGTAACACAAAAAAAAGGTTGCATCAATGATAAATTATCCACRGAAAAATTATTACCAGATTTCAGATATGAAAAACATAAATTCATTATGCCAGACTTCTATCTAAGTATTACTCAGTTGAATTCCACCTGTAGTCCTGACTGCTATCTGATTTCCATAGAATAGAAAATATCACAGAAAAGAGCTAAAAGAAGAAAAAAAAAAAAAAAAAAGGCAGAATTCACAGCCTTGCTGATGAAGAGCAACTGCAGGAAGCAAATGGCAGTAGCCTGGGAAGAGGAATCTTTCGGGGGCCTGAGCACCATTCCGAAATGCTTTTCAGGGCAACAGTTAATATGAAAGATGGGGATTAACCATGGACTCAGAACGTAGAATGACAAAAGATGGTGAAACTGCAGAAGGATGGGTTTGGGGCAGGAGGTTTTCACCGGTGAACCTAGTTGTGCAGCRTGGGCACTGCTGGCAGCCTGGAGATACGGCAAGCAGGATGAGTGGCATACCCAGGAACCTTGCAGGAGGGAGGGCACAGGATGGGGACCAGCCCTGCCTGCTGTGATCTATCACTTCTGCGGTGGCACAGCACCTCCCAGGCTGTAGAGGGAAAGCAATACACAAGCAGGCCAGAGCTCAASTATGAGGAATCATTCTCTTAACATCACTTAGGTGACTTCCTAATCACTGTGTAAGCAGCTATTTCCTATCAGAACACTATTCTGAAAGGGGTTTTCTCCATTTCCTCTCAACTTCAATTTAATCTGTCAAAAAGAAAAGCAATGCTGAAGGCTTGACAGTCATTGCAAGAACAGTTGCTCTTTGTCCATCTATACTTTGAATACATTACTGATAAGWAAGGCTGAATCAGATTTACAATTAAGATATTTGGTCATGCAATTAATGATGAGGATATGTGACACATGTGTCAGTAGAGCAGCACAGTTCCTGTGAAGGTTGACAGGACTTCTATTTTTTACTACTGTGGCAGCAGAGCCACCCTAATGGTGAGCAATTCAGARTTTTCTACCTTACAGCTTTGTTAATGCCATGAATAGAATGCTGTATCCTTGGTAGCATATCTTTGAGGCTATCTGCTGGCATGGCTTAATTATCYAGTATCAGCTTTCAACTATGAGCATATGAATTCTGACATGGCTGTTAGAAGCCTAACAGCTCTTTACCCAAAATGTACATGCATTCTCTGGAGTCCTTTGGCACAATTTTTCTTTTCCATCACAGCAAAATGTGACCTCTTTACTGGCATTAGCAGCAATATTGTAATTCATAAACTATCCTTAATTGGGACTAAAAAGCATCGTACTGATAAGAAACATTTCCCTGAAAAAAATAGATTCAGCTCACTGAGGTACTGCCTGACAGCTTCAACACTCAAGAATCAGAATGCTAAAGATATTCTGAGTCAAAGAAAGCTTATGGTAATAAAGTATAGCCTGGTATTTGGAGGGAGAAGTCATTGTCTTAAGAGTGAAAATAGAAGACTGACTTCAACTAGATTTTCTTTTAGTCTTTTTATGCACCTTATTTTATCTCTCCTGCAACTGTGACAGAACTGCTTTAAGAGCAAGCCTTCTCCCTGGCTGCAGTCCTGGACCTCACAGAAAATCCCAGTATGCCCAAAGCCAGCCCTCCCCTCTACTTACAATGAGAAAAATAGTACTGGTAGGAGCAGGAAAACTGCCCTTCTGGAGAAAAGTTTCCTAATTCCATTATGATTTTCATTATGTTTCCATTTTAAAATGTCCAAACAATAAACTCATAAAAATACATAATGAAAATAGTCAGACCATTAACTAAAGCCAAATGCAATGCCACTATTAAAAAACTCACAGGTGCTTCTGTAATCAGCAAAGCAGCTCAATTCTGATTAAACCAGGAAGAAGGGATTCTTTGAAATCTTTTACTCATGCTTCCACATATATAGAAAATGTGGGTTTAATGCAGCAAATTATGTTTCTTTATGTTGTTATTTTCCTGAATTGGAAACTGTGACAGCAGTCTGCATTTCATAAGGCATGGCTTCCAACTAGCAAAACCTATTCTCAACAGGAAATATACTCCACTTAGTCCAAATATTCTGAGGACATCAAACATATTTGTATAAACATGCTGTATCATAATTGAGAGCCTTGCTAGTACTTGGGATTTAGACAGCACTTTACAGCTTCAAGGTGCTGCACAAACATTTAACTTATTTATTAATTTTCTAACTAGGGACATAACCTAGATTTAGTTAGAAGAAAGCTGTGGATGAGAGGAGGCTGGGTAAACAGGTTTATCATATTTATGTAAAAGACCATMCAGAATCCTCTTACAGGTGCTTCCTCACCAAAACAAAAAGGCAAAACATCTCAAAAACTTCAAATTCTTGATGGAGAAACTAATGGGCCATCTTGGACCACCAAGCTGAGGGTTTCAGACGTATTTTTCACCGGTATCCCCAGATTCTCCCAGAGAAGAAAAGATTATTTMTATTGGATTCAGTGGAACTTCAATGAATATTTTTAAAAAATTTCRTGCTGTCTCTCAGCCATGTCCTTCCCTAGTCCATAAACTAGAGCACTGCAAACCAGCAAGCTCAGTACTCCTGAGTACTCAGAGTACTCCCAGTACTCTGGCTTCTGGGGTTTATTACCACACTACGGTATATTTTCAGAGACCCAAGAGTTATGACCTAGATTTACAAAAATATTTAGATTTGTAATTCCTATTAGCTGTTTAACATTAAATGACATCAACAACCTCATTGCCCATCTCCAAAAGGGTCTTTGGTAAGAACCATTTTCTTCACTGCTGATTTTTGCCCAAATTACAAAATTGCTCTGAGTCAAACAGTACAGCTAAAATCATCTGTCCTCTATGGGTTTATGTTCTGACAACAGAGGAGAGTGAAACTCTCTCATCTGATATAGGAGTGGCTCTGCAACTTATTACTCTTTCATTGGCACATAGTAAATTGAACTCTGGCAATAGCAATGCTACTGGGAAATAAAGATAATTAAGAAACATAAAGCATGCCACTCTTCTTGAACCCAGTTGGAATCTAGGTTTTCTGTGTCTCTCATTGTAGGATTATGAGCCTAGTTTGAAGTTTGTATTCTCATAATTTTACATAATTGACCATTTGCAATCTTTTATAATCTAAAATGTCTAATGTTAGAAAAACATAGTTTCTGTCTAACTATGCACAGAAAGTGAGCCCTTTCCATAATATTTATAAATATTTCATATGAACTGGAGTTAATACAATTTATTTATAATGCATGGGAGTCTGCAGTGGGTTTATAAAAATAATGTGTGTTAACATGCAGTCATGATTTAATAATCAGAGACTAATTTCTAAAATACATACGGAGAGTGGCTGGTTCCAGTAACTGGCAATAGGATTGAGAGTTGCAGATATAGGCAGATGAATGAGTGATGGTTAACATACCATAGAGGGTGGAGCAAAGATGCATTAACACAAACTTCATCCTTGGACCACCAGGCTGAGGGTGGTCCCTTAACAATTCAACCCTTAACAATTTCAGTATCCACCAGGACAAAGCTAGAATAGTTTCTTCAGAAATCCCCAGGATAAATTCCATACTCCTGCTAACAACCATTGTGGTAGAGGATTACATCACATATATTATGTAACCATCCAATATTAACCATCCACTAAGACYATCCAAGGATTCCCACCTGCTCAGCAGGCTGCCAAGAAGCCATAAAGCTACATGAGCCACTAACCATCTATTAACTAAATGATTCAAAACTGTTAAAAGGGAAGAAAATTTCTCTGTCTGTTCCACAGTGAATGCATCTCTCMTCTGATACACTGAGGTTGCTTAAGCAATTTCCCCACCACTTTGGAGATCTACGCAGCAGATGGGAGTGAAGAAGCTTATCTGCAGGAGAAAATTGATGAAGTTATTGAATTGACTGGAGAACATGCATACTGCTGAAATGGACCTTCTGATTCTGATCTGTGGTGAATAAAAGGATGCAGAAATAAGCAAGCAGATGCAATTGATGGTGATGATAAGACCACAGCTGCAATGAGACAYCCACACACAAGTTATCATAGAGAGCCCCAAGGCAAGAAAATAGACTTTCCATGCTAATGCCATTTTTGACACACAACTCAATTCATTTCCCATAGTCTTCTAGCAGCCTGTATATGAAAGACAATGGAACAGTAATTGTTTGTGCTGCTAGATGTTCATTTCTTCATTTGGGGGAGGGGAGAGGAYCTTAACACACACAATAAACCCATGAGACCTCTACTGCAGTCATACACAGTTCCTCTTACAGTTTCAGCTGCACATTGTTTACTATTCGTTATGACACTAATCACACTTTCTATAATGCTCCAGTGACAAAGTTACTCTAGATGTAGTTCTTCTTTATTTTCACTACTCAGCRTCAATAAATAGTGAAACGCATTAGAAAACAACATTCCAAATGGCTTTCTTTTAAAATATATTTCAGGTAGTTCATGTCACAAAATGYTTATCTTTTGAACTCTCAGACTGCTGGACTGAGCAAAACAGGGCCTTAAAACAAAATTAAAAACCAAACCAACAAAAGACCCAACAAAAACTAGTTCAGATCCCTATTTTGAATATAATTTTTAATGAGAATCTGAATGGAGTAAGCAACTTTTTTGGGGCAGTTGGGCCTAGTTTTTCAGAATTAAATGAGKTTTTGGACAGTAACTAATTCCATGACATGATTTTAAATATTTCAATTTACTATTGTAAAAGACTTYGTGTTATCTGTTTGGTAAGATAACCTACATATTTATTTACAAGAGAATGCARTTACAAATACAAAAGAACCCTTAAGAAGTAACATGAAATTATTCCCCTAAGTTACTTACAAGCTTTAGCATCTGTAGTTATAAGTTGCAMTGCCTCAGCTCTCCTATGAGTATGTAGCACACCCTTCCTGCTGATTCCCTGCCCTATTTTGCCTGCTGGTGTTGCCCATTATGGAACATTGCAGCATGGCCACTGCAGACTCCAATCAGACCAGCACATTTATATTTTCTGTAAAAGTATTGCTTAGATTCATGCCACTATATATGCAAATAAAATATATTATGATCCTCTATAAAAATAACTTTTTTAGAATTTGCAATTTATACTAGTTAAATGTACAGTATCTCTCTTTTTGGATATAATTTGTGATATTAGACATCAGGTGAAACATGTGGAAAATGAGAACATGTATTTTAGTTTATGTTTTTGCATAAGTCAGAAGGACACACATAGCCAATACTTAAAGCTTTAGCACACATTGATTTTGATCTGCTTGAAATGGTGGGCAGGACTGGAAGCTGGTGGCAGATTCCCCAATGGGACAGATGCTAACATCAAAACATGCACTCYCAGCTCTCAGTCCCTGAGAACCCAGCCCCAGATCTTGCAAAAACAGCTGCTGAAATTAAAGAGCCAAAGAGGCTCCAAAGGACACCTGGCAGGCATCTTTGAAAGAGCCAAACCTGAACCCTTGCACTTGAAACCAGTTATAGCTTTATCATCAATTACAATATGGATGCTAGATACATCCCCTTTTAACTTCTGATTTCAGAAASTTTTCTTTCAAATCCTTTTTATGTGTTTAGGAATAATTCTGAAAAACATTAATTCTATTAAAATACTTGCTTTCAGAGATCTTTAGTACTTTCTCTTTCATCAGCAGACCACGTCTACTGCCCAGTTTTCTCCTCTTAACAAACCCCAGGTTCTACTTAATCCAGTTTTCCTTTTCTGAAATTACTTGTCTATTGTTCACGGCTCTTTTCAAGCTCTATTTTACAAGAGAAACGTTCAGGTTCACATCTTTTTCTCTTTGTACATGCCTTTTTGGAGCATAATGCAGTGAGTTCCCATCCTCTTATATCCTGAAATCAATCCTTGGATCCTTCAAAATGTCCAAACTCAGAGGAGGGGAGGGCATGTGTGATGTTTAATATAATGTCTTTTCAGAGCATCAAGGAGATGAGGAACAAGAGACTAGGAAAAGAAAATGCTTACCCTCAAGAACCTTACAGTTAAAAGAAATCTCCAGAGATGCACTGCACTGCGGTCTGAGCTCATAAGCCTGACAGGGGTCTGGTCAGCTCCTGCTCTCATTCACGTCAATGGCCAAACTCATACAGTCACTGCTCTATGGCCTTCTCTGCTCCACTGTTCCTGCAAGGAAAGACAAGCCTGTCCTGAGGGAGGAGGAAGGGCTGAGAGCCCCAGACTGCTCTTCTTCCCTCTCCAGCCACAGATGCTTGGAACCCAAAGTCAGCCCCRCCTCTTCTCAGCCTGTTTTCACACACAGAACACCCCCCCCTGAGAGAACTGATGCATTTCACCTGGGACAACATTTTCCCTCCTGCTCACTTTTTTTCCCTGCCTCAGGTGGAAGCTCACCAACGCATGGAAAGCAGAGCTCCCCAAGATGTCTGAGCATCTGCAGCAGCCTGGCTAATGAGTATACCCTACGCCAGTAAATGAGCAAACTCTTAGCCCAGGAGAATACAATCATAATGATGTATATGAGAATAAATCTGTAAATATTACTGATCAAACTTCAGATCAATAGATGTTTTACATACCAGAGTAAACATATAAACTTCACTGCCAGCTTAAGCTTTTAATCATTTAATTCATTTGTGGATTCATTCATCTTTCTATAATCTGATCTATTGGTCTGGTTCTCCAACATAAAAACCATTATTGCAGCAAATGTCGCCATTTTAATTTGTAACCAGTGTCCYAGAATTTTTCATGAATTAATTGGACAGCCTTGCACATTAAATATAGTAATAAATGTCTTCCAATGCAGGTGAAATTCAAATTTAAAATATAAATAAATGGTGTTGGCAAGAGGAGTGTGAATATCCTGTGATATTTATGTTTAGTAAGTATACAAGTCTGCTAGAGAAAGAAAGCAACTAACATCATCAAGGCCCAGTATTGCAAGGCTGAAGGAATTGTAYGTCTCTGTGAAAAAGACAAGGAAATAAAGCCAGGATTTCTCTCAAATGCAGTTGGGAGAGGCATCCCAGGGCTGGAGAGGCAAGACCCAGGGCCTCTCTCACCTGGAGTCCCCCACTAAGCCATAAGGCTCCCCGTTGGAATCTCACTAACTCCATCTGCCACAGGATGATGAATCCTTGCCTATCTAATCCCCTTGCCTAGGGAACMAAGGGTAGCTTCCTCARTCAGCAYCTACTCTCTCAATCAGCACCTCATGTGGCTGAAGCACCATGGGTGAAATTCCTAGGCTGGTACACAGCAGCTACACCTTTTTTTTTTTTGGTAGAAGAGCCAGCTGTACACCAGACTCAGAGATCTTTAAAAAAACTMAAGCATTCACATCAAGAAAAACATTGCAAGGACACAGTGTCACCATCTGAATTCACATGACAAATACTTCCWCATGACAAATCCAGAACAATGTACAACTTTGCTTTTACGAGTAAGTAGATGAACTATTGCTAGTATGAACCTGTTGAATGACACAGCTTCCTCTGGAAAGACAGGWTATTATTTTTGGAGTAAAAACCAAAACACTATTTAAGTAATTTTTAGATGTGCACATGGGCATAGAACATTTAAAAAGAGACTAAATAGCAGAGCACATTTTAATTTTATTTCCTTCCAAACATCAGAGTAAATAAGGTAGTACTTTGAAAGGGTTTGTGTGTTATACAGCTAAATTTTCACACATGAACAAAAAAAATAAAATTGTTAATAAATATTCTTTCCAATATCCTGTTCTATTGAGCATAAATATGAGTATCAGACACACAGATCACAAATCATTAATGCCTATTGAAAAATGCTGAAGGAAACTTCAGAAATAAAAGCACTAATCTCATCTATCAATTTATGTAGAAAACCATACCTCCAGTGTTTTGAACTACAAAAATATCTGCATTATTGTTTCTGATAATAATATTATTTCTGATACTAATATTTCTGATACTAATCATATTTCAATTTGCTAWAATCTGTTTTGATGTGTAGACCCTACACTGCAGACTAATAAAGCAATTGAACTGACCATACTCTTAGCAAGAGATTCAGCTTTTCAATAAATGAAATGCCCTTTCCTAAAATCCATTACAAGTAAGCTGCTAATTTGTAGCTGCAGAAATCTGCTGACGATTACAAAATGCTCTTGAAGTTACTGTTTTGCAGTAATACAGCAACACAACCATTTCCACAGCAAATCSAGTCAAACTCTTAATGTTGACATCATTGTAAACTTGAAAACATAATTAGTGATCTGTCCAGTTACCTAGAACAGTTGGATAGTGCTGCCCTTCACTGGTTCATAATGGTATACCACAAATCAAAACTGATGGCTAACTGACAAAACTGTGGCTTAGCCACATGAAAACTGAGTTTTCCCTACTTCTCTCTCCAGGGCTTCCACATTCCTATCAAATGAACACCCAAAACAGCCTCTTCATAATCCAAGTTTTCATGTAATAAATGCTTTTATATATACTTATTGATCCCTTTCATTACTACCCCTGCCCATTGTTCTTGTATTTTATCCTATGTCAGAACACTGCTGTAATTCCCTCCTCAGTGTTGAATTATGCTTTTCCCCCATGAAAGAAATGCATTTACAATAGAATAATGAAAATTATTGCTGGAATGTTTCCAGTCAMTATTAAAACATGGGACAGATTAAAAGTGGTGCTACGTAATGTCTGTATTTCTATAGGAAGAGGTGGGATCAGGTAAATAACCAGTAGTTCTCAACATGTGCATTTTGCTCTGCTGAGGGAACAGAATATAGTTGGTTCTTTAACTCAGAAAATGTAATAGTCACAGTGTCCAAACMTTAAGTTTCATCTCAGAACTGAATTTGGATTAGCTGGTTGTTTCAGCTGGCTGTCATATACATACTGTGAAACCTATGTGTCTTTAAAAAAAACTATTTTTCCCAAGGAAATACATTTAGGATAGTCTTAACAGCTAGAAGGTATCTGATGACAGATGATGAATGGCTGTTAATTACAGTATTATATGCATCAAGTCCAGCCGTAGATGCATAACTGAGATGAGAGCAGTGCTTGGCTCTGTACACATAAGCAGTAGTCCCTGATTYCAGGTCCTGACAAGTCAATCTGCTAAAAAAAAAAAGCCCAAGTACATGAAATATTTTCAAAATATAGAATCAAAAGATAGAACCTCCATTTCAAAAACAGGTTCAATATTTTTTGACAAATAATCTATTCCTATTTATAATATATTGTGTTTACTATTATGTTTGAAAAATGGCTGAAGCCTGCATTGGTGCTGGCCATTTCTATAGAACATTTCATCTTTAAAAGCCTTTTTGGAAGTGAAAAAAMCCCTTGCTATGCACATTTTGGATCAATTGTATTGACAGCTGTACCCTATGATCACCCATGCAGGGAAGTAGGCTCCCCCAGAACTCAGTTCAGTTACGGCAACTTGAGCTTCCATGAAGCTCCATGTGACTGTGTGTCTCCATGAAAAGAGCGTCCAGAGTTTCCAGAAAAAGTGCCCAAACATAAGCTGAACTGAGTACAGAGAAATTCAGAAAACAGGGAATTTTGAAAACTTTCCTCCAAAGCACCTTGAACAATACTATTTAGTGTATTTGCCTCTGTAAAGATGGCTGAGTCATCCCAGCTCAGTTACTCTGCACTCACCCTTCTTAGGGCACCTTATTTTCACTTGATTAATAAGTATTGGCTCATGAATATCAACTGGATTTTTATGATCTTTGTCTTCTACAGAATGCATAATGATAGCATGAAAACGCTTCAGATAAATCTTTTCCATCTCCTCTCTTATTTCATGGTGGAATATTAAGGTTTACTTTTTCTGGAAGGTTTGACAAATTTCTGAGGACCCTTATGTCAYCCCCACCACTAACCCCAACCGATGCAATGTTACAAGAGTTAACGGTTGGAATAGTATAAATAAAAGCAAAACAAATATATAAATAAAGTCTATGCAAAACAGCCTGATAAACATCTTATGTTTTGTTAAGCCATTGGTGTTAGCGCATCATTACCTTTCCCAAAACGTCAGCTTAGCCTACTCTGGAAAGACAGCTATTTTGTCTGCAGTTYAGCAAACCACAGTTCCAGGTGGCATCCCTGAAAATGAGACAAACTACATTGCACCTCGTACCAGAAATCAGTGCTAAAATCCCGTCTAATTTGTTACCCAGGGTTCACGAGCACAGCCACAGCTCGCAGCCCAGYGGCTGCTGCCGGCTGTGCTAACGCTGTGAGGAAGAGAAGTCACACTGGGAGGAAGAGCAGTCACAGCGTCACCGAGAGCAGCCGCACCACCGGCTGCCAGGTGGGACAGCCATTAGCAGCAATACAACCCCAAGGYTTTGTCAGGAGGTTTCTCAGCTACTGCTGTTTTCTAGGAAGTGATGAAACCTAAAAATACTGGACTCTGGAGGGAGGAATCAATAAGTGAGAGAAGGGTGTATCTATATCTGCTACCCTGCACCACTCCAGTATCTTGTTCTGCACAGCGTAGAGCCATTCTCTGTCCAACGGCAGGAGTGACTTTGACCCCAAATAGGTCATTTCCTTCTTTTCACTGCAGAAAAGGACAGATACTCTCATATCTGATCGTCCCTCCTTTGCTGGGATTTTTCACATTTCTGTCTGTATTTTGCTTAGGATACAGCTATAAAGACTTTTCTATTAGCCATGTCCCTTTTTAATTATTATKAWCTATTTTTCYTTTTTWWTWAAAAAAAAGCATTAAGTATTTGTTAATTGCAAAGGAAAACATTTAATTTAATGACATATCTGTTCACAAAACAAAAAAAAACAGTGATTGAAAATAGAATGTATGCTACCACTTTGTGAAATTCATTTACAGCAYAGAAAGACCACTTTGGCAGACACATTTATGTCTATACAAGATTAGATTTTGCATTTGTTATGGGCATGTGGCATATTATTAATTATTAACACCAAAAATAAATGTTTATGTTTGCAGAAAAACAAGCTGCTAAATTCTGAAAAAATATTGTTGAGGATTTACACATTGTGTCATGTATGTTATGTAAATGGGAACAGCAGAGATTCAGTATTTATTATTAGAASAAAACATTTTTCATTCTGCAAGTGGAAATCCAGGCTGTAATTTATGTGCATCTCTGAATCAACAAGTACAATACTTAAGAACAACACTTTGTRTAAAAAATAACTGACTTTGCCTTCTCACTGAGGGCACATCTCATGGAAATTCTTTGCCTGCATTCCCCAGGGAGCTGCATGGGACTTACAAAAAAAAACTGTTCCCAGGAGACCTGAAATGGTCCATTTTCTATCCTAGACTTGAGGAAAGACTAATGGGGTCCCACAGCCTGCTAGCAGGAAACAGTCCCAGCCAAATGAAAAACACTGCTGATGAGGTAGTCTTTCTCCCAGATTTCATACATACCCTATTTCAAGATTTCAGACCCCAATGTACTGTTCACAGAAGCTCTCAGCCCTGAAATATCATTGGGAAAGATCTCCTTACCCTCTAAGGAGAAAAAGTCATTATCAAGCTATATGGAAATGGAGGCAGGAGTAGGATGTCTCGCATATCTCTTGATGTAGTGTTCATCASTGTAACATCATACTCCCAGCTGGCTGCCCAGATTACCTTACTCAGGGGCGTGCCTCCACAGGCCTTTTCCATTAGGATTTCCCAGGGCTGCTAAACTGGGTCTGCTGATGCAGTGCTGTGATGGAAGCCGTGGTCTAGACAAGGCACCTGTAGCTGCAAACATTTTTCTGTTCTATCACCCAGCACGCTCAGAGAAAACCTCTCACAAACTGCACCGTGATGGAGGTTTCAGAGCAAGGGGTGGCTTTTTTTCAGTAGCCTCCCTGTCCCCTGCCCTCGAGCTATGTTGAAGCTCAAGCAGTTTCAAAACACTACATAGAGACATCTGTGCATTCATCAGTCCTTTGCTGAAGAGAATTGGGATTTGGCCCCCCGCCTGCACAACTCATAGAATCATACAATGGCCTGGGTTGGTTTCTAGTTCCAATCCTCCCATCATGGGCAGGAACATACCTTCCGCTAAAGCAGGTTGCTCAAAGCCCCATTGAGCTCCTCCTTGAACATTTCCAGGATGGGGGCATCTCCTGCTTCTTTGGGCAGCCTGTTCCAGTGCCTCACCACCCTCTCRRTAAAAGATTTCTTCCTAATACCTAATTTACATCTAACTCCTTTCAGTTTAAAGCCATTTCCCTTTTCCATATCACTACAATTGTAAGAACAAAAAGTCCCACTTCCACTCTCCCGCTGTTGGTCTCCTTCAGGTACTGGAAGGTGCTATAAGGTCTCTCCAGAGCCTTCTCCAGRTTGAACAGCTCCAAATCTAATGCAAAAACCTTTTAATTTTGTCAGTTATCTAAATACAGTTTTCCAATCATTCTGCTGTAAGCACTGGAGGCACTAAAGAGGGAAGCACAGACCAACATTCAAATTCTAGACAATCAATTGATTTTACAGAAGGTTAAACTACTGTGGGCAAAGCAGCAATCAAGTGGACAGATGAGCTCTGCTTCTGGGAGAATTTGCTGTTTCTTGCCATTTCTACCCATCTCAGCTCAGCAGTGAGAGGCAGGGGCAAATAAGCACTACTTCTGCTCATCTCCCACACCTTTTGTCTGCTGCTTTACMAAATCACCTTCAGCTGGTAGCAAAAGAGGTCAGAACTATGTATGCAGTGTGATGGAAGAGCAGAGCAGCACACGGAGCAGGTAGTGGTTCCACAGAGCAGAGATGCACAGGAGCACTGAGCTGCCCTGTGCACAGCAGGACCCTCCCTTCCACCACTCAGCCTCCATCAGCTGCAGCCACTGCCTCCTCTCCTCTGTCCTGCCAGGGCACTGCCCCCACCTTGATCTGTCTCTCTGTTTTGCCACCTTGATCTGTCTCYCTGTTTTGATGTCAGGCCCCAGCCAGTGCATCACATCACACCTGCATTCTTCACTGCGGCACTCAGACACCACCACACTGGAAAACTGAGCTTCAGGCAGGAAAGCTCCCTGTGTCTCTGGATACGTTTCCAGGGACAGGTGCTACTTCAGGCAAAGCCAGGTACACTGCTACTGCCCAGCACAGCAGTACTCTGCTGTGGGGAAAGCAATAATAAAATAATTCTGCTGTATCATTAGAGGTCAACTTGGACTACAGCAAGTAATAAAAGATTCATAATGGCACATGAGGGGATGCAYTAAATAGCCAAACCACAGCTTGAAAACATGCAAAGCTTGTTTAGATTTAGGACTTGGTTAAAAACTTGCAGTTCAGCTGGTGTTTCACGGAAAAATTTGCAATCAGCGATATCACTTCTGTACAAGCAATTTATGCTGCTTCTAGTATAAATYATGCCTTGTAGCAAGGAGTGTCCTAACAGGCATAGGTGCTCCCATGTTCAGGCCAGTAATCAAAAATTAATCTCTTTCCCTGATTCTGTTAGGGACCAATGCCAGCTATTACTGAGAAGACATAAGAAATACTGCCGGAAGGACTTTCAAAATAACACTTTGCCAATGTTGTGACTTTCCATCCTTTGGTATTTAACAACTGGCTAAATCTTCATTCTAGTCAATCTCCAATACTATAAGGCATGCAGTGGGACCTGCAGTGTTTTTAAAYATTCCTTTCAAACTTAGGTAAATCTTTTCTGTCTATGTATCAAATCTGCTTTAGGAATCTGCCTGAAGTCCAGTCTCAAGGTGCTGTGACAGCGAGTTGCCCAGTCCATCTACATATGAACAATCATTACTCACTACTAAAGGAGCTGTCAGAAATTTAATACAGTGCAGTATTTTCAGTTTGCTTATAAAAGCATTGTCCCTTCTCCCTTCAACTCCAGCTTATGACTCCAGAAAGAACAAAAMCAACACAGACAAGTCTCTAGCTGCTGAATTCCATCTGCTTTTCCATCCTTTCAAGAGCCTTTGACAAAGAATTTAAATCAGATCCTTTTTTTCCTGGTCAGCTTAAAATTTGGCTGTAAAGTTTGGCTACATTCTCAGCCTAGATTTGATTTTTGGCCATCATTTTTACCAGTAAGGCACATCTAATCTCAGACTTGGTGACATTGCTCTCAAACCAGCTGCTCTAGCTTTGATGCTGAAGAGGCTAATASCATTAGCATGAAGAACTTAATGATAACTGACATATCAGATGACTCGTTCCTGACTTTAATCTTTGTGGCCAGCCAGTCCCACCAGGCAAATAATGGTCTCAGGAGAGAGGCCAAAGACTCAGCACAGAGAGAAATCTTCCAGCACAACCCTGCAGGTGAGGTTTAGGGCATGTCCTCCGAGCAGCACAAGGTGCAGAGCAGGTGTATATATCACACCCAGCTCTGCTCTCCAAGCTCACCACTGCCACTGGCATTACTGTGACATGAAGAGCTGCACACCCCGTACGTGGAAGCAAACATCCTCTCCCAATTCACCTCTAAAGCAAGAGAGCACTCCTCAAGCACTCCCAAACCACTCCTCTTGCAGCACCTGCAAACAGCTGATCCAGCCTGGCCCAGAGACAGACAAAGCCGCCACACTTGGAGCACCCGGAGGCAGAGGAGCCCCACAGCTGTCACAGGCAGCAGGGCTGGTCCATTCGCACGTGCCACTGCAGGGACTTGGCTCAGTGTGTACAGTCTCTTGCACYTTGCTGTACAGCCCACCATCTGTCTAGTAATTAGGAAAACAACCCTTGTCTTCCAACTGCAGTGAAACTCTGACCCTCTTCTTTACAAAAGACCCCATGGAGCCTCGATGCCTGACACGCTCCCACTTCAAGTGAAAAGAAAAAATTACTGATTTCTATGTCCTATCCTTTTGTACCACCTCAGGGACAAGGAGGCTCCAAACAAAGCAAGAACTGCTTTTGGGAATTGAAAATACCTGAAGCTGATTTTTCCCACCCTTTTGATCATTCCTGGCTTTCCCACACAAAGAACTTTTCCATRTTGTTGTACCTGCACTAATATGGCCACAGATTCCAGAGAATGAATGGAAAGGCCAAAACAACACCACTGCCCACACAGGCAAATAAAAGCTGTGAGAAACTAGGAGGCATCGTTTTTACTTTGCTGGGTTATCTGACACATAGGCAAGAAGAAAACTGTCCTTCCTAATGGCTCCTGATAGTTATTTCCGCAGTCAACCAAATTCCATGGCTCAACTGGAGAATAAATTTCTTATTCCTCCAGAAATCACCTGCCTCATTTCATCTGGTTACCTAATGGCATTGCAAAACGCCAAATTTTGTCAACAAAACACAATGACACTGTTGCCTACATAAATACATTTAACACCTCTTAACATGCAAAACACGCAAACAAACGATAAACGCGGCTTCTGAGCGTTCACAATGCAGCCAGTGTCCCACTGGCCAGCGCTGGCAGCTGCAGACGGTCAAATTCAGTAACCAGGTAGTTGCCAAGAATAAGCACAATTCCTACACGGGACTCACTAGTCATTATTAGTTTTAGATGCTGCTTTGTGTCTTGGAGAAATCTGAAAGGGAGAAGTGTGTGCGCCTCTCGTTCAAGCGGCAGAAGTAGAGGGCGTGCAGGAGGAAACGAGGAAGCACAGCAGATCGCGAGGACGGAGTTTTCTCGTGCTCCAGGAGCCCCGAAGGGCTGRTACGGGGCGGGCGGTCACAGCAGCACCACAACAGCACAAATCGCGCTCCCTCTCTSTGTCGGTGGCACTTAGGTGCTGTGGGCAGAGGACGAACCGGCGCTTCCCCGGCGTGCCCAGCACTGCGGAGGGACCCACCGGCGACTTGGGCGGGACGCTGCCCTGTCACCGCGGCCAAGCGCGGCTGCGGCGGGGCGCTGGGGTCAGCCCGCCGGGCTCGGGGCTCGGACGGCAGCAGCACAGACAGCACCTCCGCCTGTGCGTTACCAGGCTGAAGCTGAAATAACACGGGAGAATTAAAGCTACTCCAGCGAKCAGGGAGCAGCCGCAGCCCCGCCGGCTCCTAGGCGGCTCCCGTTCGGTCCGGGGCGGCGGGTCCCGTCCCGTTACCCCCCCGCGGGGCAGGCGGCGCCGGCGGTGAGCCCGCGGGGGCGACGGGGCGGGG
>NW_026623269.1:1845623-1866119 GCF_030028575.1 Malurus melanocephalus | reverse complement strand
TGCCTCGGGCCAGCGGCGGCCCCGCCGAGCCCCACCGCGACCCGCCGGCAACTTTCCCGGGGAAGAGCATCCCTCCCCTTTCACGTTCTCCTCGCGGCCCTTCATGCCGCCACCGAAGGAGCCCCAGCGCGTCCCAGCGCCGCGGCGGCTCCGCGCCGCCCCGCGGTGAGGCTCGGGCGGCCCGAGCCCGCAGGGTGAGTACAGCCCGCCCGCCGCTCCGGGGCGGGATGGGGCGCGGGGGCTGCCGGTGCGGTGCCGGGGGTGTGCGCGGGGGTCGCCCCGCCGGGCTCGGGCCACCGGCCGCCAGTGTATCAGCGCGGGCCGCGCGCCCCCTGCCGCCCGCACGGAGCGGAGCGCGGCGGGGGCCGGGGCCCCGGCTGGGGCTGGGGCCGGGCCGGGGCGGTACCTGCGCTGTGCCTCCTCCGCTGGAGCTCGGAACCGGGAGCCGGGACCGGGCCGCGCCGCAGCGAGCTTTGAAGGGGCGCGGGCGGTGGGAGAGCCCTGAGGGGGCGCGAGCCCTGAGGGAGGGGCGCGGCCGGCCCGCAGCGCGGATTGACCCGCGCGGCGCTGAGGGACAGCGGCGGTCCCGCTGGCATCGCCCCGCCGGCGGGGAGCGGCGGGCAGGTCCCGGTACCCAGCCTGGAAACAGTTCCTCCCTCGCATCGGAAATTGCCGGCGGCTTTTCTAAACATTCACACGCACACAGAACCCCCAAAGAAAACCCCTCATGGCGGTGAGCAGCGCAGATCGGCTAAACGCGATAAAACAGATGCTTTTCTACTCTCAAAGTTGGTGCATGTGTGGTTTTGGCTTCTGATGAATATACTTTTATTGTTCTGCAATCAACTTTTCAATAATCCGGATCTGRTGTGGTAGGAGCCAGCATTACTTCTACAGAGATATTAGCGGAGACAGTGTGTGGAACAAGCGGTGGAGATGCTTTTAAAGAGGGAATAAGTCACTGTCTTGCCTAAGGACAATGCGGTTGAGGATGAGAAGCTGTGGCCTGGGAAGCCCGTCAAAGGGAAGAAAACCACAGCAGAACTTCCCCTGGCTTGTTTTTTGTTGTTGTTGTTGTGGTAGTTTGTTTTGGGKTTTTTTTCGTTTTGTGGTTTTTGTGTTTAAAAAAATAAAGGTTGGTTTCTGGTGTATTTCTGGACCTTAGCAGGGTGATAACCAGAGAGTTTCCAGCAATTAGTGGCTATACTCTCACGGAGTTACGAACTTTGCCTCGACCTTCAGCCCTTTGACACTGATAAGCAGCACCAACTTTCTAGCTATTTATATAAAATACAGCAATAGCACAGAACAAATTCAGCAACCGGTAGGCATTCATTTTTGAGGCTAAGAACTTTTAGTTAGGAAGTCATCATTCTAACACCATAACTTGAAATCTTTGTCGCCCTGTGCCCTGGATACATTGTGATGAGCAAGCATCACCTTATTGAGTGTGAAAAATAATTGAAAAAAAAAATCYAAAACCTGTAACTGCCCCAAATGCTAACTTAAATTCCCAGAAGAAAAACTTACTTGCAGAACAGATTGATGCTAGGTACAGAGATATTTAAGGCAATAAGCTAGAATTATAAAGATGCTAGAGGGAAAAAAGCAGCTATGTACTAAGGCTCTAAAATTTAAATAGCTGAAATGCTTTTTACTCCATATTCTGACAGATGATGATACCTGGCAAGTAATGGCAGTGGTAGTATGATGTGTCAGTCAGCAAAGAATAATGTGTGAAAACCAAAAGTATTTCAAGTATAGTGCCAAATCCCAGGTTTTTGATAGCAGATTGCTGTATTTTATTTTCTTTAGCCAGTAAGTATTGACATTTTAAATTTCTCCTGAGGCAAAATCTTTTTCTGCTAAATAGTTGAATAAGCTGGATAAGAATAGAACCTAAACTTTGATTGGAACAGCATTTAAGGCCAAAGACACCAAAGCAGTTGCTTGAGTATACTGCATTTCATACAAGTATTGACAGAAATAATGTATATTAAATCGTTAAATACAGGTTCCCTTCTTCTTTGAATAGATAAATTATTTTGCCTTTATAAAAGGGGTTGGTTTGTATATGTATGAGGCTCTCAAGTTGCCTGGGTGTAGCAATGTAAATGTAAGTTGCATGAGGGTTAGTTCAGTTTTCTRATACACATTATTTCCTACGTCCTAAACTGGCTTTAAATAATTAATAACTGGAGTGGTCGCAAAGGAGCTTTTTACTTGGGCTCTGTTGGATACATTCATCTGCTTAAGCTGTTAGGGATACAAACTTGAAACATGTTTCGTTTGGAAAAATCTGTTCTGCAGCTGCCGCTGTTGAGAGGTGACAGCCGGCACTCCTTGCCTTGCTTCGTTATTTTAGCCAGTTCTCCTCAGGCTGCCGTGCGCTGTAGTATCTGCTGTTGGCTCTCATTCCTGCTCRTGTGTGGTGCTGGGGTACACTCGATCCAATGCATGGTCAGGGTGAGAAGTGGTCACTCTTTTTTTTATTGCCTCATGCACGTTCCTGTGGTTTGCCTAAGAGAGTGGCCCAGAGCCCACCCCTACGGATCTCACGGTGATTTCCCGGCAGGGAGCCTCGTGGAGGGCATCCAGCCTCTGTGGTTTGTGAGGAGGGAGTTATTTAGGGAAGGGGGTGGATTTTCACAGTGATGGAAGGAGACAAAGGAGGAGTGTTTGCTAACAACCCATAACGAGACCTGAGGCTCTTTGCTGGCACTGATTCTGCCAAGATGCATTTTATCTATTCTGTAAAGGGGGTGTCTGCTCCATCTGCAGAATTAACACGCTGTGTGAGGTGTGACTAACCCACCTGGAACGGGATGCATGTGCTCAGAGCCTCCTCACAGCTGATTTTAGTCTGGTGGTCAGCTGCATGCCATTCTTCTCAAATGTCTGTGACACACTCACTTGTGGCCAGAACGACCAGCACTTCGCAGAGGGAGCAGCGCTCAGAGGGGAAAGCAGGCAGAGCAGATGTGGCCTTCTGCACTGGTGCCTCCCTGGTGCCTCCCAGTGTTTTACTGACTGTAGAGGCTGTGGCACATGGGAATGTTCAAGGCCCTGAAAGTGCTGCAGTTCACAGCGCTGCTGTCCCGGAAGGTCACCGGAACCAGGGTGCTCTGGAGGTTTTGAATATATTTGCTAAAGTCCTCCTGGCACTTTGCCCTCAGCCAGCAAGGACGCTGATTCCTCTTTCCCACCTCTATGGCTCCCAGCACCCAGGGTGTGTGACTAGCAGAGCGGGGCAGGGTGGAGGGAATCAGGGCATCAGACAGTAGTTATTCCTGATTTGTTCGGTTACCTTTTTCTGAGGTCAAATGCACAGGCATTACTGGGGACAAAATACCCCATTGCTGTGTGTTGCCCACAGCTAGAGGCTTATCACCACACATCTGATACATCTGTGAGCTTCAGAAATATTACCCTAAAGGGTTTTGKTTTACAAAATAACTCAAATAGATATTTTCTTAGCAATAGGACACTGAAATGTAAAGTGCATATCATGAGTGACTCTGCAGGAACAAATATAAGCAAGACAAATTGTTTAGCTCCATCAGAGAAAAATCTGGCAGCACTCAGCGATGATCCTTAATGTGCTTTGGTCAATATCTTTCTCKATATCAATGGAAGCTCATTAAAAGAAGATATTGCAGACTAACTGAGCCATGCCATACTAGTTCTTGCCAAAGCTTGACATTTTTAATACATTAATAATATGTCTGTAATGTAATGGAAAACTATTAATCAGAACTGGTTATATGCCAGAAATTTAAACTATAATTGGCTGCTTCTTGTCAGGAATGTCTCTTGTACACTGCTACAGCTGCCTAATGTTCAGATGTCTTGCACTCCTCTGCACTTTTTTCTTGTCAGTGCACTAAATTCAATCGATGTTATAGTCTATAATTCTGTGTAACGACCATCATTATGACTGGCTTACTTTAATGAGAAYTCGTTATATGGGAAGTATTTTAGCACAGTGTGTTAAGGTAGTGGCTTGCTTCACATTATTTAGTCCTAGTCCTGTTTAGTGGATCTGACTCTAGATTAGTGGATCTGACTCTCAGCAGTTATAAAAGGTTACAGGTAACTGAAGAGCTAGAAAGGAAGATATTAAGGAAAACAAACGTGGGGTTTTTTTTTCTGCCTGGATATACAAACTTGCAGTCCAATTATAATTAAACTCAGTAACTTCTTAWTTCTACACAGAAAACTTTATTTACTTACTGTTTATTCGAGCTATGATGAAGCCACCTCTAGTAAAGGGTATTTGATTTGCCATAAATTTAAAATAATTTGGCTCATTTTCTAGCAAGGAGTTGTTCCTGTTTTCAGAGTGACTGTTCTGAACTGAGGGGTCTTAGAAATGTTTTTTTCCCCCTCTTCAAAATAGTAAAATACACTGGAAAGGAAACAGAGGGGAAGAGTATGAGGTGTGCTTAGAATGACATGGAAAGTGTTCTCTAAATTGCCAAATTCCAAAATATTAAGCAAACACTCCCACTGAAAACAAAAAAAAAAAAAAGAAATAAAGAATGTAAGGTTGCTACAAAACCAACAATACTACACAGCATGCTTCTTAAAAAGATTTAATTTGGTCTTAGATATATCTGCTTTTGTGTCAAATTCAGATTTGAAGCTTAAATATGTTTGAATGAATTGAGAATTGTTACTGCATGAAAATTCAAATATTCTCTGTRTATTCTGATAAAATACATGAGAGTTGTATGGTAACACTTGATAAAATGAATATAATGGAAAATTGCATTTACGTCCATACAGCAATTATTGTAAATTACTTTGCTATGGAAACACAATTCAACCATCTGTTGGCATTTCATGGTGTCTGTAGTTTAGCTCAGTTTAAGATGAAGCATTATTTAAATAYAGGGGGGCTGTTTGCGAATAGCTTTGAAGATAAGTTTTGAAAATGCATGTTCCCAATGTGACACATTAAGGAGCTTACCAGGGCACATACCGCTTCTCGTGGCTTTGGGATGTAGGAAGGTTCATGACACTGGGCTGGGAAGCAAAGCAGGCTGTAGAAAGTGGCGACTTGTGGTTGTTTCTTAACATCTGCATGCTCAGGCTGCCTAGATTTGAGCATCCAGACAAAGGAAGTGTGGAAGTGCTGTGCAGCTGGAAATCCTCCTCCTGYCGAGCACCCAGCGCCCTGGCTCCCCAGCTTTGGGTGGCACAGGCTGACAGAAATGTACTGACATTCCTCGTCCTGGTTTTCTTTGGCCTTGTTTAGGGTACTTACCTGTCTTTGCAGTTTTCCTCATACATAATTTGGATTTTTACCCGTGTGTTTTAGGAAATACATMTTTTAAGTTGATGTGATAATGTTCTAGCATTTTATACCTGTAATTACGTGATTCAGGTGCTACAAAGCAAGGGAATTTCTAGTTGCTTTCTGAAAAGGAGAAAGGGCATATATCTGCTGTGAAATAAAAACTRARTGCTCAGGTACAGCCATCCTCAAACCTAAGAAAATAAGTAAGGTACAAAATAAACCACTATCTTTATCAGTAATTTGTCATCAATGTGGTCACTAAATCACCATTCAAACAAAAAAAAAGAACGGAGAAAAGCTCTTGTAATACTAATGAGAAATGTCAAGGAAATTGAATTGCACTTGCCATATCTTTGTTRTTCTTAAAATAATAATAATTATAATAATTATGGAAATATGCAAGGCTTTTGGAGCTCCATGAGATCCTCTTGCCAAGAAACTACCAGCACGTGATAGTCCTGATCCCCATCTCKGTGTCACTTTAATAAAAGAACCTTCCTGCTGCTGCCCTGCAGTGCTGGGCTTCCTGCTCCCCCACCTACCTGCACCATCTGGGCCATGGCTGAGTTCAGTAGTTTGCTCTCCAGTTTTGCTAGGGTGAGAATACAGTTTTGGAAGCAGGAACCTCTAACTCATCTGTAACATTATAAATCTGTCTTTGTTAGGGAACGGTTAAATCCTTCATGTCAAAATATTTTTCACTGTGAATGATTTTGGTAGTTTGTTCATTCTAGCACAGAACCCACGGTAAAGGTTATCCATATTATACCAATTTGCTTTATATTGCATCAAACCTCCAAAATGTCAACATATCATGTATTTTGTAATGCATTGATTCTTGGACAATAACTCTAATTTTTATTGTTTCTAAAAGGGTGCTGGTGCCAGAAGAAAAGAATGATTGATGGGAAACAGACACCAGCCTGTAGACACTCACCTTTTTCCTTCGGATGCTGATTTATCGGTGTGTCCGGGCATCCCCTGCAAGCCCTGAACACGGAGGATCACTCAGGGTTATCGACGGTGTAGCTGAAGACCTGCAACTTCACAAATTATTATCTGCTATTGGATATCTTTTACAGGAAGCCCTAGCAGATAAGTTAGAAGACGGACAAGCGCTGCATTTCTGTGAAAGGCTGTCATCAGGGCCTGGTGGCTTCTACCAAAGTCTTTACCATAGTGAAACTAATACCCTATCCCAATGCTTCACGTTTGAGTTGGAACCTATTTTATAAATATATACATGTATATATACATATAATCTACAGACTGCACATACGCCAGCACTGAACATCCTTACGAAGCTGACATAAAAGGATTTAGAAATGTATTTGTCAAGATTCCTRTCACTTCACGCCCTCTGGGTTACTGTATCCTCCGTGATGCAGCATTACCCTTCTGTTTGGGGACACTATGACGTGTGTAAGACTCAGATTTACACGGAGGAAGGAAAAGTATGGGATTACATGGCCTGCCAGCCAGAAGCCAGAGACATGATCAAATATGTAAAAGTGACTCTGGATCCCCCAGACATAACGTGTGGAGATCCTCCTGAGACTTTCTGTGCAATGGTAAGGCAAGCTTTTCATTTTGCATAATTAGTGGGGGTATATTTGTGATAGATGGCTTCAAAATAGAAGCCCTAGAGCGCACACCAAATTATCCAAGAAAACCTGCATCATATTCCAAACGTGAAAGCTTCTGCTGTACAAAATTCTGAGCACTACATTAAGCTGAGCAATGAGATGTTCTGCTTATGAGGACCTAACTTGACTTTATCTGAACTCAGTGTCTCTCTACATCAGCTTTTAATGTATCAAAAGAAAGCAGCATAAAACTCCTAATGCACTAAGCCATAATTGGGGTGGCCTTTGCCTGATCAAGAAAGACTTGAATTAACCAATTCCTTGAAAATCAGTTTAAAGCATCATAGCATGGCACAATTAAGCATAATTTCTGAACAGTGAGACCAATTGAACTCAAATTGCTAAAGCTTAAAAAGTGGTGGTGGGAGCTGGGCTGTTAAAGTTTTCCCAGCTGCCCAAGGAGCTGCAGCAGGTGTGTATGGACAGTGCAGCAAAAAACACCTCCCAGCTCTAGCAACTACTCACAGCTTTCTTCCTACCTGAAACCGTTGGCATTCAAGCAAACTAAGACAGACCAAAGTTCCTGATTCTACATGGTCCTAAAATAGACTGGGTTTGGAAATGTTGGCTTCGTAAATAATTGTACAGGTATAAGAAACCAGGCAGACACTAGATATATATATATATATATATACACACACACACATATATATGTATGTTTATCAGTCATTTGCACTGTGCTGCTCCCAAGTGTTTGAGAGATCATGCTATGACATTTCAGTTAAAGGAGCTCTTTAACTTGTAGATGACTTCTTTGTCCTCAGACACGAGCATTCCTTTGCCTCTGAATATTTTTGTTAAATACTGGGTGGAAAATATTGAGTTCCTTGACTAGAAAATATAAGTTTGGGGTACAAAACATGCATACTTACATCTGTTAATACAACACTGGAAATGTGCATCGTGTCACTTACATTATTTAGGTTTTAAAAACCAACRAATTCTGGTAAGTGAGTTATCACAACTGAGAAAAGTATACAAGATATATATTTGGTTGTGTACAAATCATCATTGCTTGGTGACAGCATYCCCACAGGGAGGAAATTTACTTTTAAATGTCTTGTGGCATCATTTTCCACCACTGCTGTTGCGTAAGGAGTTCAGATCCAACCACACATACATTTAAGGCATTATTTGCACGCACGCAGCTGCTTCCCACGTACATTATGGTAATAGCCAYGTGATAAATTGTGRAGCTACATGAATAAATTACATTCACTGTGAACCTTTGACTGCACCACTTGCTCTCTGCCCACTAATCCATCTCTGCTGACATGGCTTTGACACTCTAAACCTCCGAGCAGCTTCAAGCAGCCACTGTTTAAAAACAAATAAAAGTYATGTGCGCCACATAATACTGTCCTACTGGTTTTTTTCTTAATCTTGAAATATATTTTTTCCCTCTGAACAGTAATAGCTGTGATTTAGCACTCAGTAATATTTAGTAACTCAACATGTAATACGAAAAGTTGTTCTTTTAATGAAAAAAAAAACCACAAACAAACCTGGCCAGTAAAACTTGTTTCTTTCTTTTAGTGCAGATAAACATTGCAGCAGCTCCTATCTTAGGTAATTCTTTGTGTTTCTGAAGACCTTTGTTATCAGAATGCACTCTAGTTAGAGTAATGATTTTAAATAAAAATCAACCAACCAAAYCAAAAGACATTTTGATTATATCTGAATGTTAAAAATGGTGCCAGAACTCATCCTGAAAACATTTSACCCCACAAGGTCATCAGTGCTGTGAGGTGAGATGAAAGTTTTCTTGGGAATGACCTGAGTTTACAGCTATAGCTCACTTGCAGTTTAAGCCTGTGAGATGCAGAAGACCACGAGAAGAAGCAAAGAAAGAGGAATAACTGGGGAAGAGGGAGAGAGGGTACACGGAATGAGSGTGTGTATTCAGCTACACTAGCGTGGAGTGACTGACTCTTACACGGTAAACTATTGGATTTGTTTCCATTGTAGATGTAGGTTGTACATATGCACTATATTTAGATATGCATTGGCAATGGTTTGGCTTGCTTGAAACATAAGGAAAATGACAGAAATATTTGATGTTCCCAAGGTACACTGCCCATGGCCCACAGTAGTGCATTCTCATCCGTAAAAATGCTTCATGTCTATCTGTGAAAATGAGATATTTCCCCCAAAATTATGTTTTATATATTTTCTAGGGATGAGCCTTTGGCATTTATGAGGAAGTCTTTCATTTTTGTGCTCACTTTTAGTTTTAGAAAATGAGTTAAGAAGATAGCACTGACATACTTGGAGAAAGTGGGCAGTGGAAAAAAAGAGTTCTTTCGTGTTAGGCATGTTCTTGTGCTAAAAAATCCCAAATTTGAAGTGACAAAGTTGCAAAGGTTTCTTTTAAGCATGGTGAAGTGCCAAACTGGCTTACACAAATGCTTAGTTTTCTTTTTGTGATAGCACTGGCTATGCGCCTGCTAAACCTGTACCACTGTTTTGTTATTGAAATCAGGTTAACACTGACTTGGAGAAGATCAGGGTCTTTTCAGATATTCTAACAATAAACAAGGGTACCAAGCATCCAAGTCTGCTTCTGCAGGATGACAAGGAGATTGAAGCAGCCTCCTGTTTTATTTGAATGTCAGCTCCCTGATCAGGCTTCATAATTTTCTGTTCACCAAATGGACTAAGGTGCTAGCTGTTGAGTCTCTGTCGGCCTTTGGTGTAATATAGATTMGATTCTTGAAACAAACCAGACTGAGAATTTCAGTCAAGTCCTGCTGGGAGATTATGGTAGAATCTAAGGCAGTMTGTGAGAGGAGGATAATAATCTGCAATAACACACAACGCAGCCATGCATTGCAATGTGTGCGAGCATTCAATGCAGAGGAGATGGGTAGATAAATTGGCCCCCTACTTATTTCTGCGTAGTCCCCATGGAATCAAACGTTCTTATGAGTCCGTGAGGAAYTTTTACTTAGTGAGCTTGTTTAGTTGACAGACTGAATAACAGCATATGTAAATTTGTTGCAAAATGTAGCAGCCGTAATTGGCAGCTAAAGCCAGCATTTGGCAGCCCACCTCTTGCAGGTACCTTTGGGGTGTCCCCCCAGAACAGCAGCTGTAGGTATTATGGGGAGCATGCAGCAGGAAAACTATCCCACAGTTGCTCTTAGGCATCTGTTCTGAGAGTAACATTCTGGTTTCTGGTGACATTCAATACTGACGGCTCATGAGATTTTTCTGAAACCTCAAACCCCTGGAGTCTTACGATTATGATTATGTGAGATTTCCAGCTTTCATTTAAAACGTCATCTTTATTTCCTTAGTCCTTCTGGTTGCAGGGAAAAGTTTGAAAATGAAACCAAGGCACTCTAAAGGCAGAAACCAAATAAATAGCCTTCCAAATTATTATTTGTTTAAAATCTCATCGGATTTAAAGTAATTCGGGATTTTTACAGCTTGGAAAGGATTTTTGCTCAAGAGGAGAGATGCATAAAAGAAACTTATAAACAAGTAGGTGGCTAAGATCAGTGAACACTTAAAATTTCTAGATGTGGAGTTGCATGTGTCTGTAAGGARGATGTGACAGCATCCTTCCATAATAAACAGCACTCCTCCTGCCTACAGGATAACCAGCACCATGGGGAAAGGGTTCGCTGGTCACCTCTGGCTTTCCTGTACATTGTAAGGCAATCTCTAGCTGCTTAGGGTGAGGTACATATGCTGGCAGAAGGTGYATGTCTGCTTTCTGTGATATTCCTTCGAGGAAATTTGGACATCCTTTGTCAGTTATGGAGTTGGACTGAACAGGCACCGTGTTTGAGCCAGCGTGACCGTTCCTGCAGGTCTGTAATTTATGGACTTTGAGCATTTGGCATTGCTAAGAGTGTGTCTGGCACCATATGCTTGTGCATAGTTGGCCTGGGAGGAGAGGGAAGGGGAAGGAGAGAGAGAATAGAAAGAAGCTATTTACATTTTCATGTTTGAACTGCCGGTTTTACTTTGCAGAGACACTGAGCAAATTTCGAAACACCTGGCGGTGCTAGTTCTTGTGGCCTGCAGCATTTCAGTACAAAACAAATCTGCTTTAAATCCCTGGCAGCAATTAATGGTGAAATCTACTCCCTCTTTGTAAGAGCAATTCCACAATACTCTGTCCACTCATAAATAGAACAAATCTGACTTCTCATGACCACCACCATCTTTCAGTCTACTAGAACAGTGTGTAGGTGGATTGTAGCTTTCCTTCTCAAACATTTGCCAGCTATATCCCTGGTACAAGCCTTAGGAACCTGATGATGCTGCTCACAGCTCAGGGATCCTGTCACCCCAGTCCCACTGCCCTGCACATGGACTGGCCCCTCTGCTGACATCCAGCCTTTAGCATGGGGTTTGCATTCAAACCTGAGCCGGGATTACTGTGCGCATTCATCATGACTTTGACCAGGAGACTCCTAGTGGCTATTGCTGTAATTTGCAAACTACAGAATTTATGTTACCGATTGTGTTTGCAGCTCAAATGGCAACATGAAAATCTAATTTTCTGTTTGTGTTTAGACCTGGCAATCATACCAGCATCCCAACGGCTAAAAATTATGGAATTATCACTTATGGTTGCCTGCAGCTAATTTCCTCTGTAGGTTAAACAGAAGCTTGAGAAGGAGCCTGCAGATGGGAGTCCTTGCATTTGTACAATTTATAGAGCAGAAATGCTGATGACAGTAGAAATTTGATCCTTTGAGTGCTACTCTGTATTTCATAACCAATCAAAACTAAATTAAGAAACAGATTATTAAAAAGAATTCTGCACATATAATTCTGGCATAATATTATGAGGTGGACATTAAATTTTTTCTTCTGAGACTTTCATCATCATTAATATAGAATTCCTTTAATTACAAGTAGGCTCATATTCCTTAAGAAAGGGGAAATACTGTGTAGCATAGTTAGTGATACCATTATTATGTTTACTGAAGTAATTAAATGAACAGATATTCCTCTGAGTAGTGGATAAATCACAATGTGAAACAAAAATTATTTTTGAAAGCATTTTGGCATTCATACATACTTTCTCAAGTAAGACATTTTAAAACAGCGTTATGCAATATCATTAAGAGATGCTGTTAAGAAAAAGCTCTTTTCTTTTATGGCTAAATTAGAATAAAAATAAAGGATTCTAAATTCTATCTCTATAGTCTTACTAGATAGCATGGGGTAGAATGGGAACAGGAAATTAAAGATGAAGCTATTGCTTCTGTCTTGTTTAAAATAAGGGTTTTCATAGTTTTATATTTTGAAAGCATGTACAACTCAAAGTTATTGCTGACTTTATTTACAACATATGCATTCATCTAATTTGAACTCTTCAGACACATATAATTATTACAACTGCCACTTGCYATTGTAGGAGAGCACCTTAACCTTCAGGGAGCCGGGTTTTTAATTCRGTGCTTCCTCTTAAGTTACTGAATATTTAATTTCATTTCTAATTTCAGTTCTAATTCCTTCGACCCCCCAGCCCCTGCCCCTTGATCCCCTGCTTGGGGCAGGACAGCTGAACCCCCGCTGCCATGGCTGTTGCCATCAAAGCCCGCTCAGAGCAGCGGGGGTGGGAGGGCAGCGAGGGGCACAGAGCGTGCCCTGTGCTGAGCGCAGCTCCCTCCCTGCTGAGCACCAGCCCACCTGTGCCTCCTGCTGCAGCGCCTGCTCCTCCGTCCTCCTGCGAGACGATTGCTTGCTTTCCTACAGGAGAGAAAAAAATGGATGTACTTAATGACAGCAGGAATAAAAAAATAGTTTGGTAAAAAAAATCTTTCCTTCCAGCTGGAAGCAATCTAAAAATTARTAATTGCTTATAGATCAAAACTGAGGATTGGCAGTAAAACAGATTTGCATTTTATTCATTATCACACATCAAGACTCTCCGGTAAATCATTACAACACTCTGTCCAGTTGCCTTTTTTATTTTCTCTCAGTTACATTTTGGAATGTTTTCAAGCSTTAAACAAAACAAAAGCACGCCCACAAAGTACTTCAGTTGTTAAAAATATTTGAGGGTAAAACAGGGTTCCTAAACAAAATCAAGGGTCTCTACATATTTTCAGTTGCAGCTTTAAAGCACATCACTGGTATGTGTAGAAGTACATCCTTTGAAGGAGATGTATATTTTATAAATACACTTTGTAAAAGCAGCTGTTAAGCATTTTCTAGCATTGCCTTTATTCCATTTGCTACTTGCTCTTATAGTTTGGTTTTCTCTTGAAGTTAGCTGGGAATAGTAGACATTTTTAGACAATTGTTTAAATAGCAATTGATCTTAAAAAGTAAGGAACTGTGCTGGGGGAGAYAGTGGCTGTATGGATGAGATTCTTAAAAATACCTGAGCTGCTGCCTCCTCCTGCTGCTCCCCTCGTCCCTGGCCCCCCAAAGTACCAGGGTGGGTATCTGGGGGAGATTCCCAAGTACTCTGTGGGAACTTGGAGTTTCAGCCTTTTTAAAGAAATAAATATTTTTCCATTATAAAATTAATACCCAGACATCCATGGTGAATGTGAATGGCTTGCTGTCTAGGCAGCTGGACCAGAAATGTCCCCTCAGCAGCACTTTTAGTGAAGTAAAATAATACTACTTTATAAATAAAATCTTTACTAGCAGGCTATTGTAATTTGAACCTCTGCTRGAGAGGCAGAGTTGATCTCGAGCCTGTGGCTCACTGACAAGATTTGTTGGAGTGCAGAGAGACTGTGCCGTACAGCAGCACATCCCAAAGGGTGCGCCTCGGCTGGGGCAGGACAGGAGACAGCACTGGGTGACCCCATTTCTTCTCTGCTGGAAACCCTGAACTGAAGATTTTTCCAGGACAGTGAATCCTGCTTTCAGCAGAGTGACCTTTGCCTCCTAACCCGCTGGTGTCCGCAGGCAGTCTGGAGGAGCAGAGCTGCAGCCTCGCCCCCTCCCAGTTTGCTTTCATGCATTTTGGTCAGGGGCACRATGCCCCTGTGCTCCCACAGGAGCTGTGCAGCGTCAGGATTTCCAGGCTGAGAATGCTGTTCAAGGAGCATGATGTTATATTTCTTCCCACTGCAGTGCACAAGTTTCAGAGTGTGAATTTTGGATTTACTTGGCAAAACTGAGGAGAGTTGGTTTTATGCTACTCAGGTTTGTCCAAATTATCTGGATAAACATATTTTTCCATCTTTGTTTAGTACCTGTATGTCTCTGAACCCCAGTGTATCATGTTTCTTTCTTGCAGAGCCTGTACTTTGTAAAAGCTAAGAATCACTGGAAACCAAATGCAAGTTCCTGAGGCACTTCCATGTATTAAAATTTCCATTTATAAGCATCTTGTTGAAACAAAGCCAAGTGAACTCAGCTGAGAGTTCTACAAACCCAGCGTACATCAGGACTGCCATTCTGGTTAGTGGGCTCCCTGGTTAGTGAGTCCTTGGGGAAGGCAGAAATCAGTAAGCTGACTCCCAAGTAATGATTTTAGCATTTAGACATTTGTGTTACTTACAAAGCATCCAGTCCTAATACAACCCAGATCACCTTCATTCATTCAAGAAAAAATAAATGTACAAACGGAGACAATAATCTGCAGTTCCATCCCTTCTGCTCTATGTTGGGAAGCAGAGGGGGAGAAATACAGACAAGCATTAGCAATCCCTGTTGACAAGGTATGGAAATTACCCATCTCCTTATGCATGGATGAAAACCTGTCATTGATTTTTACCCACAGAGTTAAGAAAAGGCTGAATTTGTGCAAGTTGGTCAGTTTTAGTGTGAGTACCACTGCCACTTTTTTTTGGTAATACCAATACTGTTTTGCCAAAACTGCCATTTCCAATATGTAAAATAACATATCTATTTACAAGTAGCTAAAACAGGGTGAGAGATCTGTTAATCCAAACATATCTTGTCTTATTTCAAGACCTATAAGTCCTTGCTGAATATGAAAATTAAAAAATCCCACATACTATTAAGGCTATTGGCTGATGAGATGCAAACCTCTGTGCTGAAACACTAATCTCCCTAGCTAAAAAATAGGGGGTAGTTCTGTACCTGATTTTCTTGCAGAAACAATGACTGTTGATACACATTTTAGGTATGGAAGTTTATGTTTTCACAGGTCACTTGCACTGACATCATCCTGATCTACAAGTACAAATATAGCTAAGGACACGAAAATTCTTGGCATTGAGCTGACTTGGCAATGTGCATAAGTGATTTCATGTAGCTTTGATGTTTGCTGTGTTGTATTTKCTGGAAAATGGTTTTATTTCTTATCTTATAGTTCTTTAGGCAGATTGTTTATATGGATTTTAGGAATAAAAAAGGGGAGGAAAGAAAAGGGTGCAAATTAATTTTAATTRTATATACTACAAGCAAGAAATTGTGCTATATCAGGGATATTTTATGTCAGGCTTCAGCCCAGAGAGAATTTTTATAGCTAAGTAGTTGCAAAACCTCTAAAAGACGACACCATTATGATGAAAGGAGCATTTTCTTACATGTATGTACTGTGCCTTTCCAACATCTCGGTGCATTTTAGATTTTTATCTGTAAAACTGTCAAGAAACACATTTCAACTCATCAAATTGATTTTTACCAGCTACACCTGCTCATAAGATGCTTTCCTCCAGTGAAAACTAGAAACAGAGCTATTTGTGGGTGACATTTACAAGTGACTGGGATGGGGGGATGGTAAAAAATAAGTAAAAAGGAATAGCAAACAACTACACAAAAGCTCTCATCCGCTAAAAACAGCAACATGCATAGCTGTAGGAAAAAAAGTACAGAATGCAATTTCCTAACTGCTAAAACAACTTTTTCTGCACGTGCTATTTTCCTGATCTATTTTTATCACAGGCTTCCAGACTGACATGCCTCTTGGCTTCCTTGACCATATGGATCTGCCAAGTGGTATGAATACTGTAGGGATAGCCTGCAGAAATATCCTAGCAAGGTGTCTCACTTCGCCAGAGTTGACTCAGACTTCCAGACGCGTAAAGTAATGGGTTTAAGGGGCTCAAGCATTGTAGCTTTCCTCACTAAATTTCTGGGGTAATTTTTTGCCAATCGTTTGCATCTAAAAACCCTGTTTTCCTGAAAAATAAGTGGGATAAGCCTTTGAAAATAAAGTGCTAAGAACGTGGAACCTTTTTGTTATCTGAAGCAGTGGCTTTGATTTTTTAAAGATACACTTCAACAACTAAAAGGAAATTATAAGTGACTCATCATGTATATTTCATGCCTAAGAGCTAGYATTGCTAGTATTTGACTTAAAATCAACAGGACTTAAAATATGATCTTCCACTGAAATTAATGTGTCCTGTGTTAGGCAACAGAAGGACTCCTGCTGACAGCAATGGATGGTAACAAAATACAGCTTCCTTAGTAGTGAGCATTATCCTCTGTACTGTTTGACACTCTCAACTGGATACSATAAAATCATCTTAAGTAAAGTTTACTGTGTGCCTTTATATTCTAATATTTTTCTTATCAGATGAAATTTCACTGAGGTTTATTTCTTTCCACCTTTTTCAGTTTTAAGATCTTTACTCATTTTACTGATGCTGGGTTTTGGATTCCTTCAGCCACTGTACAGTKCAAGGCTGTTTGACCCTAGTGACAAAACAGGTTTTGAATAATGGGACATCATCCATCTTTTCTTGGGTATAGTTTTGGGGCATACAAGGACACACTGAGAGCATATTTTAGATCATCTAGCTGGAAAGATCCAGCTAGGATACATATATAGAATATATAACAGGGTTTGCATATTAAAATATGCTATTTTAGCTTTATGCATCTCATGGATTATTTGTAAATAATTGAAAAGGACAGACTACTATTGACTAATCTTTCCATAGTTTTCCATAACTGCACCATCRTTGCTTGGAGCACTTGAACATTAGCTAAGCATCATCAATCATGAACTTCAAGTTTTATAGGTTTAAAAACAGATCCCTGAAAACACTAAAACAGTTGTCCTTCCTTTGTTAATCAGAAAAGGTAGGGGTTTTAGCATAACTTCTTGTGAAATTGTACGACTTAACAGGAAGCACCCCCTTTTTCAGTATTAAACAGTGGACTGATGTCTGAAGTACAGCATGGTGTTTGTTTGGGGTTTTTGAACCATTACACACAATTGTTTCCTCTCCTACAATCTTCAARTCCTCAGCTGGTGTCAAGTGGTGTATGTGTTTAATGAGATGGTGGGGCAGGCAGCTCTCATACAGCTGCTACTTGTGTGCTCGGTGCAACCCTCCTGGGTGCCAGCCCCTCTCTCCCTGTCTTGAAAAAGGTGGAGAAAAGAAAGACTGAAGAGAGAGGTGAGGAGCTGTTCCAAAAAGCCGAAGAGCCTGCCTTCCTTCTGGTTGTATCTCTGTCTTGTCAAACCTTAATGCTCAGCACCTTAAGAAGCCACCAGGGCTGATGGGTTTGTTCTTACACAGACTCCTGCTCCCCTTTTTGGCTAACACTCTTTTTAGAAATGGCACAGTCCACTTCACCTGTGAACTTCAGATGGGTACAGGCAAAGTGTTTTCTAAGTTTAAAGAGAGTTCAGCAGTGGAATGGAGAGGGGTGTGGTGGAATGCAGATTGGTTGATGAGGATTCGCTCAGGGTGCTGCTTTTCCAAGGTGTCCACTCTCTAGAACAGTAAATACATTATGGAGAGCACACAAAGCAGACACAGCCCCTTTACAGGCAGTATTTGGCCCTCCCAATCAATAACAATCTGGCTAAGAATTTGAAGTAAATGTTGTTCTGGTGATTGTCTCTTGTCAAGGGCCTTGTACTACTGAGTGATAGGTTTGGAATGATRAAATTGTGCATAAAATCAGAAACAAAAATCAGAAATCAGGAGGGCACTGCTGAATTTTACCTTAGTATTAGGAGGTTTTTTTCAGTTCCCATCATCAAGGTCATTGCACCTGTACTAACGCAACCATCAACACCTCCCTCCTGCCAGGCCAGTTCTCATAACTCCAAAAGAAGATTTACATGAGCTGACCAAGAAAGAATAATGTTCTTGACAAATTATTACAGAGATGAATGGCACATGTGCCTGTGATGACCTGTTTTAACATTTTTTTTATGACACCACCGTACATGAGCTTCTCTCAACTCCTGTCACGTAAGCCACAGCTAGTTCTGTTGTCTTTCATCCTAGCCAGCCACCAAGGCCACAGAAAGAAGATGTGAGGGCAAGCAAGCYTGTGCTGTCATTGCCTTTACCCTGGGTTAGTAATTGTTTTGGTGATAATTATGAGCTGGATGAAGCCTCACAKGAAGTGCAGAACAAGTTTACACTGGTGAAATAAATCATAAATTGGAAACACTTTGGAATTGCCATGTAAGAAATGCTTGTGACATTCTAACAGTATTTTCACAGAGCTTTTAGGTTAGAAGACCTTATCTGGTCTTCTGACCCATAAACACCTGAGACAGAGGAACTTGTAATTGAGCCTACAGTGCCACTGTGCCTAGCACAGAAACTTATTTCAACCCAGCACTTCAGAGATCTTCACATGCCAGGTAGTTGGGTTCAGTTATTAGTGGCTTTAATTCCTTACAGTTTTCTGACGTAGATTTCTTAATGCTTTATGCAGAAAAGCAGTACAGAAAGTAAACACAACAAAATACAGGCGCACTTTATAGGTAATTTATAGAGCTGTAAGCGARTGAGAAATGAGAGTCCATTCCTACAATACTTTTGTGTCTTATTCTGCGGTCAGTGAAACTCACAGGCATTGAGAAGCCATAGRAAAAAAGTTATTTTCCAGTTTGGTTTGGGGTTTTGGTGGAATGTTTTTAGCCTTTCCAAGTTTGATGAGTCAGCTTTCAACTATTTTTTTAATATAATTTTCTTTGCTAATTGTGTGTGCAAGGGTCACAGAACTAAGATTGTAAAAAAAAAAAAAAAAAATCTAATTTTAACCTGCACTTGATTTATGAAATGATACCGAGTTCCTTGAGTTTGGGAAAATAACATACACCACTAATAATCTCTGGGAACTGATTTAACACCGTATTCTATTGCAGTGCTAGGAAGAAGCCAAGGACTTGTAACAATCTGTCATTTGCAGTGACATTTTTATTACTCTTTCAGAAATGCTGTGCTTTAATTGTCTCCCTGCTTCAAATCAACTGCTTAGTTTGCTTCAACAGTATTTTTTTCGCTATAGTTACCATTGCCCTTGCTAAAAGGAACCTAAACTCTCTGTATATTTCTGGCATGGTAACTGCCAACAGGAACAGGAGCAGAAAACCTACCCATGTCCTTCTAATTTAAGAGAGTGAAAATGCTACTGACTGCAAGTCACATTTTCATGGAGTTCACACCAAATTCCTTGTAGACCTGCATCCCAGGCAATTCCCCTGTGATTCACTAGGACTGACCTTACAGAAAATCCATCAAAATAATACGCCTTTTTTTCTAGTATTATGGAGTTTGCAACAAGCTGCCCAATGGAGAAATAGCTTTGCTTTCAACTATTATAAAGAAACTGTAAGCTCTTAATTTAGTAGCAATGTCGCTAGTGCTTTAGCATCTTCTGCAGTGTGCCTCCAACTGATGAACTGAAGCACAACTATAAATAACGATGATGTCTTTGTCAGCTTGTGAGAAAAAAGGGTTGGATTTTGGGTTTGTTTTTTRGGTTGTTTTTTTTCTACATTTCCTGGAAGTACATGTAGTAAGRTATTTCTAATCTCTCCTTTTGCTTAATTATATTGATTTATCTGTTTGGTAGGTTACTGAATCAAACCACCAATTTGTTGCCTGCTGGYTGACAGCAAAGCTCAGTGACCCATGGGAACATGGCCCTAAGGTTGTATTGTACGCAGTGGGCACCCCAAAGTTTAGGGATTGCATTAAGTTGTCAGCTTTGCAGTTCAGAACTTTGAGGTGCTCTCCCCTCTTCTCATGAAAGGCAATTTTCTTCCACCCTAAACTGGACTTGACTGAACCTGGCCAAACTGCATTCTCAGACCTCTAGTCTGTGCATCCCCTGCGCATCTCTATGGTGGGAGATGCTCTCATGGCATCCCAAATCCTTGGGATCCCAAATCCTTTCACAGTTRGGCAGCTCCTTCACTGATCTGTGTTTGATAACCAAGTAGTTGTCCAAGGAGCAAATGGCTTGGCTCAATTGGGTGTACCAGCTCTGTATTTTAAGAGAGTACCTGTCAGAAAAGCATAAAGTTTCACAAATCCCCAGAGTGGGGATTCGATAAAATGATGAAGAGGAGGAACTTGATGCCAGCTGTGGCAGCATAGCTAGTGTGCATGCTAAGAGGTTTTAATGGAGCAGATGAAATCCATCCAGGATTCTGAATCATGTATGCATTCAGGAAAAATGTGATTGCGGGGGGGAAGTTAATTTTCAGGGCTTGCATGCCTTCATATTTGTTTGCTTGAGTATATTTTTGGAGCATAATGTTAGATGCTAAGGGGAAGTTACAGCAAGGTTTGTGACTAATGGATAAGATGCAGTATGCTCTGTGATGCTATGAGAAAAATGCTGATGCAGTTAACTGATATCAGAGAGATAAAATAGCACTAGCAT
>NW_026623269.1:1796252-1845583 GCF_030028575.1 Malurus melanocephalus | reverse complement strand
AGTTTTTGAGATCCCACCTTGGCATCATTTTAGAGGATGTTTCTAATTAGTAGCCACACAAATAATGGCTGATTAAAGTGTTGTACAACTCGATTAACGAGGTGAAGGAAAAATAGCAACATTTTCATTTTAATGAGATGTCTGCTCTCTCCTCCTCTCCGCTATGCATCTTAATGTACCTTGCTGTCTGCACTGACTTGGGGCTCCAAGGCTTTGTCATTTCTTGGCAATTCCATTCTCTAATTTCTTCTGACACATGGTGCTTAAATCCACACGAAATGTGAGGTGAGGCAGAGAGGATTCCTGCAGACTGCCATGCCATAAGAGGAGCACTCATTTGCATTATTCATTAGATAAACGCACTGATTTGCATCTCATYCTGGGCTCCTCCATTTCCAGGCAGGGGAGGGAGACAATTCATAGAATTGCTGAATTTTTGAATGATATTAATAGCATTCATTTGAGATTAAGTCTCCATTGTCTGCTGCCCTGTATTTTGTCCCACACTCACCTTAAATACCTACAAAAATTATATCCTTTTGTTCTTCTAATAGTGAACTGTGGCGATTTAAAAGAATGCTAATTTGTTTATCATTGCAATTTTGAAAATATTTATCAAAGCAATATTTCAGTACTTGATCATTATTTGTGATTTTTACAATTTTTTTCCTGGTTGTTCTGAGGTTATGGCTCAAAAGCAAAAGCTTGTAAATCAACTGCGGTGATCTGACAGTATCTATAATTTTTTTGACACTCAGTATTCTTGAGCAGTAAGCTTTTAAGAACTATATGCCCTCAGTWAACTATCATGTTAACACTGTAAAGTTGAGAAATAATATAGCCCTAGATAACTATGAATATTGTTTGTCTCTTTTATAAGCTTTATGAACCCCTTTACATTATGCTTAGCATTAATATTTGATTCAGAAATCTATACTGTAAAAAGGAGGGGATATCACTGTTCTGTCCTCAGGGCATTGAGGGAGGAAGGTTAATTTTACAGGATGGGGGTTAGCACTGTKGAGCTCTTTCATCCTGTTATTAAAAACAGGATACTGTCTGGGGAAATTGGGAATTTTAAAGGACTTAAACCAGTATTCTTATTGCATCAATGTTTTTTGAGAAAACCTACATAGTAAACACCTTGAAGTGCTGCTGAAACCCAGAGCCATTCCCTGATCCATCATTTACCTCCAAGGACAGCAAATTGCAAAAAACAAATAGTGCAAATAGTGGTTTATTATCTCAGTGGGTTAGAGCACAGTGCTGGTAACACCAAGGTTGTGGGTTCAGTCCCAACATGGGCCATTCACTTAAGAACTGGGCTTGATGATCCTAGTRGGTCCCTTCCAAYTGAMRATATTCTGTGATTCTGTGACTTTCAAGACTCTTGCTTACACCTGGTGCTGCTCTGGGCTGTATATTGCCCAAAAATAAGGAAAGACATTGCCCCAAATTTAAATAGGTTAGAGTATAATTGAAAGACAGATGTCAAAAGCAAGTAAAAAACAGGGCTCTGAAGGCCGACTTAGGCATATATATTAAGGCTGATGATTGCRCATTATTTTTGTTGAAATTGTGGATGGTTCTCTGGCTGATGCTGTAGCTGTCTGATKTCTTGGGGGTGCCATGCTAGACAAATTTACTTCTTGAATTAGAAGRTGGGAAAGGCAATGGCCCTGAGGAAAAGTCAGGACACTTCATCTGTCAGGTGTTTACGGCAGAAAATACAATTGAAATGGCAATGAAAATTAAACCAGTTTATATTAGGACCCTGCCTAATACACAACTTAATTATAATTGAGTTTGCCACTAGTTAGTGACAGCTGAATTTAAACAAATCACCTAGGTAATGTGCTGATTGCACTAACAGCAGTTGTTGTCAGGGGTGGAAGATGCCATATGGCTCCTCTTCCCTACCCAGGTCAAAATATCATTAGGAAGAAGCTTAACTACATTGACACAAATGAGGAATTAGCCAGGCTGGCTTTCCTCCAGCCTGTGGTGTGTGTACACCTCCCAGGGTCTGGCCATTCCCAGGCACAGTGAGGGGCTACCCAGATTTTTCCAGAATGTACTGAGTGGAGGAGTATCATGGTACTTGAGGACAAACAAAGGCAGCTGGCGCTCAGTTGCATTGCTCAGGCACAGCTTAGCTCTCCAAGCCATGCCCAGATTATGTCTGGGCACTTGGTGAAAGGAAAATAAAGTGCAAGTGACACAGAATGCAAAGCGGGGCAGGGGCACATGAGGGGTGAATGATTCAGGAACCAATCCTGTACCAGGCAAGGTCGGGTTCAGCCACAGGGAGGGCTTYCTGGGCCAGTGGGGACACCACGCAAAATCCCATCCAGTCAGTTTGGTACAAATCTTCTAAAGTTTGTACAGCCTTTTTATTTTGTTAACAGACTAAACTATAGTATAAATTTTGCAGTGCCATGACCAAGCTGTTATCCCTCAAATTCCCTTATGAATCTTGTCCATTTACAAGTATCAAATGCTAAAACCAGTCACTAATAATAAAGCAGAAGCTACTGCTCTTGCAAGAGCAGCAGAGCCTGGTTGCACTACTGCTTTGAAAGGAACTTTTAGCATATCTGTTCCAAACTGTGTGATGCTTTTCTAGGTTGCACCAGGCTGAAGTGCAGCAGAAGTACCATTTATGCTATATTAAATCATTATTAACTACAAAATGTCATCCAAAGTATAGCATTCTGCCAGTTTGAATTATATATTTTTGTTACGCTTTTTCCTTTGAAAAATACACATTTGAAATTTTTAAGCGTGCCAAGTGGGCCAGATGCTGCCCTTCAGAAATAAAAATTGCCTTAACTGATTCTGTGACGATTTGGGTTGTAGGAGAGCCGTAAAAATTTCTGGCAGACTTAAAATATCTTTCCTTGAACACTGGTCCCGCTGTGCTGATCTTGCTGTCAGCAAGGGTTTGCAGATCCTCAGTTATGAAACACCTTGTCACCACTCACCCCAGCTTGCTCCTACTTTGCTGTGAAGTTTGTTAAAGCACTTTGTCCAGATTTTGAACTAYAGAAAGTATTTTCTAATGATTTTTTTGGAAAAGGGCTGTAGTCCTGTGATACAGCTCAGGGGTGCTGTTCTGAAGGGTGTTGCAGAAAAGGTGGATAATTCGTTATGCAGAGATTTTAGGTTATTCTAAACAATACCTACCCTTAAAAATGTCCTTGTCTAGGGTAAAATGAGGAGAGCAGCTGTTCAAAATCTATTTTTATCATTACTCTTCAATGAATATTAGACCTCCTTCTCTTTTGGGGCTTGCTACAGTGTCCCTGATGAATTTACTGCACAGCTCTACCTCATTCATTAAAAACCACATATTTTATCTGCCATGGGCATCCCTRCACTGCCAGCAGCACCTGTGAGGCTGGACCAAGCCCACTGAAGTCACTGTGGAAGCACCTAGACCCTGGTTTGGTTTCTTCATACTGCCTTCATCATGTTAAGCAGACCAAAAAAACCACAACTAGGCTTTAGGATAAAGCAGAGGATTTTTACTGGCACATGAAAAATTCCTCCAGTGGCAGAGGATTGGCAAAATCAGCTCAATGCCATCTGCTCTTCGATCCTCTCCCTGTCTCAGAAGCTTATTCAGGAGATGGACCATGCCAGCAGCTGGAGGACATGGAGCAGACCCGAGAAAAACCCTTCCAGACAGTTGCAGTGYTGGGACTTGTGTGACCAACACAAAACTAGAGCAACCTTTAGGATGCTCTGAATTATGCCTAGAGTTCTTCCAAGTCTTAATCACGATGAAGTGCTCTTTAGGACCACTTTTCTCCCTTTTTATTTGTGATGAGCATAAACTAGAAACCAAGATAGACTAATTTGCTCCACAATGTGGGTAACAGTTTCTACAGTATATTCATACATTTAAAAAATGAAGCTGTTTCAAATAAGCTTCAAGAATGACAACTGAAATAAAATTTTCAAAACCAGATAGAAAAAAAATCATGGAATCATAAAGGCTGGAAAAAACCTCTGAGATAATCTTGTCCAACCTATGACTGAGCACCATCTTGTYCACTAAACCATGGCACTAAGTGTCGCATCCAGTTTTTTCCTGAATACCTCCAGGAATGGTGACTCCACCACCTCCCTGGACAGCACCTTCCAATGCTTAACCACCCTTTCAGAGCAGAAATTCTTCCTGATTTCCAACCTGAATGTCGTCTTAGAGGGCAAGAGTCTTCCCTGAGCCTTCTTCCCTTCAGGCTAAACACACCAGCTCCCTCAGCTGCTCCTCATAGGACTTAGTCTCTAGACCTTACACCAACTTCAGTGCCTTTCTCTGGACATGTTYGAGCACCTCAAAGTCTTTCTTGAAGTRAGGAGCCCAGAGCTGGYCACATACCTTAAGTTCTTCTTGGTGGTACAAGAACAGAAAACTTTCCAGGATGCAGCCCTTCTAATATGCCTCACTAATTACAGAAAACTGATCCTCATTTGTTCATCCCTCACGTGTGAAATTCTGAGAGCTGAATCAAATTAAGTTCCAAGTATATTTTCAGTTTATGTTGAGAGATAACTATTTCAGCAAAAAAGAGAAAAGGAATATTGCTTTCCTTYGAGCAGTTTGAATAACATTGTAAGGAGCTTGCATCTGTTACAAAAYGCTATCTTTATGCATTTTTGTAAAGCAGCCAATGGCTAATGGACAGGAAGTCTTTCCGAAAGTTTTGCAAATCTACATAATGTTCCTGAGGACTGGGGTGTGCRTTCGAATCACAGATTTAACAGAGAGAAGCAAAGCGGGGGCATTTGTACAGCCAGATAGCTCACTGTTGGCTATGTATCTGAGAAGAATCAAAATCACAAGTCTTGCCAGCTAAGAATAGGATTATTTTAAGTTTAAAATACTGCCTTTATGATGTTTCTTTTCATTTCCTAGCACGTAAATCAGTGCTGCTTCCTGCCCTTCACAGCAGACCAAAGTGTTTGTAGGTGTTGTGCTGTGATAAATGTGGATATCTGTGAGCGCATGGAGCTGGTCCCTTCTCCGGAGCAATGACTCACATGTAACCAGGGTGCCTGACAGAAATCCTGTAGAGGCATGAACTAATCTAAATTACAAGGACCAGAAAKAAACATGTACAGTGGTAGCTGATTACTCTTTCTTACCATGAGCTGAAGCACAAAGTTGTAAGACTGAGAARTGCAGTCTCTGATGGGCTTTCATTGTGCTTAATATTTGTTGTGTATCAAATGCATCATGGGGTACTCTCTAAAACTTGAAGACCTCTGACTCAAATAACATGGTTTCTACCATGATCTTCCTGTCCATCTGCAGTGCTTGTGACAATCCATGTACTTTCAGTAATGTTCTATGAGCAGGAGCCTGCACCTCCACTCACGCCAGTTCCATGRATGAGCAGTCAATTTTCCACAGTAGAGCATTGCTTCTAAATTATCTAGTGTGCAAGCTCCTGWTGAATACTGTGATTTAGGATTCTCCCAGAGGAAAATAAATTTAAGAAAATGATAGAAAACCATACTTCATATTTGCATTTCTATCTCACTGTTCACTTCAAAAGAATTAAGTATATTTTTTTAGTGCTTTAGAGGCTATACAGGAGAKGACAAAACATTAAAGTTCCTGCTTTCATATGGACTTCTTAAAARTCAGCCACAGTGGTAGCTTTCAAGTAATAGCACTTGTTTGCCATGCCAGCTAAATTTAGGAGATTACTGCTATAACTCAGACATTCCAGTTAGGGGTTTTGGGTTCTTTTTAAAGTTGATGGTGCTATTACAGCAACTTAATCTATTTGCATCTATCATTTCTCAATACATCTCCTTCTTCAGCCAAGCAGTCCAGATTTTCTTTGTCTAAAAATTTTTCCATGCCTCTCATCCTTTCTTTGTCACAAGATAATCAGAGTTCTCTGAGCATTAAATAGCATGAGAACAACAGCAGTAACAATGTCTAAAAAGTTGTAGGAGTCTGCAGGGGAAGTCAGGCGGAGAGTAATACCACATTTTGCGTCGGCACTTAATGATGCATCATTTCCATAAACTTAGTGAAGATGGGGGTTTAACTGGTTGATTCCCAAGTGAGCATTTTCTATGCTGTCACTGTGAAAATATTTATACAAGTGTATTATTTAAGGTAATGTGTGTTTTTTAACCCTTTTGTGCTAACTGCATGCTGTCCAAACATCTGGATGATCCCCCACCCCAAAGCTCTCTTTTGGACAAGTTGTGAAGTACAGGGAAGTAAGGAATCAACACTAGGCAGCATGAAAGACACCAGCTGTAACAGCACACAATTAGTATTTAGTACCATATTTCCACTTGCTGAAAATCATTGCTGAAAAAGAGAGGCCCCTTTAAGGAGATTCATGATCTCATTTCACTGATTTTTGTGGAGAGCTCCTCCCAAGTGTGAAAAACAGCACAGAAGAAAGTTCACAGGTTCCTGTGAATAAGTAAGTAAAAATCAAACTAAGGGTAAGAAGTAAAGAACCTTGTCACCAAGCAGTGGGGTGAAACACTCACTTTCTGATATCAAACTGGAGATGGTGAGTGGGGCAGGAATAGGCAGTGAAGGGTTTTGAAAATGAGGGCAAACAGCTGATGGTTGATGAAATGGAAAAAGGAGTACTAGCAGAAGAGCATGCATGCAACAAGCTAGAAAAATGATCTTAGCAGAAGTATTCTGGATTTCTGGATGGTTATCAACGGGGCTAGATTGCATTTGTCAAGGCCAGAAAAAAGGTTGTTACTGTAATCAAAACACAGTATGGGAAGAGCCTCAATGAGAGTTTAACCAGGAAGATGGATAGGGAAGACTGTATCGAAGTGATATGATAGTGATGTAGCATGGAAGCCATAAATCATCTGGCAGAGCCAGTCCACTGTCAGCAAGGCCAATTAGCCCATGATGAGCACWGCACTGCCAAAACAAGGCGTCTGCTACCCTAGCTATCGGGTTTTTAGCTATCACAAGAACATCTAAACAACAGATTTATAGCTAGCTCAGTTCTCTGTTCTGTGCAACTAAATGCAGTGGAAACATATTTAGCCTAAGTGTGACTTTCCAAATTAATCCAYCTGACAGGCGGGAGGTACAGCAGTTCCTGCTCGCTTTAAGTCATTCTTTGCAAAATGTTTCCTGCAATTACAGTTTCCCTTCTTTGCAGACCTGCTTTTGACTCACAGTTCTCCACTTCAGTCACTTACAGCCTCTCTCCTCTTGCTGATCAATTTCCCTACAGAAACCCCATTTCCTCCCCAAGTACCTCAGGTTTTAAACTCTGTCCAGCTCTGCCTTGTATTCCATATCATTGCAAACGGTGTTTGTCGTGACACACAGCTACTCAGTAATGGTGAGCACTGGGAGGAGCAACATACTGAAAGGAATAGACATCTTCTGGGTCTGCCTTTTTGCTGTATTTCTGCTAAGCATATTGGCATTTCTCTTGCCTCAGCATGTCATGTGTGCCATGGCTTTATTCAGGGTAATTAAGCATATGAGGATTTCAGATCCCTGCTTCCTTACKGGTCATTCCAAGACACAGCTGTCTTAGAGTCATTTGGCAGTTCCAGGCTGCACTGGTATAGGATGCACACATTCCATCATAGGCCCAAACCATTCAAAGTATTTATGGTAAAGGATTTTATATTGTGATAATATTTGAAAGTTTTCTAATGATGCTAAATGATAAACATAGGCATTCTGGATAGGGGAAACATGGAATCCAAAATGCTTCTAAAGCTGGTGTCAATCTTGAAAATTCATGCTGTGGTACTTTGAACCTGATTACCTTTACTGTGTCTTTTTCTGAATGACCGAGATACAAAATTGTCTTTAAAATATTTTATATACTTGGGATGACATTTTCAGTTATTAATTCGGTAACTTCCAGATGTGAAGCCTTTGAAGCAAAAAATTCAAACAAGTGTAGTGTGCTTGATTGCATAAAATAAGACTTAGCTAAACACCTGTATGAACATACTAAAACATTATCAGTCAGTGAGTTTYTGAGAAACTAGAGGTACATTTACTATGAAGTACCTGTCCATGGAATGAGAAATTTCATGACTGAGAGACAAATAAAATTTAGTAGCTAGCTTCAAGCCATTCCTCAGCAGCTCAGAAGGTTTGTGTTTTTATGGCTGGGGCCCATGGAAAATGTTCAGGTCAGCATTAGCCAAGCCAGAGGCCATCATTGCGTTCATCAGCAGTGCTGTGGAGCACTGCAAATCCTGGCTGGTGCCCAAGCACTGGTCCTACACTGAACTCTCAGGCTGTGCGGATTGAGGCTTGATAGAAATTTCAATACTACATTCCTGTGACTGTACTATCAATGCATATTTTGGATTCTGCTTCTCCCAGTATTTACCCTGCTTCCTGAATTTCTCCTGATTCCATCCACATAGATTTCAACCTCTAAAGCACTTGCTTTCTTTTCAAATTCACAGACTAATCTAAGAAAGGAGTGAAAGACTTCAGCTGCAGAAGGGTTACCTGTTATGACTGAGTATTGTGTTAGAGAACATTGGATTTCTATCTATAATTTATATTTAAGGTTTTATCTCAATTTTATCTTCTTTAGACAAGCATGAGCATGACTTCTCTTGAGTGATGTGAAAGAAGGAACATGCAAGGTATCTTCTCTTAAGCTTTGTCACAAACTCAGACTGTGCTTGACAAGACAGTCGCTCCTACCTCGTGCCCCCAAAGAGCCGAAGCAAACTCAAAAAAAAAAAAAAAAAAAAAAAAAGAAAGAAAAAAGAAAAAGAGGTGAGAAAGACCTCTGCTCCTTTCATTTTTCTGCAGAGCTGGCACTTTAGGATGCTGAACAATTAGTGGTATGTTTATAAAAGTCATTATAAAAAGTGTTGTTTTCAGCAGAATAAATTTAAGGGTCTCACTCATCAATTTTAAATGAGAGTAKCAGGACTGCAAGGTCAAAGGTATGAGCTTATGCTGTTGCTGCTTTGAAAATGCCGAGAGGGATTTTCACCATAACTCCRCATCACTCCAGGGAAAAGCCTCCTCCATTATCTTTTCAAATTAAAATGGACACCAAAAAGCTATGTTATATGAATTAAGAGAAGGGAYGTTGCACTGTGGCTTGATTTGGAATAATTATAATTGTTGGGAAGAATTTTTCCACATACACTTTCTGTTCCTAATTGAATCCATAAAAATGCCTCATTTTCTGGTTATTGCCAAAGTGTGTTTCAAACTCACATAGAAATGCACAATTGAAATTTCATTAGAATTTCATTCTCCAGGCTATACAGGTGCAATGAAAGAAGAGGTAAAATTAATTAAAACTGTGGACATGTTTATACCCGCCAGGTGTCATAAAAGGCAGTGGCTGAGACATTTTTCAAGTAATTAAGCAGACAGTTCTGCTTTTTCTGATGAGTTATTGTCCTTTCCTCTTTAATCTGRGGAAGAGATTTCATCACAGAGCTATTGTCAGGTGATGGGATTGCTCTTTACAGTCAGCATCCCCCTCGCACTGCCTCACRTTAATCGAAATCACATCATCGCTGTGGAGAGGCAGTGACATGAGATCGGCACGTTTCCAAAGGCAAGCTTCATGTGCCAAGCTCTGCCCACAATTTAGGCTAAAAAGGGGATAACACAATTTTCAGTTTAACCATATTTGGATTAAATAGCTTGAGTGTTCATTCAGGGCACAGCACATTTTTTGCACGTAAAGCTCAGTTCTCCTCAGCAAGGGCAGCATTTAATCAGATTCATATGTGTTGGTGGTGTTTGTGTTATCGGGTTTTTTTATTCCATTTCTATTTTGTCAGGAGTTTTTCTTCTAGCCATGTTGATCTAATCACTAGTTTTCCTGTGGATGTGCAAATTGCCACGGTGGCATCCTCAGGCAATATTGTATATAAGACTGTAATGATGGCATTTTCTGAGTTTTGATCATAAACTAGGACCAGAATTTTGTACATTTTCTTTCTCTGCCTTGGCCGTGGATATAAATACACCTCTTGGCACTTCTCTTTGGGTTTCATTACATAAACACAACCTCCTCATCCTACTGTGTATCCTATGAACACAGCTCTGCCTAGGGGAGGAGCAGGTGCTCAGAGCATCAGTGGTGATTTCTGAGCTCAGCCATGACCCCACACCTTCAGTAGCGAGAGCGGGGCCAGCCTGGTTCAGTCACCCTTTACAGAGAAGGTGGCTCCTGGGACAAACAGGGGGGCTGCCATTGCCCCTCCTGCAGGCCATGGGGAAGAGCTGTGCTAACGCTCTGCTCTGCACCATGAATAACTGCAGCTGCTCTGCACCTCCCGTAGCATCACCAGCACATGAAAGCTGTTTTCCATCCCACAGCCAAGGGAATGGGCTAGAGCCTGCATTGTATGGCAAGTTGTGCATTGTCTCTCCCAGTCCCATAGCACTGATGTAAATAGACTGCCAAGTCCACCACACTCTCTTAGGAAAAGTGGTCATTTCTTATTTTTATTTCCTTATTCAGTCAGCTTGTATTTTGCAATCACTATTAAGTATTTTCTAATGGGCAATTTTTAATTTCTTTTAATATTGCAAGTAAGTCAATGTGAAATAGATTGTCCTGTATTTGACAAAGTGGAACGTCGTAACTGTGTTCACTTGCAGATGTCCATAATAATGGACATTATTAGAGCAAAAATAATCCATTCAGAGTTAGTGCCTTCCCTGAGCTTGTTTTTATTGTTTTCTATTAAATGATCTGTCTTTATTACCTTACACCATTTTAATTAAATTACTTTCATRATATTGTCATATTCTCCTACTTTCAACATGATCCCTTACAAGGTCATCTCCGATACGTTACTAATGCATCTGACTAAAATACACAAAAAAAAATATGATAGTCACATGAAAGCATATGGGACTGTGCTGAGAATAACAACTCAGTCCAAGCTTTTAGCAAAAATATTAAAAAAAAATACAGTAAAACCTTGGAGATGAAGGATAAAGTCATACACTTCTAGAACCAAATTTGGCTTGTGTATACTTTGTACCTGCTGTTCTTGGGCTGAATTTGACCTTTTGAGGGTTGAAGATGGGATTTGAAAGAGACATTTTTTGGTTCTTTTTTTTTTTTACTTTTCAAGTTTTAAATAGCTAGTTTATTCTATTTCAGTACTAAATTCTGCCTTTTGCTACAACCAATATAAGTCCAGAATCTACCTTGACCTAAATGGTGCTTTGTTGCATTTTGCTTCAAGTTTATTACCTTTTTTGTGATGCCCAGGCTTTCAGTTAAACATCATAGGATTAAGCTCCATCAGTAATTAATTTTAAATATATTGTCTTTTTCCCTGATTTACATAACTTCATTAGGTGAAATAACRAACAGAGCCCTTCATTTGCTACTTCTGTGCAAGTCACACTATGCTGTTTTATTTCTCCCTACACATGCTCTTGTTTTTTCTCCTGTAGAAGACAGTCCGGACATCTAATCATTTCTATCATATGATCTTGAGTCTTTTCTATTTCTGCAATGCCCTATGTCAGGTGAGGAAAACAAAAATATATTTTAAGAGAGGGCACAACAATGATTTATGGAATGACATCKCAATATTTCCAATATTTTTATCCTATTCTTTTTGCATCCTAATATTATGAGATTTTTTTCTCCTATGGAAGTTTCTGCTCCATACACATTGTGCTATCCTAGGTTCTTTTATAGACTTGAAACAACTTTGGTTTACCACAGAAAATGCTTTTAAAAATGTTCAGTAGGCACTGAACTCCTCCAAGCTTAAGCTAAGATACTTTTAAATCAGCTTTAAGCAAAATACAATATGGACATTCTTAAATTTATCTAGGAAGAAGCTTTTCTGAGAAAAGTTTTGGCAATTGATATTTTACATCCCTTACTGGAGGAGTCATATGCTTTTAATGTCTCAGAAAACAGTTTGCGTGGCAGCCGGGTGCCTTCAGAGCATCTGACACCAAGTGCAGTCTCTTACTATTCTTTCCTGAAGTAGAGTAAGCTGAATTAATATAGAGTCCTTTATTACTTAAACTTATTTAAAGTGCATCATTAGCAAGGTATTAAACACATATTGTTTGAAGGATTTTTTCTTTCACAGGTCMTAGCAAATTTTAAATTCAAAAAAAGAGAAATTTTGGTGATGGATACTGCAGCATTTTGGACACAGTGCTGCAGCTGCCCCTCATGCCAGGCTTGTGTTTTCATTGGGTGTCTCTGCAAGGCTGCAGCCTTCCCTGGTGAGCCAAGGGGGCACAGCACACTACCTCACAGGAGCTTTGAGAATGTGAGAGCTAACATTACTGCACAACTGAGACACAGTACTGCCACTGGGACATCCAGRACACATCCACGGTGTTCATACCAGCTCCAGATACTCAACATCGAACAATAAATTTCTTTCAATGTTCTCTGGCCATCAGCACTTGCTGAGAGCACATCCAGCAGGAGCAGACACAGTAACACACAGCAAAGGCTGGCACAAAACACTTCCAACAAATAGCCACAGCAGTAGAAATAAATATTCTGTCTGCCCATAAAACACTATCCATAAATAAACAGCCTCAAAATTCTAGGACAATACAACCATCCAAGTCCTACTGAYGTAATTTGACACTTACCTTGCTCAGAAGTGACTAGAAGCCTTCTACACACTTATCACCATCTACAGACTACCCTTGACATGCTCACTTAGGCTCTTATTTAACAACCACCATTACCAAYCTTAATTGGGTACATTTGTGGAGGTTTTCAAACAGAAGAATCATCCACACCTAATTATTACCTMATTTCTGAAAGCTGGGTCCACAGTGAGGCAAAGCTTTCACCATGGTTCTCAAAAGAAGTCAACCTAAAAAATGAAAAAAGGGAATTGGAAAAAAAAAAAAAGTATGTTACAATACTCACACTTTTAATTAACCAGAAATKGAGCAGTCCATCAGTTTTGTGTTTTTATATGATGAAAATATTTTAGTGCACTGCATTTTTAGACCTACATTTTTAGAAGTAACGGTCTACTGTAGAGATTATATGGGATTTGAAGAATGCCTCTTTTTAGAAGGATAATACTCCTTTTAAAATGTGAAACAGGAAGCAGAATGGTAGCACCTGAGGAAGATGTAGGTGGATAAAACTTCAATAAATAAATCAAGCGGAGCAAATCCACTGTCATCCTTGGATATGTGGAGTGTGTTCTGATGCTTTCTCAATAGATGTTACTTTCATTATATTAAAAAGTACATATTTTGTATTGTCAAAAATCCAAACCTATAAATAAATAGGTACCTTGGAATAACACTGAAGCTTAACATTCAGTCAAGCTAACTAAATCGTGCTGTTTGTACCTGTCCTCATCCCACTCTTTCCCTAGCCCACATACATGTGTTTTTCTAGGTATGGGATCACTGAATTTTTATATAGCATGTAGGCAGTTATGTATGTCATTACCAGTGTGGCAGAAACAAGTTAGTTCTGATAACTAAACTTTTCCAGGCTAATTTGCTAAGTGAGAAAAAAAGAAAACAGAAAATAATTATAACCTGTCTATGGTTAAATGTCACAAAGCTGAGCTGTGCCAGCAGGGTCTGGAAAGCTGCAGTAATCTGCATATCTGTACATGTCCTGTCTTCTCTTGTCTTGGGACCACAGTTCTCTTTCATTGCTGATAAAAGAATGATTGATTTCATTGCTTCTGGGAATGGARCCTGAAGATAGACACACATTTCAATAAAGCAGAAGCTAATCTAGGGAAGCATCTAGAAGGGAGGTGGTAATCCTAGAGTATTTGTCACTACTGTCCTCTCTACTGGCCACCATCTCTGGGGGTTTTCCAGTTTCACAGAATMTGATGTTTCAAGTGTCTTTTCACCTTCATTTAACACGTACCACGTGGCTGAAGATAAACTGTCCTTTGCTGCTGTGTCCTCCTCTCCATCCTTGCTGGGGTTATTGCCCATTTCCCCTCAGCAGAGGCCACAGAGAGGACTCCCCCACCGCTTCTGCCCTGARGTCTCCTGGTTTAGCTCTAACCCACACCCACCAGGGCAGCCAGCAGAGCTGATGAATTGTGCACTGTCAGTCTCATCTGCCAACTGCTGTGGGTCTGCGACCTCCAGGGAGAGGCCATGGATTCATCCCTCCAGCCAGAGTCACTGGGGAGCAGATGTCAAAGCTCTTCAGGAGCTGCAAGTGTCATCGTGTCTGAGTCCAGCAGCACTTCAGGTCTCTCGGTTTTGGATGGGTGCCTTTATCTAAACAAAGCTCCTTCTCTGTTTTGTTTTTTGTTTGTTTTCTTATTGGTTTGGCATTTCCAGAGAGAGGGATCCAATTCCTTCAGCAGCAGTTCTCTGTATCCAATACTACTTACAAGCAGACTATCCAAGGAATAGTAAACTTGTGCTTTCTCACAGCAAGTTCTCACCGTCACTTGATTTATTTTGGCCTTGTGGGAGCATCTCACCTGGTCCTGTCAGATTTGGCCACATGGAGTCATAAGGTCCTTTTGTTTCCCTTTCCCAATTCCTTCAGCAGCTGTGCTGATTAAAATCCATACACAACCCTTAACTGCTGCAAGCCTGTCCCACCCATGGCAGGACACAGTGTCTCACTGCACAAACAATTCCCCTCTTTCTTCTGGACATCTTACAAACCACTGGCAAGCCTCTTTCACATCCAGGCAATAACTTAATGTTTATTCCTCAAGAGGACCAAAGGTTGTCCRTGATTCCTTGTTTTCTGGAGCACTGTAAGCTTCCTGAGGCAGCTTGGAAAGTACTAGAAAATGCCTTGGCCGTGTACTGCAGGCACCCTTCATCACAGGTSCTGTCAGGTGGGGTCTGAGACACACAATGTCTGTCAGAGACATTCAAAAGAACACCTTTCTTATGATCCAGGAGTCCCAACACGTGCATAACTYCCTGTTGTACAGCCAGCACTACAGCCAGATAGTTTTGTGCTTTAAATAAAGCATAAAGTTGCATTTTCAAAGAAATACAGTAAAAATTTATTCTTTTCACTTAAAGAATAAATTACCAGGTTTCCTCTCTATGGGCTTGGTCTTTTCCCATTTTTCTCTTAAAATGGGCATTTCTAATGGAGGTGGTAGGGCCTTGTGCTCACATGGAGGCCCAGTCTCGGTCCCTCAGGGAGGCTGAGCTGTGATTACACAGGACCTCACTGTGCCGACCCCACTGTGTCACTATTTACTTGAGACAGGCAACACAAGGAAATGTTTCCTTCCTTATTTTCACTACTTCTGCCTAAACCAGATTTTTGCCTTGAAGGATTCCTGCCTGGCTTTGTGGGCATACAGTAAACCCATAGAATTGTGTTCTTAGATATTTCAGAAATTGTGCTTTAGTCTGGCAGCTTCCAATGAACTTCATCAGTGAGCAGGTTAGAAGCCTGACCTAAGGGGTTTGTATATTCCGTTTTTAAAGCCATCAGTATTTGGGCAACTCAGGATTACTGTGATTGAAAGTTCAGAAATACAATGATCTTTTGTGTCTAGTGCATGTTATGCAGGAGAATATTTAAATCAATAATAGTGCTATCAGAGCTGGAAATCAAATGCTGAATAATTCCCTGGGCTTCCCATGTATAATGACATTTGCTCTTTTGATGAATTGCTAATGTATTCTTGGACAGAAGAGCTGGCAGCCCAGCCAGCTTCATGATATAAACGGCAGAACGGAGAGAGCAGGGTTGTATTTACTACTATTTACTGCAAACTAACTACGCACCTTTCAACATGTTGTGTCTGCTATGAATTATTCCTGTTCCAAAAAGAGAACATCTAAACTAGCTTTAAGACTAGTTTTTCAAGAAATTAMTATTTTCTTCAAGGAAATGTTAGTTCACTTTGTTTGTTTTGAAGTGACAGTACCAAATTTAAACATTATCTTTTCAAAAAGGCAAAAATGATTGCAGCTGTGATGCCTGCCTAAYGCTCCCTGCAATTTCCATGACTCTYACTGTAAAGCATTTTTTTCTCTGTGTTCTTTTGTCTTGTGTTTGTTTCTGACACCCTGCGCAAGAGAAGCAGCCTGACCTAACCTGGGGCAAACGAGCATTGGCCACAGYGAAATGAACTAAACCCACACGGCTGTCCAATGGAGAGATGATAAAGGAATGAGAAAGCAAAGGRAAAAAAATTCTCTATTATTTTCATTTAATGCTGGCAGTAATTTGGGGGTTTCATCTTTCACAGTAATTGGCTAAAATTCACTAAAACGATCAAACAAAGATAAATCTGAGAGTTGTTTTGCTTATTTGTTTAATAATGTCACTGTAAGGTTAAAAAAAGGGCAATGATTTTGAGTTTTATTACCTGAATTATTAATTTTGTGAGCATTTTAAAAGAATAGTAGTTTGGAGATTTTTTCTAGGCATACTGCTGTGCTATGATTCCTTTTCATAGTGRATTCATAAAGATTTTAAAAGCATGAAGTATTTCTGATTCCCAAAGGACCCTGGCTGGAAGATGACAGCTMTAAGACTGTACAGAAAACTTGCTATTGTTTGGGCTCTAGTAATTTTAGCAGATGCATCTTTTTTCTTGAGATTGTTTGATGCTCTGTGCCTGTAATATTTAGGTACTTTACAATCTTAACTCTTAATGTGTCAGTGCAATTGTRTGATTCATATCTGCAGTCCAAGACAATCTGCCTAAATCCTGCTCTGGTTACCTTTGCTCGTTCTGTTGACTGCCACTGAATTCTAGAGACCAAACTTAAAAATCTTCAACTCTGTGATATACAGTTCCCAAAACATCTATCAAAAGGTGTGAGACTGTCAGAGAAGTAGTGGAAGTTCTTGTCTTTGAGCCATCAGAGTCTTTTACTTGACCAGCGAGGAGAAAAGCTGAGTGCAGTGCCCCAGCCAGCCCCCCATGCCAGCCATAGCACGCACAGCCAGTTTATCTTCCATTCATTTCTTTTGGATACCAAAGTCATGGGAATGCATGGAACTTAGGTAACTTCTTTTTGCTTATTTCTCCACTGCTCCAGAGTCCTCATGCACAGGATTAGGCTCTTTGCTTATGTAAATCACTGAGCTCAAAATATCCCCAGTTGTGTGTCCTGGTTACAGACTGCACCATGCCGCTCTCCCAGCACAGAGCAGTTTATAGCCAGTTTGTTCCCTAACAGAGCAAGTGCAAGTTTTATCAGGGTGATGGATTATGTAAGGAAATACATTTCCCCCATGGATTCATTGTTTCAAAGGACCCATTATCTCTCACATTTTCTGTAGCATTCCCCTAAAGGTCATATCACTGTTTCTGAAACTCTTTGAGGAAAAAATAAAACTGCGATTATTTTTTTTCAGATCTGAAAAAAAGGAATAATTTTGCAGCTGTTGGCAAGRGGTTAAGAGTGTGCCAACAGCTCCAATGATTAGCACAGGCTGCTTCTGTAGCCTTGTTTGCAGAGCTTGTATCCTGTCCTGCATTTTTCTCCAGTTCTCATTGCAGGGCCTGGAGAATCTGGGAAAACTCTTTGTGAGAACAGCAGCTTGGTATCAAAGMACTTTTGCTGATAAGATTCAGTCTGGTTCACCACTTGCACTGATAAAGCTTGAGGTGGCTAGTAAATAATAGATTTATTTGTGCTGTATGTGGTAGCTGCTGCTACCCTTATAAGGAACACAGTCTTGCTGGCTCTTGGCTTTTTGTAACAAASTGTGTCTTAAAAACAGCCTCTCTCCTAGAAAAACTTCATTGGTCTCCATTTCAGGTGTTTGAAAACTATGTGGGCTGTTCGTTTAAAAGGATGCCTAAACACYTGAGGGTTTAGATTATTGACAGGTCTGTAATACACACAGGCATTCAAATGTTRAGAACATTAAGACCTTTAAATATAACTTGATCTCTGAACAGGGGAGCTTAAGAAAGTGGGGACACAGTGCTGGGTCTGGGGGCAGATTGTGGRCACAGGCTCCTCCTGCCTGTGCAAGTGAGCACACAGCCCCCGCAACCCCACGGAATGCGCAGTGACCGTGCCTCAGGAGGTTTAACCTATTTCTGAGCAGTCACTTGAACTGCACAGACACCATTTCTCTCTTCCTGCGCCTGACATGGGTGCCTTTGCTGACTGTCTCTTCGCCGATCATCAGTGTCATTCTCCATGGCAGGTTTAAACATGAAACCAAACCCTGGTGTAAAGCAGGCACTCTCCTGAGAGGGAGATGAAGAAGCTGCCAACTGTTTGGTGCCAACTGCTGTGGGCATCAAGCCGCTCACTGTATCTTCCCCAGAAATGCAGGCATGCATTTAAAATACCCAGCCACTCTCACTGGAGACTGTATCAGTCAAACATTAGATATTCATCTTTCATTCCTGCCTATTACTAATTGATAGCCGAGGCCTTTAGCATGCATCATATCTCAATGCACATCGTAGCTGTAACTAAGTTAAAAATACAAAGACCCCTTAGAACTAAGAGGCTTTATAGATCTTAGGTTTACACGATGCTGCCTTTTGTACAACGATTCCTATTCTTCCGCTGGTTAGGTCCAACTGTGCTCTGATTTCCACGAGTTAAATCCATCAGTAGCTTTAGTAGAGTTAGTACAAGTTTGGTCTCATTTTCTCTATCAACATTAGTATTTTTCAAGCCCCACCATAGYGAGGGTTCTCAAAGCCTTTAGAGAAAAWCTGAGCCTCAGGGAAGATGGAGAGATGTGAGARCAGGGGATAAGGTGGGGTGAGCATYGTGCTTTCTCTCCTTCCTTCTGCACCTTGCCCCYAGCCCAGGATTGGTACTGAGGCTCTCTCTCCCTTGATGCCAAGTCTAGAGAAAGCAACCCATTCTTCAGAGCTGCAGATTAATGGGATTTCTCACTAATTTCCATTAATTAATAAACCATTTCTAATTGAGAAATTTGCAGAAAGAAAAAGAAACAAAAGACTATCTGGTTATCTCTTCCATTAAGCAGAACTGCAGAGAGGACTGTATGGCCAAAGTAAGCTTGAAATCTTGCTTTCAGTTTTATTACCTTCTTTCTTACCTTTCTCTCTAAAAACTGCAGAAAATTCGCTTAAAATGCTGATCCATGWGAACTTTAAGTTGACATCTGCATGAACTTGTTACCTGTGGTTTTGGGTCAGCTTCTTGGCTGCTGAATATACTTTARTATTTTTAATCTTTTATTTTTCTAGCCTTTTTACACTTGCCAGATTTCAGCACTTTTGCAATAGCATGTAGAGGCACCATTTTTTTCTGTTATCAATCAAGGAAAAGCAGAGAAGAAAAGGAAATAAGAAGAAAAGAAAAAAAAAAGAAAAAGAAACTTGAGTAAAGAGCAAGCACCATTATTTTTTGAACAGGCAGCTGCTTCTGACAATTCACCTAAGGTAGTTTTCTTTTTCTCTTTAGGACATGAATTCATTTCTCACAAGACTTTGGTATTGATCCTTTTTCTTTTCAGAGTTCTTGACCTTCCTCCTTTGCTGTCCCAGCCCAGCTGGTAGGCTTTCATACAGCTTGGCTAGCTCCTTGGCACTTGCATTTTACATTTCAGTAGGGATACGCTTAACACACTTCATCACTCGTGTATAGCAGAGCAATTGAACTGGTTAGAGATGGTCTCTTTGGATCTGGCTTTGCTTATTTGGTTTTTAAATAGATTAATTTATCTGTTGAAATTAAAAGTCAGTTTGATTTTGTCACAGCTGTGAAAATCTCACAAATAAAAGTCATGGTTTGACTACAACTGCTATTTCTTGCTTCTCTGCATCCCCCTTTTTTTTCTTTGTTGTTTCTTTCCTCCTCCAAAAACCTGAAACAATTCAAAGTGTTTTGTGTCAACGTTTTTAAAAAAAGTTGTACTTGCTAGATAGACAAATCATTGTTGGTGGAAATTTTCCTTCGAGTGAAAATTTTAAAAATTTTAAAATTTTCAGTTTGATGTTTAGCTCAGAGCCCAGACTTTGAAATCCCAAAGCTGYCAGTTCTGCCCTCTTCAAAGCATGACTGGAAACTGCCTGACCCCCCTTTGACAGTCTGTTCCCATTCACTGTGTAGAAGGGATGCTTCTGCACATCCTGTGCCTCGCTGTCCCTGTCACCATCTGAGAGCCCATCTGCCTGCCTGATGCCTGTGAGCAGCGTGCAGAGATCCCAGGGGCTGCCTGAGGACAGTGCAGCTCCTGGGGCAGCGGGGTCTGGATGGGAACCGTGCCCRCGGGGGTCGGGAGCTGAACCAGCTCTGCTGGTACTCACAGATAAAAGAGGCCTCAGAGACAGCCAGAGGAAACGGCCAAGCAGTGTGAGACACAGAGGACAAAGGGAACGAGGAGCCTTTCTTTATACAGTTCACATCTTCTGTGGAACAGAGGGCAAAAATATTGACTTTGGACTTGCTGATTCCTTCTGCGGTGAAGGAAAAGAAAGTTTAGGGCACTGTGGAAATGGCAACAGGTACTCTTTCAGTGGCTGAGAAATTAAGAAAAGAATTCTTTTACTTTCACACTATATGGTGAGATAGATATATGTTTAATCATAGCAGAGGAAGTGAAAAAAGGAGTTGTCTGTGGTGACACCACAAACAAAMGCAGAAAATCATTATTTAAGAGAAAACAATCTTCAATAAAAATACATTTTATATTTTAACCGTTGCTCTAGGATGTTTCTTRAACCGTCATTAGTATGGTCCTGTTCTTGTACTCCACTCTTTTGTCTAGCCCCATTCATTTTCTGATTTTTTTCCCTTCTTTTCCACTGCTCCTCATCTTTCTTTGTGAATAAGCAAGGTTACTATTAACAATCAATTTTCTACTCCACATGTAACTGTTCAGCAGTTACCTGTCAGATTTTTCTACCCTTTGGCCAGCCCTACCTTTTCATGTACCTGGTATAATGTGCTTAATGCATAGTTAAGTTTAGGTGATGGATCTAATGACGCACACGACAATTTCAATGTCATTTGAGAAGAATGTCATGATAAGCATTTCTCAGCTGTCCCTAGGGAGCAKCCATCCACTCTCAACTAGTGTGAGCTACCACCAGAAAAAGTACAAGGAATTCCTTTTTTTTATTTCCCTGCATCATTTTGAAATGACAGCCAAGCTAAATAAACAAAAAGTAAATAAATAAACTAATATATCATATCCTTCCATGTCTGATAGGTAAAGTCAGTAGGAGTCACCTGTATTTGTCCAAGGACAGGTTTTATTTTTGGTGGCATTTCTTTAGGTATTTCCTAGGTTAATTTTGGTAGATGGATTTATAAAAAGAAAAAAAAAAACCCATGTAAAAGAAAAGATTGTTAAAAATGTGTCTGTTAGAAGACACATTTATTTTAATCCTTATGGAAAATGCTTTAGCTCCTATTTAAAAACACTTCTGCTGTGCTGCCCTGGAAACATTACCRTGCACAACGGCCTCCAGCCTGCCCGCTGGGGACTGAAACCTGCCCACCTGCTTCTGTTGTCCAATGTGGATAAMAAGGGCAGAAGAAATACATTCCTTTTGAAAAACCTCTAAATGCTACTTAGTAATTCAGATTAAAAAATGTTCTGTCTCAAAAGAATTGCGTTACTATCTTCTGCTGGTCTGAGATGGCACKAGGCTGACTTACACTGGCTGAAGATCAGCCTGCAGTTTGCAAATGACATGCCCTCCTAATTAATAAAGGAGAGCTTACACTGCTTAATTTGAACCTGTGCCAAACACGTCTCTTTCTCCACCACTTACTGTTCACAGCCCACAGTCGTTTGTCTGAGGCTTTGTGGTTAAAGGACTGGCTTTGCTGTGTGGTTTGTGCTTCATTTAATGCCTTGGGTTGTTTTTTTTTTTAGTTTCTGAGTGTGTGTATACATCCTTCCTGTTCCGCTTTGACATTGACATTGTGTTTTGCTTTAGTCTGAACATGTAAGAACAGACAACCTGATCTGCATGCAACATTTGTGTCACTTTCCCCTCTTGAAATTAGTATTCTTCAAAACAACCCAATATTGTTTGTATTGCATATAACAGACTGTCTGTGACAGCCAAAAAAATGAGTACAGTATGCACGCCATTTGAAGCTGATYGTATTCATTGCAATTCAGGTCATGGCTTAGATTAATTATTGCATTTGTGTAGGATGTTCATTAGGAGGTTTCCTGATTGTTGTTCTGAAGACTGATTACTTGTTACATTTACCTTGTGGTTTCTGTGGGGAAAACATCTTTTAGGCTTCACCGTTAACAAACGTACTGAGGCCAGGCAGGCCACTGAGAAGGGAGGATACCTACACCTGCCACGGCAAGAAGCCGGGACACACAACTGCATTAACACCAAATTAGAAAATAGAACACTTCTAAAACAAACATTTACTTTAAAGCACCTCGGTCATAGCCTCAGGCACTGATGCACCTCTTGTAATTAAAATAAGGGAAAAGAAATTTGAAAAGCTTACAGAAAAATGCCAATTGGCAGATTTGTATGGATGAGAAAAATGGTTTACAAAAGAACCCACCTGAATGAATCCTGGCTGTAGCTGACACGCAACCTGCAAAAATCCAAGTTTTAAGCCTTGAATCTCATCATTTGACAACAGAGTGACCCAGGCTTTGCAGCAAATTCAATGAATTGCTTGATGTTTCTCCTAGAAATTGGCTGTTTTGAGGCAGAAGCAAGAATATGAAGCTTCCTGTGGAAAAAAAACCACAATGTTCCAGTTAGTATCTAGATGATTTTACACGTATTTTCAGGAACACTAGTTTTAAAGAAATACAAAGATATGTTCAAGTCAAATTAGGAGACATCCTTGAGCCTGGCAAAGGATAAAGGCAGGAACAATTAGATTTTAGTTTATCTCCTGTAGCTCTCCTGAAATATGTTAATTAACCAGATAGACTCACAGTTGATATTTCCTGATCTGCTCTTCATCTATTTTTGTCAAACTTACGATCATATACAGAGGTTTACAACAATAAAAGTATGAGGTACTGAAAAGAAGACAAAAAGTAAAACAAATCAGCAACCATGCATGCTCTAATTAGGTTTTAAAAATTGCCTTGCAACACAGTACATAAATAGTAGGAATTAACTATAAGGCTATGGATAATTTTGCCACAGATGTGAAGTTTACCTTTACTTCAATTGGGGGGCTAATAAAGCAGAAAAAATAAATTTTTCTTTGAACTTAAAATCACTAGAGCCTAATAAAAGGCCTTAGCAAGCATTTAAGATGGCAGGATTGCCAGCAGRAGCTTTGTTTGTGATGAGTTTTCCTAGTGGAGCCAGTAGCAGCCCTACTCAGAAAGGGCTTAGAGGACCCTTTTAGCTGTTAAAATAATATAAACTGTCAAGTAGAGGTACTAGATGTGGTGATAATGGGTGGGACACAAACGGTAACAAGTTACTTTTGACTTGCTGCTAAATCTTTAAATCCAGCAGCCAAAATGTTGTGCTGCAATACCTCTCTTAATGCAGTGACCAGTGCATACTCTCACACTGGCCCATCCWATGTGATGTTAAACTGTGACATCTTTCCCTCATCTGAAAAAAAATACTTTAGAAGCACCAGGTAGACTTATTTGTCAAACAGTGTAGGAGACTTACCTGCAAGAGTTGCTTAATGCTGGAGGAATGTGGAGTCAGTGAACCAGACCATCAATTTATTTTTCAGTGGAAATGTATAAATCTTCCTTAGTGCATTTGCTGTGTCTCATACTTTTCTTTTCTCATGCATTTAGTTTCAAAAATGGCATGTTAAGTAAAATTACTTAACATGGCAAGGCATAAAAATAAATTAGCATTCAGTTCCATTAGAAGCCCACTTCTGTTCACAAGCATACACTCTTCATAAGAGCATCCTTAGATTATTGGAGAAAAAAGGGAGGAAAATAGAACTTACAAAGTTGCACTTCTGGCTGTTCTACATAAGAAGCTCTTGTCCGGGTCTTTACTATTTGTTTTGTCATTAYCATAATGTCTACTAAACTAGAGGAGTGAGAGGAAATTAGGCAGTAGGGAAAATTACTTAATAATAAATCACTTTTTTGTAATCTAGCTCTTTTACATCCCATTTTCTTTACCCATCTTAAGACAGTGACCTTTTATTTCCTTTTACCTTTTTTCTCGTGTGCAAAATTCCTGATTGTAGTTAGGCCAGTGCCTTCACACTGGACACGCAATTCTTTGCCTTATGCACAGCAAAATGAAGGTGTGATTTTTCATGCATGAACATAATCCAGCAATTTAGATTATGTTAGCATAGATTTTTTTTTAAAAGGGCAGGAATGTCTGCTTATGGAAAGCAGTGAAATAATTCCTTGTTTTGCTTGTATGCATGGCTTTTGCTTTCCCTATAAACTCTGTTTATCTGAACTCACRAGTTTTCTGGCTTTTACCCTTCCAATTCTGCCCCCAGGCTCCTGCAGGGAGAGTGAGTGAACAGCTCCATGGGGCTTGGTGGCCAGGAGGGTTAAACTACCACACAGATTCGGGGGAATGACCTGAAATAATTAAGGACTAAAGAGGAAGAAGACAGTAACGAAAAGAAGTTGCCTTTTTAAACTTCAGTTGGCTTTTGCATTTTTTTTTCTGATGACCTCAGTGCTTCACACCCCTCCTTTCCTGTTTCATACCATTACCACCTCTCTGTTTCAGTTTTATCCGGTGTCGCCGGCAGTTGTCACTGATTTGTTTCAAAATTTACTTGTACTCTTTCCTCCCCCTGCTCGCCCTCTCTTTTCAGACTTGCTTCTTGACCAAGGACAGAGCCCAAAGCTCTCTGCAGGCAGGCAGGAGGCAGGACTGCAGTGCCACAGGCTGGGTTCCTGTGCGCAGGCACTGCCGTGACACTCCGGTCACTGRTCCCACTGATGCAGCAGCACATGCAGCTCACACAGTCAGGCTCAGATAGAACTGCAGTACCTTCAGGGAGGCCACTTTTGGGGAGCAAAAGCTCTGAGCTGTGAAAAAAGAATCCACATTTTATTCTCTGGCCAAAAGGTTGTCAAYAGCATGCATCAGTAAGTAATGCCTGGGGAAAGCACGACCCAACCACTGCTCCTCCATCCCTGAAACTCCCCACTTTTGCAGCAGTTACCCACTCTGGGGCATACTGAAAAGTAAAAATACCAATAATGATCCCAGCACCAGTTGCAATTGGTCGAGCATCCAAATTCACTTCACATATTTGAATATCAGAATATTCAGCTTCTGAAGTCTTAATACATTTTTCAGAGAAAATTGATTTTGACTAAAGATACTGCAGGATAACCTAATACATGTTTAAAGATTTAAGTTTTGGGGKTTTTTTTGTTGTTGTCTGTTACMGTTTTAACAGTCATAAAAGTTATTCCCACTTTATCCAAGCTTAGACCTATTTCCCATAACATTTCATTAAAGATAATAATATAAGCACTACAGACCAGATTATTCACAACACTAAAGAGTGCRTATATATTTTTCCAGAGATTTTATTCAGACACTATTGGTATCATCCACGATGCTAGAGATAATCTTCTCTCAAACTCTGGAATAGTTTAGGAATGCAACACAGAATTTCCTTTGTATGTAAGTTCTTCCATATTACTTCATGGAGGAGTAAAAAAACCAAGTGTCTTCTAAAACTGAAAAAGCAACTGCACTGGAAGAAGGAAAATGTATTGCTCTTACAAGTCCTTGCTTGTGTTGCATCATTGCAAATATTAATAAGCCTTCCCCAACCCTTATTACTCATCTGCTCTACTACAGATTCAAAACCAAAATRAATCCTTTCTGCAGCCTTCTCACCATTGAACTGGCTTATACTGCAATTGCCCTTTAAAGACTTATTTTAAAAATACAAAGCATGAAACCACTTAGGACACTGCAGTATAGGGTATTGCCTTTATAGATGAATGGTATATTTTCTTACAAGACCACTCTCACAAGTTATTATTCTTGGTATTTCACCCGTTCAGAAAAGCTTTGTTTCCAAAGTCTAGCGCACACATGCRTCTTGGCTGCCTGTTTGGCTGATGCCATGGAGGCAGCATGCTGCAGCCTGCCCTCAAAGCAGCACTTCTATTTGCAGAACATTCTATTTGTAACTTAATTAAACTCACTTGGTGAATTATTTTAAATGTCATAATTCATAATTGGTGTTTGGTGCTTTTTTAATGCAGATATGTTAAGGAATAATTAATTTTACATCAGGTCCAGTAATAAAATAACACCAAACAATGAAACACAGCGTGAGATCAGTCCTCATATGAGACGACTAGGGGACGGCATTGTTTGTTGCAATGTAATTTTTTTAACCTTTACAATTATTCATTGTTAAGAGACTGATTTTATTCACAGTCCCACATTGAATACAGTGTCCCTTCATTATTTTTTTCTACCAGTGAGAGAAAATTTTGTCTTATAAGCTCTTGTTGCTGTTTACATAATTGGAGCATCTGGGAGCAGGTCTGCTTGAATTTAAATCAGTGCAGATTCCCCCAGTCTTCAGTGGGAGTTAAGAGTGACACATGAAGGACTCGTCCATCACAAATGCCAGAGTAACAGCACCAAATACATATATGTATATGTGCATATCTTCTCTTCTTATACTTCTGCTGCTTCCTGAAGTTTTCCTACTTGGATTTACTCAGGAGTGTAGGATGTGGCTGTTTTGAATCCCYTTCTTCAAGGCACAGCAACCTGAGCTTTGCTAAGACCAGCACACGCTTGACAGCATGTCATTGTAATGGTGACAAAAGAGCAGCTGGCCATCAACAAAATAATAAAACTGACAATGAGATAAATTAAAACGCTGTCAAGATGGGCAGTGCCTCCAGGCAGACATTGTCTTCATCCCTGTTTGGACAATGGCTCTCAGCAAGCTGTGGGCTTGTACCACCCCATGACATGCACTGCAATACCAACATGTCAACAAATAGGAATAATTAAGACATTCAACAGAATGGCATCCAGCAGAAAGCTTTTTCTCTGCTTAGCTTCAACCATTGTATAAATCTTGTTAATGTAACTGAACTGTAAACATTTTACACAGACCTGCAGTATTCAACACAGTTATGCCCCTGGGACCACTGGGTAAGCTGAAAAGTGGCTCTTCAGCTGTAGATGGGGTGCAGGATGACAAACACAGAGTTTAGACTCTTTGACATTTATGATTTCTGGTGGAAAATGTGAACTATCCAGTATATAATCAGCATTTTAACACCATTACTATATAACTTAACGCCAAACTTTTCTGCAGGGTGATAATATTCCTTATTGTATAAAATCTAGTCAGAACCTCAACAAATCTGCCTTTTYGGTCTAATCTCTTGTACTTAAATCATCCCATGGCTACCTTGGCCCTGCTAGCCTAGACACTACTAATAAAGCCGTGCATTTGTAGGCGCAGGTATTTAAAAAAATAAATAAAATAAAATCCCATTTGTGATGGAGCCTGACAAACAGAGACCATCTTAAATGAAGATGTCCTGAAGGACTTAGAGCCTGCAGTGTAATTTAAGATATCAAAGTGATAGCATTATATCATCTATGACAGCTATTCTATTATAAAGCATTTCTTTAATTAGCAAAGGCAGTACCTGAGAAGGCAAGCACTGCTCTCAAACACATTTGCCTTACACTCGGAGAAACACAATTACTCTTCTGACTTACTTGAGTCACACTTGTTCTACTGCCTTTTTGTTTGAGTTCAGGTGGGGCCACAGCCTGTTCCCCAGTTTCCTGGACTCCCCACAGCCCCAGGATGCCACAGGGGCCTTGCCCTAAGTCTTGCCACATCTACAAACTCCAGGAGCAGAGCTTTCAGTTTTTCCCCAATCCAAAACTRCCTCCTCATTTTCCTCCTCTGAGCTGGGGAGAGCAGCTGATGGCAAAGCAGGGCAGCTGTGGAGAATCGCAATGTATGCGGAGTGAAAAGCTGCTGGGAAGTGACAGGATGATCTGGGACTTCATAAGCGCTGGGATACCTCCCGGAGCTTTTATTCAATTGCTATTCAGGTTTTATTTGGTAAGAACATCTGTTGGTTTCAGCAAATTCATGTCTAGGAATTAAATTAATTGAATTTCAGGATAGGATTTGCCTCATTGACAGGAACTTCTGAGAATTTAAATAAACTATAAAGTCCTAACAAAATATTTTCTGTGGCATAGGGTTGTTTTATAACTATTGAAATATCCCTTCATGGATTCAATGTACAGTTTGAAATGGTTTTCTTGCGTCCTTGCAGATTAAAAAAAAAAAGAAAAAAGTAGTTTCTGGTTTTGAGCACCCTATCCAAAATTTTGGCATCAACCATGTCCAGACACCTGCAAGAATGCAGGAACTTTCTCCAGGTTTGAGGGTTACAGGACCCTGCAAGAATATGCTCAGAGTTAAAGCTATTTRTAAACTTCTACATAAATATATATAGTTGTGATTATAAGTGTCTCCTATATCTGCCAAGTAATGATTACAAAATTAAGTCTAGAAGATGAGTCTGAGAAAGACGAAGGAACTTGGAAAGGAACTTGAGTAGGCATAATACCAGATGGAGGAATTGATTTTATAATTTAAAGCTAGTCAGTTCCGTGTTGCAGAATATATTCAGGTAGAGAGAGACAGAGTCACAAATGTTTGCAGGAGTTCAGAGGTAAACAGCAGCTTTCTTTCTTTAATACCTCCTGTGACAAAGCCAAGTATCTCTCCAGCTTCTTGAATAAATTACATTAATACATAATTTCCATAACCTTACTATGTCACTATGTTATTGAGTTATTAAAATCAAAGATATCTTAACRGACTTGCTTTCTTCTTATATACATTTTAATTATTGGCCAGCTTTCTGAATTTGCATGTGCCCACAAAGTGTTATTTAACTTGTGTATTCAAGTGCTATATAACAGAAATCATCTCAAATCCATTTAAAATTATTTACAGCTTTATGTTCTCCTCCATTATATGCTAAAACTTAGAGTTATTTTCCATTGATCTCACTGCGGCACTTTCAGTAAATGCCCAATGAAAAATTTGGAGAAATGAAAATTAAAAAAAGTCTAAGGGCATATCTTTTGAAGTTGCTTTYTTCTTTTTTACTTTTGCATTAACATATCACAGATGGCCATGTGGAACAGGGTGATTTTGTATGCTGTCTAAAGATATTGTTATAAGCAGAGCTATGCCACTTCTTATCCATAAAACGCTTTATTGGGGCCTGAAAATACTCAGATGCTATATGCAAAGGGCTTCTTATATAAAAAAAATGTAAATGCTGCATACCTTTAAAGAAAGGGGCATATGGCTTTGGTTTGTAGCAGTACATCCTTAAATTCTCTGTCAGAGGAAAGAATACCTCACCTGCTATGAAGTCTTTGCTTTTTGCACCCTGAMAAGTACTGACTCATTTTAAAAAAGAGATACTTTTCATTCTAGTAAATGCACTYCATACATCTCCTTTCGTACAAACTGGAACCTAAAATTGCATTTAAAGATAAACGCTCAGCAGCACTAGGTTGTTTAAATTACAGAGTACCTGCAGGAGCACATGGAGGCTTATTTATCATATTCATCCCTTTCTGGCTTCAGGTTCTGCCTTGCCCAGCTGCCATCTGCCATCAGAAGCACGTCCCAGTGTCAGGGAGGGGATGTCACTGTTGTGCCCCTCACAGAGGCAGCTGAAGGTGGAGTTGGGCTGTCCCGGTGTGCTCCTGTCCCTGAGCACCTCTGGGCTGTGCAGTCGGGACACTGGAGGCTGGTGCAAGGTTTTGACCTTTCTTGTACCTACTGCGAGAAAGAGTCTGTTGGAAAGCAGTCATACAGTCAACCATCAAGTCATTTAACAGCATTTTTGTTCAAAATTAGCTGAGCAACTAGACAGGCTTGGGTAAGAGAATGTAATTTTTCACATTTCAGATGGCAGCAGTTAATTGCATTGCTCTATCCAAGGTGTTTCTCTTTATCACATCTTCTGTAAGACGTGTGATGGGTAGAACTGATAGGGACCATAATATGCTGTAATTTATTACTTCCCAGGGTGGTACAGTGGAAAGAAGCATACTTAGAGCTTCTCTTATCAACTTGCTCTGTAATAGATTGAAATGTGTTAGGATAAAAGGAAACCCTGTCCTTAAACTTTACCTTCAGGCATCCCAGCAGGCAGTTGTAAAAGTCTTTTTCTATTTTTACCACTACAGAAAAATTAAATTCAGTCTCTTCTTGTGACAAACTTCACCTAATGCTTACACCAGTCAAATACTTTTTAGGTTATATTCATTCTACAGTGTTCATGATTTACAGTTGTCTTCTCCTAGCACACACATGCAGATTTAATCTAGGCTATGATGAAWTAAGTTTTTTAAATGACAGGTCGTTAGGAGGTAGTGCAAGCACCTACCATACCTGAAGTGTAAGGTTGCAGATAACACTATTAATGATTTTAGGAAGTCATCRTATATTTTTCAGAACTGTGTGGGKTTTTTTTTGTATTATGGACATATGTAATAAAGGAAATTACAAGACATTCTTCAGCACAGAACTGCACAAATTACCAGTTTACCACAAAGTTTATCTCAAAAGATAATATGTGGGGTTTTTTTGATTGGATTACTTATATTGGTGCAGTATCCTAATGTGGATTTGATGAGCGACTTCATTCTTTTTCAAAGCACTATGTGGTATAATTTGAATGTGGAGAGACATCACACAATTCATTGTGAATACTAATAAGTCACCCTTTCACTGAATGTATAATGAAATTCAACATTCAAATTTGTTTCAGTAACAATTCCACATTATGTAGATATACTRTGACTGATTAAAAATATTTATTTTATCATCCTGAGAAACACCAATGAAGAGAAAACAAGAGGCCTACCCTTTAAGAGAAATGAGGTGAAATTGGATTTCACTTACAACTGTCATTATTGTTTATGTTCCTTTTCATTCTTCCTTTAAGTAGTTCACATACATGCAAGGGTCCTCTAARCCTGGGAATCCTGCAACTAAAAAAAATACCAAATTCAACAGAAATGAGTGCAGAGTCTGTAGCAATAATAAGATAGGGGTTTTTTAATATCTATTAAGAGCAGTGTTTCTGCATAACATCAGCAATTCTAACTGTGGTGTTTGACATTCAGTGTTAATCCATCAGCTCTAAAACTTATTAAAAATGGCAATAGACTTATTAGTAATACAGAAGCAGGTCCGAAATTGTCAAAAATAATACTGACACTAAGAATCAGAAAAAAATTTTACAGTTATTGAAGAAATACAATTTTGCATGAGATGCATGRGCACAGAATCAATAACACTCTGGAGAAGGATAAGCAGTGCCTACAGATGCAGACAGTCCCAAAAGCACAGCTGAGACATCCCCAACAAGAAAAGAATTTCTGTCTCTTTAGTCCCTTTTATTTGTTGTCTGGCTCTGCAGTTTCTTTTCTCTATGGCATTAGCCATAGAATTAATAAAATGACTAAAAAAAATTTCTTTGAAAAAAAGGCCTGTGAGGCAAAGAAAAGGYGTCTGGCTTAGCCACCCCTTGTCTGAGCACTAATTACTTCATCTCCTTGTCTGATCTCCCCCACCTGGARCTTTGTGGGCAGCTGAACACACCTGCTTGTAAGCCATTTGGAGATTTAGAGCTAAAAAGTAATATGCAAAACATTACATAAACATGCRATATTACATAAACATGGATTGAAAGTTTTTTTAGAGCTTCAAATGACCTGGTTTTGTGCCCTTWTTCATAGCTACTACCCTACATCCTATTCAAACTGGTGTGATAGCAGAATAAGGACTGTCAGAGTTGGGGAAGACAGCCTGCCTTGGCTTAGCAAGGCTGTCTAATTTCGATAATAACAAAGCAAAAGTTAGTCCAGCTTTGAGAAATTAACTGTTTATTGAATGGCACTCAGCATTTCTCTCATTGGGGTGATTAGTAAAACATCGGCTTACTGTTTTGGTAATGCTCTAGTGAATATACAYATTACTTAGTGTAGGTTGTGCAGGTATTTGATTAGACCATCTGTTCTAAGAAGATTACTTCTTTAGGAAGAAATAAAATTAAATTGAAGGTAACTTTTTTCTAACTATGTTTTGCATTACATTTGATGGAAGTTATTTAACTATTGCTACTACTTAGGAATCCTCTTTAGCAATCTCAAAAATCTCCCACAGAGAAAGCAGGAATCACCCCAGGAAAACTATTAAAGCTGACAGTGGTTTGTCACAGGCAACCATTAATGAATACCATGGAGGATTTGGTATCTTTCTGCTCATTGTCTTGCCATAATTCATAGTCAATATCCCACAGATTTTGCAGAATGACTGTCTGTGTAGCTGCACATCTAGGCAAGCAAATAACATCCTTTAAGSTGGTGGAAATTACAAGTGAGAAACAAATGATAAGATCTTGCTTCTGAGGGTGAATACTTAAACAAGGACTCTTTACAAAGCTAGATAAGGTTTGGGATTTTGTTTCATTAATTTCCTTTAAACTTCCTAGTACAGGAGTTGTGTGTTTCTGTGCATTCTTGTCAATCAGAATACTTGGCACAGASCCTCTGGCTATCTCCACTAACACAGTCTGCCAGGATTCAGAGTAAAACATAAAACCTACAGTCACAATGACGTGACGTGGCATACCTTCCATTACACTGCTGTACTTCCCTGGTGTAGCATATTCTACAGTTCCACTTTCAGGAAAGAAAAAAATTATCAGACAAGCAAATTACAAATACAAAGCACGCTGTCACRTATGTGTAAATGCAGAGGAAATAAAGTACTGCCAAAAAAAATAACCAGAGTTCTTCATAYGTGAATTTACATTGTAGACATTGCAGTAGCAATACCTGTAGTGCAGAGCAGGGTAAGCATTTGCAGGTGCTATGTTTACAGCTGCCAGAAAGGAAATAATCTGAATTTGTTGTCCTAAATCCTGCTGCTCTTTGTAAGAATAAAATTGTAATGATGCCTTGGGGGGACATGTGTAGTGAAATCCATTTTGTTGGTACAGAAATGGTTGAGTCTAAGTCCAATACACATGTGCATCCCCTGAGTAGTCTTTTACAACACAGATAACACCTTTACATGCAAGTAGCTATTTTTGTATGTAAGTGACCTTTTAACAGATAAGCATAAGTACRACAGCACAGGCATAATTTAGCTCTTCGTTCACTATTTAGGGTGCATTTTCATGTTGCCCTTAAGCCACTCAATCTATCTGCACTGCTTCACTTCATTGCCAGCTGTTGCATCCCTTCTGGCACTACCAGTACTCATCTGGCCGAGCAGTGCATCAGAACAGAGRCTTGACTCAGTGAAAAACTTTAGACCGGTGAAAAATGTACTTGCTTTCCAAACACACCCAGCTCACCAATACAGMAGGATAATTGCTGGGTGCAAAGGTGGGTTCTCCCAAATTTGTAGGAAGTATGTGCTTAGAGAAAAGCATCCAGCTCAGAGACTGAGCTCCCCAGCAGGAGTGCAGGGGCAGGTGAACAGGGAGAGGGCTGAGCAAGCAGCACATTGCTCACTTGAGGCAGGACTGAGCCCATGGCAAAGGTGCAACTCTGAAAGAAACAGATCCAGCTGGAAGCTGCTGGACCAGAAAAGTAGCACAACAGGATTTCTTAAATTGTTTTCCAATTTTTTCAAGGCCCCCCCTYCAAACCCAGAAGAATTATGTCTGTGCTGTTTTAAAGAGTAGCCTTATTTCAATTTAGTGCAGAACTGGTGACTGGAAGCCCTGGTCTGTTTTGCTGTGCTGAGGGAGAGAGCAGCAGGTGAATGGCTGGGAGCCCTTTGGCCCTGTCTGCATCCATGGACAACCATCCTTGCCACTGTGGCCTCCAAAGCTGCCTTTTGAAACTACACAATACTGCTTTGTAACCAGAATTTGAGCTTCACTGCATCTGAAAAATCTCAATGTATTAAACACTAATTATAAAGCATATTACTGTCATGTTGTTCAGTCAGCCAAGCCTAAAATGTAACTTGAGCTATTRTATGAAGTACACATAGTAGTGCTGAAGTTGTTTTTACATAATCCTAGGGAGACATTAGCATTTCAGACATCTACTACCTGGTTTGAAACTGCACAGAAGCCAGTGATGCAGGGGTTAAGTGGATATAATTTTAAAAAAAATTACTCATATTGCTTGCTTTATATAACTGTCTATAATAATGCAGACTTTTCTTATTACTCTATGTTTAAATACAGTAGAAATAGACAAAAAAGTTTTGCTTGTTTAGAAATAGTTTGTTGTTTTGCACTTTACATTTTTATATGCACTTATGTAAAACACTTCCCAAGTTTTAATCAAATACAGCCGTTCTCAAAGTATTTGAGCACTGTGGAATAGCTGTGTGCTATTAAAAAGCTATGACAGTCTGCTTTGGTGGACAGTCAGATAGTTATTAAAGTGATGYTAATGAGCTACATAGCATTTTAGAAAGCTTCTGGACTGAAAAATAGAGTTTGGATGGGAGAAAAAAGAATAAGGAACTTTATTCATCTTTCACAATAATGCTGAATGCATTATTTACTTATCATTAAGCTACTTAAGTGGCAATTCAATGATGGAGAGTTTTAGTCCAGATATGTTATGGACAGAAGATTTTTAAACTGTATAAATCCACGCTATTATATCCAATATCTTGCCATCATAAGATATAACTAACCAGTAACAGCTTGGTGAAAAAGGTTTTCACTGTAATTCCCTTTATATGCAAAAATCATGGTTCTGTCCTTTAATGGAGAGAAACAAAGCCATGTAGTTTTCATTTAAGTTACTACAACACTGTACATTTATTTTCCATTTACTTAGGATTTTCGCCTTTCTACACTACGCACTTCTAACCTGACATGGCATTTGGTACATATATGACTTTTTTGTGATGAATGCTGCACATGAAGAGCTGTCCAAGTAAGAAGCATTTACTGAAATTAGCACCGGATAGGATTGCCCTGAACACTATTGTAGCTCATCAGTTAAAAAGCACATCAGTGCTCTGTTCCACTCAATTTGATTTACACAAAAATCAAATAAAAATTTGTGAAAATTTGAAAATCTGAAATTTGTGTCCTGTACCTGAAGGTATTCAATGGCCAGGACTTGTGGCATCAATACTTTGCACCAGCCTCCATAGTTACTGGCCCAGAGCTGTCCACCATGAGGACAAGGAAACCCTTAGCATGGGAGTAGGGGCCACAGGGGCAGAAAATGGAGCTTTCTTGGGAACCAGTTTCCAACCTGAGAACAACCTATCTCAGAAGCCACAGGCATTGCAACCTACCTGCCTCCAGCATTATTTCAAGGCACATTTTGTCCCTTTGCCTTGTGGGCAAGACAAGCACAGAATTGGTTTCATTTATATACTTATCATTTTATGTACCAGAAAAGACCCTCCTGCCACTCTCACACAGCTCAGGCACKGGGAGGAGTACCAGCACAGCTCACAGCAGCCACTGTGCCCTGCATGGGAGGATCAGGAGCTCACCCAGATCGCAGTAATTCACTTCCCTCACACCAGCAACCTTCCAGAAATTTTTGCTAACACAGAATTTCCATGCTCCCGTGATTTAATAGCTTACAATCTTTATATCAGCCAGTATAAAGAGTTCCATTGTGCATACCAGCCTAGAGCAAGCTGGGGAGCTTTGCCTTTCTGCTATGGCATCCCCTCACTGCCTGCACATCCCTCAGCAGGTGCCAGGGAATAACAGGGGCACACGGGGGAACAGGGACCCACCTGAGCACCATCGCACACGGCCAGAGCACAGCTGACACCAACAGGCCTTCAGGAGTCCAGGTACAATCAATGGGCAAATCAGGATCAGCACGGGAACCCCATCAGGAGGAGCAAAAGAATGCAGGACTACAACACAAGAGCAAACAGAGAGAGGCCTCAGCCTGAGCTTAAATAGGGTCTGGCCTGGGGCACAGGTGGGGCTGGTCAGGGCCATCAGCTGCTGCTCCCAGGTGGGGCYGGCTAGAGACATTAAGGCCTGCAGGGCTCTTCCCTGCTATCAAAACCTGTTTCTCAGACTTTTTCCTATCCACAGTTGGGGTTTTTTTTTGGCCCAGAACTTTGAACACAAACATTTATAACCACAAAGGAACAAAAAAGAAAAACAAAAAATTTTTTTACTGTTTTTAGCACCCTGATTTCTCCTGTCCCCACCAGGATGGTTTAATTTCTCAGATTGTGATGCTCACATTCCCTCCCTGATTGCTGTGATCACTGATACCATCTGTTCATGATAATGGACCAACTTTGCTTTGTGCTGGCTTTTCCTCACCCAGGGATGGTACCTTTCAGCTGTAGTGATTTAGACTTTTCCTTCTTTTCATTCTTGTCAATGGCTCCTATTCTAATTCGTGGATAGTCCAAATTAATCAGAAAGTGAGCAAGATTAGCTGTATCAGAACACAAAATCTAAGGTAGAGACAGCCCAGGTTGTTGTTACTGACAGTATAAGCTATTCCCAGCTGAGGACACCCCCTGTATCTCCTGCACAATTTCCTTGCCAGAACTCCTGCAGGGCAGCAGGATGGCTGGAAAACTGGYTCAGACAAAAATGCACTGATGTGATCTGCACACGATGCTGGAGATGGAGACCTTGCTGCCTTGTCCAAGGAGTGCTCTCATGGATGGRCTGCTTTACCCAGGGCAGTGTGCTGAGAGAAGGGGCCACTACATCCCCTGGGACTGCAGTTTCTTAAATCCAAGTATGCATCTGGTGTAAAAGTAACTCAGGTTTATTTGGAACATTTACCGTGCTGTTCAGACAGAGCTCAGCACAATGGGGTCCCAGCATCAGGCGTGTCATGACACTGCAAAAGATATAAATAGGAAAGTGATTATGTTGCCAGATACCTGCTGATGCAAGAGGAAAACACCARTATTGAGCTTCTGAAATAACTAAACCACACTGGGGTCAGTGCCAGCAGATCTGCCATAAGGTTATGCCAGAATGATCAAGTGGCCAAATTACATCAGCAAGGTTGCCAAGTCAGAGATAGTTTCAGTAGCATAAAGGTACCAGTGARGAAATGTAAGATTTTTCACCTCCAAAAAGGGGGTAGAAATACTTTCAAGGAAACAAAACTCCATTTGCCGCATAAAGTAAATGGAAAATCATTTTCAAAAACTAAAAAGAGAGATTGTTCTGCTAGGAATTAGATGTCTTTTGCAAATCCACCAATGCATTTGGTGCTGCAAATATTAAYACATTTTCCTATGCAACACTTTCAATCCATAGTATTGAAAAGAGGCAGTAATCTGAGAACTACTCTGCATGCCAGGAATACCTTCACATGATCTACCAAAAGGCTTTGCAAGAAAYAGTACAATATAATCAGGGATTACAGAGTTCATCATGCAAAAGCATTTCTCTCTTATTCTGCATCTATATGTAAATTTGGTAGAAGATTCCATATCTCGTGGAGGTGTTGTCGTGAAAATTAATTAGCTAGGATTGTGTGCCACATGGCAAAGTGCCAGATTTTAAAGGCTTCAATATCTTTTTAAAATCTGAATTCCATGGGCTTTCTTGCATCAGGTTTGTTGCAGGATCAGGACCATAATCTGCAATGTACTTTCAAGCTTAAAAGTGCCCAAAGTTGTTAAGCATTATTGTCTATTTTTGGCAAGTCACATCCTCCCTGGTTTAATCTTTTCAAGTCTCCCCAGAAGGTATTGATTTAAACATGCTTTTATATTCTTTTTTGCTCATTTTGAAGAATGTACATTGTTCAGCCTGCAGCTCAGAGTTCAAAGTGTTAGTCTGGGCATCCAGATGCCTCTCACTTGGGAGCTCTTGAAAGAGCATCAAATCTTCCACTCACATTTTAGCACTTTTTCTTTCTTAAGTTAAATCGCTTTAACTTAAAATGCTGTCACTGCAGTGATGAAAGGCTATTGACAGTAAAATGTTCTTGTCTACAGCCATTCCTGTCGTCATCACAACAATAATTCTGCAGGCATTGACCGAGGTGCTCTCAAACCAGCTAATGGATGTAGTGCATTTGAGARCATCAATTATCACGCAGCAGATCCTGTGCCTTGCCAGTCCTCCACCTCACTGACTGTTTGCCCTTAGTAGGACAACACCTARTAAGAAGTATCTCACAATTAATGGTTTCATAATCTGGCTCTGTCATGGTAAACAAGTAATTTCTGGTTAGAAACCACATGCAAAATGTAAGCATTAAGGTAATTGCTKCTGTTAGCTATTACTGTCTAATTAGTCATCCACAATGTACAGCATGGCACCCAGTGAACTAATGGTAATGATCTCCCAAAAAGGAAAACAGAAATACTGTTATTTCCAAAAGTGTGACTTGCATGCAATAATTTACCACACAACCACACTCCAAACGTGAGTAAGGCTGYGTTTACTTCTTGTCTTGTGCATCTGAGCTAATTACCTTGTGGCAGCGGTACGAAAATAAGTTGCTGTGACTCACTTCTTGAAAATTTATTTTGGTTCTTCTTAAAATCTTGGCCAGCTTGACCTCAGCAGCCCTCACCAGTTTGAAAATGCAAGTTCTAATCCTCTGTAGGGATTTAGCCAGGTGTCCATTACAGCATGTAATGTAATATGATACAGCTTCCAGTATTCACGAACAGAAGAGTTAAGCCCCTCTGTCTTTGCTCCTGAGTGAAAAAGTCCAAGAGGTCTTAAAGTGAACAGGGAAAACATTGAAAAAAGCAACATCTTCAATCACCCCCTAAGCCTGTGTGGGTGCCACTGAGGAGCTGTACAGGTGAGAGACCAGAGGCTTCACCTGAGCAGCGGCACTCAGAATTCAACCCTTGAATGGCAGCTGCAGCACTGCTGCTCCCCTGCTGCCTTTCAAAGGTCACACTATTGCCAGACCTCTGCTTTTGACCTAAATCCTCACCCTGGGGTCACTGTGCTGTTCCTGGAGAGGCTCCTGGCAGGACAYACTGCTGCCCAGCGGGAGCAAGGCCAGCCCTGCTGCCCTGTCCCAGCCAAAGACACTTGCACAGGGCACCTCTGACACCGCCATAACAGTTCAGGCTGGCTGGCACAAAGAGACATTGCTGTGTGCTAAAACAAACTAAATCCAGCTGATTGAGGGGAGACCCTACTGGGACCAGTCAGCCCCACTCAGGAGCTTCCCAGGTAACTGSTTTTTCCAGCCAGGGCTGACGGTGATCAGGTCATGGGATACAGCCACATGCCCTCGCTGTGCCTGCAAATCGGGTGCCTCTTCCTAAAGCACACACTTAGACTGTGTCAGTAGTTTCAGTAATATTTTCAATTCCACGAGCAGCCAAAACCAAAATAAATAGCARTTTAATTTGYCTGCCTACAAGGAGCTATTTAATAYCAATCTCCCATTACTGTACAGGAAAATAGCAGGTTTCTTTTAGATGGTCGTGGTCATGGTGTTGGGGAAGACTCAGCTACCTTTTATGCTAATTGGCAGTAAAGTGTTTAGAAGTATTTGTCAGTGTTTAATTATTTASAACTCTCCTAATGGCTTAAATATCATTTTGAAAAGTTATAAATATTTTCCACCTTGTCCTACTGAAGAGCTGCTCCTCGGAAGGCTTAAATGAAGATATATTTACGGCTGCCTGCTAGTCACAAAATTACTTAGAGATGCTAATGCTCTGCTCCTTCAGATGGCCCCAACACAGACTGAGCTTAGTTTCCACAAATTGGGCAAAGTTTGTTGTATTCATTTTACTGAGACAAAAGTCTTAAAGAGGATTATCATAGAGATCAAGGCATTAAAATATGTAACTAATCCCAGTTAAATTAATTGTTTTCATAATAACATGTACTAAGGGACATTTGTGTAGAGTAAGACCCTTTTACACTGTTTTGGTAATGTAAGTATGACTTACCATGCAAATTACATTTAAGATTAATTAGAAGCTGTTGAAAGCCAAGTTGCTGGTAGAGAAAATGGGAACCTGATTCCAAGCCTCTGAAGCAATAATTATGTTAAATATTTCAAAATTACATCAGCAATTGCCATGTCAGTAGACACAGGGGAATTTACATAAACTCATCATTTTTCTCCCCCTCCTGGTGTTAGAATTCAGGACATTTTTTTACAGGCTTATAATCAGCTTAGATTTTTTTTCTCCTAGTTTTCTTTTTCAGGCACTTGAACACACAGGTCATTTGGGTGTCATCAAATGATTCACCTCTTAGAAGAGAATTCTGTGCCATAAAATTAAAAGAATAATTCAGTTTATTGGGAAGGATATGCCTGAAGCTCTTATTAAGATTCTCATTTGCAGTGATGTCCTTACCCTAGTGTTTCAGTGGCAGGTTGTCACCATTGTTAGCACTGGTAAGAATTTCAGGTGCAGGACAGCTCTGTGATTCTGACCTGTTTCTCACAATACTCTGCCATGAATRGTCTCATCTTTCCCAGAAAAGCTTTGTGCACAGAGTTGTAGACTACATTTCAGTTGCAAGCTAGGGCTACCAGCTCTCAGTGTTTGAATCTGTTCACATTAGCTTGTGAGGTGTTTTTAAAGCCCACTCTCCCAGTTATTCTCTGATTCTGTTGGCACCTCAGCTTTTGCTAAAAAGCAAAAGGCAAAAGGAGTAAAATAAATCAACTAATATACAGAAAGGAACACTACATCCTATACAAGCTGGGTTACCAGCTGGAAGTCATAAAACATGCTTCCTCCAGCATCCAGAGACTAGCGGATCAGAGTGGCTTTAGTTTTTAGCACAAAGAATCACAACARACTCTGATTGCTTGTGGAGCAGGGAACTAAAGCCATCCCTCAGCAGTCCTTAATGCACTGTCTGGCTGCATGGGAGCATTTTTTTTGCTGAGTTTTGATACCTGTGACTTCCCAGTGTAGTTGCTTTCACCAAAGCATAATGCATATAGGGTAGAGGTACAGAGATATAAGTGACCAGTTTTATTGGGTAATATCAGACAGGTGTAGTTAATGCAATCTGAGCATTTTCTGATAAACTGATGTTTACATCAGTCAAAGGGTCTGGGTCCTTACAGATTTCACAATATATATATTATCCCYGAGGAAAACAGGCCTGTGTAAGTTAGCAAATTCTGGCATTTGTATCTGATATATTAAATGGAGTTTATGTATTAAAAAATTCTGTGTTTTCTCTCTTCTGCTTGAAACCTACTTTTAATTTTCACTGTTTTATTCAAAAGGAAGGCATAGAAATAGCAACCATGAGCTTGAAATCAGAGCTGTAACAGACTTATTATAGACAATATTTTGCAGAGTATTTCCAGTTACAGCTGCATGCTTTGAAGCTGTCAGTGTAACAAGCAGCATGCTGGTTTTCAAATAACCCTTTTTTGTTGTCTTGTAGTTTTTTTTCCCTTACTTCCAGTCCCAGTGAATCACTGTCAGTTTTAGCATTCAGCTGTATTAACAAGAAAGAGAAAGAAAACAGTACTTCCCAGCCCAGGTAAGAGGAAGTTGCCGGTAGGGAGGTCAAAGTGGGTGCAGAAGTTCTTCTGCTTCTGTTTTGTGGAGTATGTCAGGGAGCAGAGCGGGGTCCAAGGTGGGAGTTCATGTTTGAAACTYGTTTTCTTCCACACTGGATGGCACTGAGTCGCCTCATTGCCCTCAGGCTTTGAGATGGAGAGAAGAATAACTGTAATTATAAGAAAAGGAAAGGTTGAGCATCATACCAGGGCTTCTCTGTTCAGGGTAGGTGCAAGGAACTCTGATTAATGACAAAAACAGCTACATTTTTTACCTCATCGWGCTCTGCTAGCTATAAGCATGTGCATATTTTTCCCCAGCAGTGCTGACTATCAGTGAATAGAGGCTTCTTCCACAATCTTCTGCCACAGTCAGGCGGAGGGAAGGATACAGGGCAGCAGTTGCTCTCTGGAACGAACACAGAATGAACAAGTAGCAAAATACTAATGTGCTGCTGAAAGCTGAAATTAGATATACGTGATTCAGTGCAGCCACAGGATCTGATATCTTGGCAACTGCTGCAAGATATCCCCAATCTGCAGACAAAATAGCCTTTGTGAAGAACCAGAAGATTGTAGTGAAAGTTAATGCATCAAAAGGCCAGAAACATAATAATTCACTTTCACCTTGCTACAGAGGACAAGCAACAGTAAAAGCCGTGCACTATTGGCAAGCTTTTTTTGTTGCTGTTTTTAACTCAACCCTCAGTTCAGAGCTCCAGCCACCTCGGCAGTGTTCCAGCTGGAGACACTGACATCTCCCACCTAATCAAGTGCTGGATTATCTTGTCCTGATAAATTGAACCTGTGCCTCGTGAAAAGTCTTTTCTGAAGTACTTTGGTACCCTGTAATAAGATGGCAGATACCTGAATCAAGCCCCAGAGCTGACAGAGCACTGTTTTTCTAATGGCCTTTGGTTGCAAGAGYAAATGTTTTAAGGCAAGGAGGTGTTGAGCTGGGAGCAGAGTTAAGCATGATAAATTTCCCACCTGGGCGAAAGGAAACTTGAAAGTGTACTGAATACTGGCTCATACTGAGTACACACAGGCTGACTGCTAACAAAATACACTTGCCCTAAAAATTAGTTCTCTTWTGGGCAGAGCTCTGAGGAACATGATTGTTTCAAAAAGAAATTCTCTTTGGCTGCTGCATCTTTCTAAGAAGAATTGGAGTTACTGAGCTATTAGAGACTTGCACACTGTTCTCTGTCTTTTGTGACTCAATCCCTCCCTGCTTTGTGTTGTTCAGGTTAAATAAGTTTTTTTTTTTCTTTCTTTAACATATACTAAGAAAAATTTTCATATTACAGAAGCAAGGTTGCTCTCTATGTTGTGTTTTTATATTTATTTAACAGGTAAAATAGCCAGGATAAAGATATTACTTGCAAGCATTTGTTCTTTTTTTCTTTCTTGGCTTCCCTCCTGGAGAAAAGCAGTTCTCACTCAAGAAATGTCTTAGGTGTCACACTCACCTCTATGGTGCCCCTTGTAACAGTGCTTTGCTCTTTTCCAGGGGAATCCCTACATGTGCAATAATGAATGTGATGCRAGTACCCAAGAACTGGCTCATCCTCCAGAACTGATGTTCGATCTGGAAGGAAGACATCCCTCCACATTTTGGCAGTCCACAACTTGGAAGGACTATCCAAAGCCTCTTCACGTTAATATTACGCTCTCCTGGAACAAAACCATTGAGCTCACAGATAACATAGTTATCACCTTTGAATCKGGCCGTCCAGACCAAATGATCCTGGAGAAATCACTCGACTATGGACGAACATGGCAGCCCTACCAATACTATGCCACGGACTGCTTAGATGCTTTTCACATGGATCCAAAATCAGTGAGGGACTTGTCACAGCACACAGTCCTAGAAATCATTTGCACGGAGGAATACTCTACTGGGTACATGACAAATAGTAAAATAATCCACTTTGAAATCAAAGATAGATTTGCTTTTTTTGCTGGACCTCGGCTTCATAACATGGCTTCTCTTTATGGCCAGCTTGACACCACCAAGAAGTTGAGAGATTTCTTTACCATCACAGATCTGAGGATAAGACTGCTTAGGCCAGCAACTGGTGAAATATATGTAGATGAGCAACATCTGGCACGCTACTTTTATGCAATTTCAGACATAAGGGTATATGGAAGGTAAGAGAATATATAACTTTAGAAACAGGCATGTGTGTTTGATTTGARAAGTTATTCAAAACCCTTTATTTTCTTTAACAATATGACATTTTCTGCCAATGTTCATTGGAAATCTGGCTCAGCAGAAGGCCACTGCTGTCATATCAGAAGTTTCTGACTCAGCAGCACAAGGTCTGGGTGTTTGCTGGCACTCACCTTGGATCTTCAGCCCTAGGTCTCACAGGGAGGATGGCATTGGTTCATGCATTGGTTCAGGAATTCACCTGAGCAGTGGGACAGTTTCTCCTCTTATGTAGCTGGAGTCTGACCCAGTGGCAGGTAACTAAAAAGAGATTCTGTTTTATCATTTGACTTTTCCAGGCCCTCAATGTAAGCAGTGATTGATACAGCAGCCCTTGCACAAACCCTTCATGCTAGGTCCAACTGTGAACAAGGAARGCAGCAGAGATTAGAGTCCTTTCCTTGTACTTTAATTAGCCCTGAAATGCAGAGAAGCTGAATTAAAATGGAAAAAAAACCCCAACAGTGTTTTAGAGACACTGATTTGAATATGACAAAGATGATTATTCAGCTGGGTTCAAGACAAATGGTTCCCTCTAGGGCAAGTGGTGGCTGGTATCAGGTGCTGTAGTCCCAAAAATAATAACCTTCCCATCAGGAAATTTTCTTACCAAGTCAAAGTRGCAATTGACTGACACCCTCAAGCAGGAGGGTGATCCCTTTGCATGTGTTTTGGATGCCAATTTGTTCAGAACAAATAAATGAGATCATCTCTATTAGCAATTCACTCATCACTCTAATATACCTTTTCTTCCTCCTCTGTTTCTCCTATGGAGTTTAAGACTTCCTTTTTAAAAAACTTTTGATTCCTTTAAGAGAATCCAAGTGCCAGAACAAACAGGAAAGCTAATCTATTTTGGAAGGCCAGGGACTTCCTTTGCAGACTCAGGACTGAGTGAAAAAAAAAAACCAATTACAGTTATTATATAAAACAGTGCTATTTTTTTATTATTCCTGTAGTGAAAATCATCAAAATGCATTTCTTAGGACTGTAGATTTAACGTGCAGTTTCTGTCTTCTGTTTCCACACCAAATATGTATCCATACATGCATAACTACTATTCTTAACATTTGTAAGTCTAAGATAAATGTTGCTGTTTTTTTAAGAATTCTTCTTGCAATGCTAATTAGTTACATTGTAAATTATTTTTCAGAAGTCTCTTGGGAGGGCTAAGCGGATCATGAACATCTTAAGATACTGTTTGAAATAGTTTGGTAAATTAGCCTCAGTATAAAAAAATAACACCCATTTATTTAGCGTGTATCCTTTCTCCACTGGGCTCCACRTAGGTTAGCTCTACTGAGGCATCTTATCAAAGCTCAGGATTTGTAGGTCCCTAGGCTTTAAAGAAAGCCTGCTCCCCATCTGAAAACCCATTTGGAGCTTAGTCTGACTTCAATTAGATTATCATTACTTTATCAAAGAAAACATCTGAAGGATTAAAAAAGAGTGCATTGCATGCAAATTAGAACCAGGAACCTTCTGAGCACATCTGGGGTTTGCCAATCTTGTGAAAAATTATCTATAGAAATGAAGCGTGACTGTACAGAGAACTTATCTGATGCTGATGCTTGTTGTCTAAATGCTGCAGTAATTGGGCTCATGCTTTAAAAGAAGTATCTGATGTGTAATAGTACCTCACTAGATAAGATTCATGTGAATTCTTATCACTTTGCTGCTAATGAGAACAGCTCTTTTGGGATTTGGTGCCATTTCCTTCAATACCTTGTGAGCCTTATTAGAGTCTTTAGGGTTTGTTTGCTGCTGAGTAGCTGTGGGGCTGCAAAGCACAACCCCTGGTTGTACCAAATGTAACTTGCAATAAGCCCACTGTTACCTAGTTTTAGGTATTTTTTGTCTCTTCCAGAACCCTTATGGCCTGTCCCCTCCAGAGTCTCCCAATCAACATTCCTAGTATGTGCCCTGGCATGCCCTGAGCTTGGGAACTGGTGGAGGGAAGCAAGGGTTACCAGRGTAGTTGTGCCACTGCTTCCAATTTAGCTGAGCTTTCCAGCTCTTGCTCCTTAATWTAGGATGTTAACTGGAAATTGTTACAAAATCATTTTATTTTGCTACCAAGTTTCATGTTCTGAGCTTTGAGACCCAGCTATTTATATAAATTTGGTAAAACTAGACTTGATTATTCCATGAAGACAGGATACAAAGGGAGGTTGCCAAGGAGCTTGACACATAGTGGATGAGGGATGCTAACAGACACACTTTAAAGCTTGTCCTTTTTCTGAAAAACATAACCTGTAGGTTAAGTATAGTTAAAATCACCAAAGCTCATAATAGGATATTTCTAAAGGCAGCATAAAATGTAATTGGTTTCACCCTGTGTTTTAAGAACCAATGACAGTGAAAAGCATCTATCATAAAGCCTCTATGTTAAATATACAGGATATTGGGGTGGTTAATACTTCRCAATGAATTATAGGTAGGAGATTTGCCCCCTTAATATAGGGTTTGTTTTGTCATTGCTTTGCATTTTGGTGTGAAATAAGCCTGATGTATGCTGCATTAGARATGAAAACCTGTGTACTCTCAATGAATGCTTTTCCTCCTCCATTACCACCTGTTTATTCTTCTTCAATTTACCACTTTCATTKTGTATTTATTAAGGTGATGAAAAAAAAGGAAACGTGGCTGTTAGCAATTTCAGCAACCCCATTGTGCTCACATTATTCAAGAAACCTAATAATCCACATGAACTAATTCTGACTTACTGATGGTCTGCTTCACTAAATCAGGGTGATTTTTTTCCAGTGAATAATGGACGATGCAGTGTGCCAGTACCTTAATTAAAGAGAGCCTCTCTTATTCTTGATCTTATTTTAATTTACAGGGTAATACTACAATAATATCACTAATGGAAGGTACATTAAAGGGCATAAAGTAGCATTAACTGTATTAAATTATGGCACTTGTGTTAATTAACTGCTGAAGCAAGATGGTCCTAACAGCTAGAAAGGTCGACTAATGCATAAATAAAGTCTTCTGGGATGGGAAGCTAAGAAAGAGCAGACATTTTGCCCTCGTCTGGTTTTGCTTCAGAGCATCAGAGGGTGTCCTGTGCTGCAACCTCAGGAAGGTTTCTCACACTATGCTGCCTGCAGAGGTGGCCTGAGCTGTCTGCAGGCTCTGCCTGTCTTCAATTCCATGCGAAGGACAGTCCTGGCAGTAAGCAGTGAGGTACAGCTCCCATTTTTAAACTTATTTTTGTAGGAGAAGTTCACTAAAATGCTGATAAAAATTCCTTTGAAGTCAGGCTAAAGGTTCCTAGCAGATTTTGGATCAGACTGCTGAAGGTTTAACCATGTTAATTTTAAAGCATTTTTGCTCTAGCAGTTGTATTGTCAGTGACATGTACATTTATACATTGTAAATTAACTGTGATTTGGGATGCTTGTAAAAAAAMCATGATCCCAGTGGGTAACAGAATGACTAGCTGGGCAAAACAAAGGCTCTTATTGCTTTTGAATGATTAGGTTTTGATCTAAGAGCCACCAGTTTCTTCCTGACATCAGAATATCCAGTCTCTTCCACAATGTTATTAAGCCCTTTGGAATTTATTTTTATACTCTTCTCGCCTTGAAGCTTCTGTATTTAAGCCCCAGGGTTTTCTTACCGCGTCTCAGCTGCAGTTGCAGTTCCAGCTGCAATAGAAACCTCTAACTCACAGTACGCAAATGAAAAGTAACCTCAGTTTTGACACTTCCTTGCTCTCACATTATCTCTTCTAAATTTAAATCCATCTCAGCAKCTGAATAAATTACTCTGAAAGAAAATATATTTGCTACTTAGGGGGCTGGGGCTTTTTTGTCTTTTTAGTCAGCCCACCCCTTGTGCCAGCAGTGAGCCTGAAATACTCCTGAAGCTGTGGTGGATTTGGGGTGGGTGAGGGCCCTTGTCCTGGGTGGGAGGGCACACAGCAGCTCTGGGTAGGTGCTTCCACCAGGGAGGCTGGGCTGTACTGAGTCCCATCCTCTGGCTTTTCTGCAGATCCAGTTTATGGATGGATTCATTGGAGTAAATCTGTGTATAACTCTGTCGTACACTTGTCAATGCTGTAATAATGTCCCTTGGTAATTTACCCAAAAGCAGAGCTTTTGCCCTGCAGAAATGCTACGGTTTTATTCATAATAGAAAATGTTTTTGTTGATGTTCAGCTCAGAACCAGATCCAYCAATATTAAGATATGTAGGGTTCAAGCTTTTAAGGAGACAACTGAATACCATTTTTAATTCTGRAATTTATTTACCATACTTGAATACTCTTTGTTTTACAGGAACACTTGCATAAGCAGCTTTCCTCCTTCGAGATTCCCACTAGTATTTGGAGGGAATTTGGCAGTTTCTCTGATTAAATTACAAACTCATTAGAGAACAAGAAAGGAAAAGAAACATGTATTTAAGAGCATGTCAATTTATCTGTAACTCCCAAGTGCAATTTGCTTTTTTAATATATCTACTGCAACATGTCACTAAGGAAAATGATCCTTCATTTTCTGCAAGCAAATCTAGGATCATCAGGAATTAAAATAATTAAATAGTCACTGTTTACTCACACATGATCAGTCTCCAAGGGTTTACTCAGTGCAGGTGAACTGGTGCGTTTACTCCTACCCATGTTCAGATAATACTGATTTACACCTTCAATCCTGTCTATCAACTCAGGGTGGCCTCAGTCACAGTGGCTGGAAGGGGAGCAGAGCAGTGGAGTTTGAATGCTCTCTAGGACTCTCATTCTGCTACATGCTTTTGAAATGTAGTGGGTTTATATCACCAGGTTGCACTCATCACTTTTTCTTATTAGCATCTGGTCATCTTTTCTTGGCCCATTTTACAAGATATCAGTGTTTCCATACTGCTATCCCCCAGCTGTCTTTCAAGGAAGCTCACTATCATSCAGTATCAGGGTGTTTGAGGAGAGGCACCAAGCCTTTTTGTGGTATAATTCATTTTGCCAYTGAATATTAAAGGAGTAGAGATAAAAATCCTGATGAAAGAAATGAGGATTTTTCTTTCTGTATTGCTTTGTATGCTGAAAAGCAATCCAAAGAGCCTTTCTGAATAAATTCAGTGACTCCAATAGCTTGCAGAAACTTTCTTTCCTTAAGCTTTTCATTTGAAAAGAGTGCAATTTAATGCAAACACCGAAATAAGCTTAAGGATCTCCTGTATCATATACAAATGATTCCTGGCACTGGGATGYCCTTCTGGTTGAAGAAAAAGCTGGAGTCATACAATATATTATAATACTAAAAGTTTAAAAGTTTCCAACTATTTCACAAATAATGGGAACTATAACTTTTAGGTGTGGGTTTGTTTGGGGCTTTTTTAAGTTTACATTCTGCCYCTTTCCATGAGYACCAGTGTGGTGGTATTGCCTGCTWTTATTTTTGTCCATCTCAGTACCTAACTGCATGTGCTTAGGAGCTGATTTTTCCTGGACACTTCTCAGTGTGCCTCCAAAGGCAGTAGCTGAACCAAACATACTTTCTCTTGGCATAGGTGGTGTTTCTCATTCTGTCTGTCTGTTAATTTCTTTTGGTAGCTGTAATAAATAACAGCTGTGATCTAGGAAATACTTGAAACTAAGAGAGTTAATTCTTCTGCTTTTCCTCTCATTTCCCTTTAGAACATTTAAGCATTGAAACAAGGCAGCAGATGCCATTGTTTCAGATGCCATTCTGTAAATCAGGAGTAATTTGAGTGAAGTTACC
>NW_026623269.1:1778955-1796122 GCF_030028575.1 Malurus melanocephalus | reverse complement strand
TCTCATCTCTGTGTGATAGAGCTGATGTAAAGCAGCCAGTTCAGTGAAGTCCACTGATACAGTCACAGCTATTCAGAAACTAGAAAGTGAATTAGTAAAGGTCAAGGTCTAACAGTATCATTATGTGGGGTCTCTGAGACCCTTCCTACTATTCCCTCTGGAGTCCACCTCTGGGATTGATGTGCCTCAGCAGTGCTGGTGACCCGTTCACAAAGGGAATCATCACAAGTCTCTACTTGATCACAGTGAAAAATCCTCAGTAAAACACAGGTGAAGTGTATTGTTAACTGGGCTGAACTACAGGGTAGGTTTTTAACACTGCTGTAATTTGGYTCTCAGAGATTACCATCTTGCTCATGGAAAAGTAAGGAAAGGGCTACAGAAACAAAAGGCAATGCTGTGATTTTAGCAGGCAGCAATACGGTCAGGGAAAAGGAGACAGGGAGCTACACTGCAGGTCGCATTCCCAAGAGAAAGTCTGGCTGCTGACGCATTCGGGAAAGCATAATGCTGGCTGCAGCCCTTTGCAGGAGAACAGGCTGTGTCCTGGGAGATTTGTAGGRTATGGTAGACATTAAAGGATGCTGAATAGCAAGAGTGTCCTAATGACATTAGGAGGGAGCAGGAACTGCTGAACTTCTTGACATACTACCACTCSTGAATGAGACAACCTGTACTTTTTGCAGCATACCGAGTCCTTGGAGCCTTAGAGTCAGTCTGTCAACAGCATCTGGTTGCTCACACAACAGTTCATCCAGACTTTTATGCTGGAAATGCTGCTATACTCTGGAGAAACACAGCTGCACTTCACTAACAATTCTTTTTGACATACCTGGGGTGATGGCYACCATTTTAAAATAAGCCAAAAAGTAAAACAAAAACCATTTCAGGATAAGGCAGATAATCCATAGCCTCATGCCATAGGTTATGTCTGATCAGGCCTTGGGACATACCATGGATAATGTGATACATGGTACATACAGCTGTCCGTATGGTAGTTGTGGAGGGCAGATTTCTAAAGTTATGCTCTTCCTTTGAACCCTTCAGTCTATATTCAAACTTCCATGTTCATGTAAATGTCAATAGTTGTCTGCTTCTTCCTTGCAAACTCCCTGGAAGACCTTGTGATTCTTTTCATTTTCTCTCTTAAATCCATTTCTGTCTTCGTGGTAGCTCTGAGTGTCTTTCCTCTGTGCCAAGCAGCATTACCAGTTGTACCCTCTCCAGATGTGTGTTGTCCAGTAATATGAGCCCATATCTGATATATTAAGATTTATAAAGTACTTTGAAACACACTTAAGAAGGATTGATAGAGAGGCACAATGGATTGTTATAATCCGTCCTCTGTGCACCATCATTCATAAAATGGGCATGTAAGGGAGTGCTGGTGGAAATGTTAATGATGCCCATACTGTCCCAATGGTAGTGACATGGTGGTTCACATCTAACTGCCACCAAAATTTCTGTTACACCACACATTAAACCTATTAACAACCAAGAAGATACAATTTTATTACAATAAGGATATATACATTGAGATATGCATCTTCACACTCAACTAATTAGTTACCATCGACTGTTTTCGCTTTGCTCGGTGACATGTGGTATATAAATCATTACAATATGTTAAATGCAAATGGTTGGTAATAGGGTAACCATCTGCTCACTGTTGGAAAGTTAGCAGAGGGATATAGTAAGCTGTACTTCTAGTAACGATGCTAAACTCACATCCCTGAAATACCAAATATCTAAAAACAGCTGCCTTCACTAATGCCAACATTGCTAATACGTCTCTTACCCTTTTCATTTTCAGAAGTAAACCACATATTGTAAGAGGTAATTTTGTTCTTCAGCTTGAACTTGATTTCAAGGCTAGAGTCTTAACAGCAATGTGAACCACCGTATTGCAGACTTGATCTTTTCTTTATATTGTGTTGAGTGCTTTTGAACAGTCCATAAATAATCAGGCTGCACACTTTTYTCAGGACATCTTTTCATCCACCAATATAATTAAACCCTCTTCCTCCCCTAACCCCTGCTGCCGGGCCCTTTTTCAGGGATGACATTATTTTGTAAGTGATAGATAGGTGACACATTGCTGTCTGGTAACATATCACACTAGAGACCATCAAAGGGTGTCTGCCATCTAATAACCTCCCATGCCCTGTGAGAATTAAAGATCACCACTGCAAAGAGGGATCAATTATTTTGCCACAGACATGTATTTTCAGGGGCTGTCACATACCTTCGTAATGAGCTTTCCTGGATACCCAAGCGACAAAGTAACGCGTTGGAAAATTAGTAGTGGGACAAGAGTGAAGGACTGCCTGCCAAAGTTGAGGCTGTGCCTTCAAGCCAGAGCAGTTCCTTCACTCCTTATCCATTCAGTCATTTGCTGGTCAGGGTCACTATCACACTCTGACGTGCTTGCTGCCCCATCACTAATATATTGCACTATCACCTATCAGAGAGATAAATTTGTTCCTGTATTGAATTCCCAAGATGTGGCTCTCAGCATTAAAGAAGCTGAGGAATTAATTTGGCTTCCACTGTCTGAAAGGAAGAGAAGTTTGTGATTTCATCAAAGTCAGGTGCCTGGCTTGCTCAGGCCACATTGGGAGCGAGGATCGGTGTTTTTGAGGAGGTTACATCTGGCATGGCAGTGTCTGATTTAAGATTGTGCTTCCAGGGAAGCCCCTGCAGGGGAAGAGGCTGCAGGAGAGCTCATTAGCCTGGCAGTTTCTCAGTCCCAGAATGAATTACAGAATAAGACGCATGGTCTACAGGGTCTCAAAGAGCCATGGCTTTGTGAAGGTGTGCTGTCCTGCAAAGCTTTCCAAGTCTAAAAAAACGTTACAAGGAGACTTTTTGTGCTAATGCATTTTCTTTTGCTGCCTTGCAAGAAAAGAAGCAGTGGCTAAAGGCTGCACGTGTTTGGCAACTCCATTTTGATTCACAGTGAACACTGGCATGATTCAAAATGGGGTGCCTGCACTTTAAAGTTATCCAGAGCATTTATAGACAGAGATRTTGTGATGAGCAGCACTTTATAATACCTCAAAGGCATGGTGCCAGAGCTGGGAATTTGATAAGCTGAGGTCCTGAATTGGATTCCAGCAATGGTCACAAGTTTTAGGAAGCTATCATTTGAAATTGCAAGCAGAGGAAAAACAGGATTTTTTCTCTTTAATTACATTAGTTTTATTGAACTGAAGCATTTCTTCAGTTCCCAGAACACTTTATATATATTTTAATGCAAGTTACCAGAGACAGAATGGTTGCATGACTGTTTATTGTTTCTGACTTTTATATGTGGTAAAACAGATTTTACTTATTTTCCCCTTTAACTCTCATGTGCATTAAGGATCTTTAGATGTGGGGATGGTATTTACTGATGTTGTCATACTCATACTAATTTAACTTCTTTGATTTGGTAATGCTTCTATAGTGCTTTTGTTTAGGCCTGTTCAGAAAAGCCAATCCAAAGCAYATGAACCTGCACTGGTGTCCAGAAACCTCTGGCAGCCTTTTGTGCAGGRGAGGAAACATGAAATTCATTCCCTCAGTAGCTGATCTTTTTAATTGTCCTTAGATTTTTCTCATATTTGTTGAACAGTGGGCTGATTCTTCCCTTAGACAGAACTAGAGCTGTTGATTTTGCCATGTAAGCACAACCATGAATTGACTTGAAAAAAAATTGTTTTCAAAAATTTCCCATTTCTGCCCCCCAGTTGGAGAACAGCAGGTCCCACAGCCTTCTGCTCCTCTGGGGGAGTGGAGACGGCAGGAACAGGGAGCAGCAATGGCAGTTGGGAYGGGACAGAGCTGCAGTATGACAAGGCATCTGTTTAGTCAGTGACCCACTTCAGGAAATTCTCYTTCCCTCCTCCCACACCCTGTGTACCTCCAGCTGCTCATTTCTCACTGTCTTTGTTTCTCTTTCCCGTGATGTGATCATCACTYCTTTAGCTGTAGCGCATGGGGAGTTGCTGCCCCTGTGGCTGAAAGATGGAATGGAAACTTTCAGGAGGAACATCACAATTTACAATAATAAACTAAACCTATTCTACTTTGTCAATGCAGAAAATTGCTTATCATTTAACAAGCTTCATTAAAGATCCTGTATTTATGGAACCATGCCTTCCTTCCTYTGAATGCCCCTGAAATAATTCTTCCAGCAGGACAGCAAAACAGCAAGGAGCCAGTTACATTTTTAATCACCTGTGTCCCATAGGAATTGCAGTCTGCCAGCAAAGGCAGCTCCTTCCTCTCTGCAACACAGGAGAAGAATTAAAAGATGGGAAGCTGTGGTTTGAGAATGGTGGGTGGCAGTTAGTAATGAACTAAAGCTCAAACTAAAGSTTAGTGAACTAAAATGAGTGACATTAACTGCTAATATTCTGCTGCTGAAAATGTTTAACCTAATCCAGAAGCTAGATGGGAGGGGGCTGGGGTGGGGTGAAATAAAGGGTTTCATTCCCTTTTCCATTTGTTTTTTTCCTGAATGGTGAAGGTGGAGTGGAGAAACAGTTGTATGAAATGAAAATTAAAATGACACTTAAAATAATATTTCCTTTCCCTTCYAGTGTATATGTCTTGAAAGAAAGTTTCAACAGTGTAGAACCCTTACACACCCAAAGCAGTTTGCATCATTTTACCTTCTCATTAGGCAGATCAGTTAGACACTGCAGGAGTAACCCTCAATGTGGTGATTCTTTCCAACAGCAATCCTCGCAGGTGAATGACAGCAGCAGTCTCCATTCTGACATGTACAAATATCTCATGCTTTAGACTTGATGCCTTAAAATTTATATCCGGACTTCTGTTTTTTAAGGATAYTAAATCACTGTATTGAGGGGTCAGATTCTAAAATATCTCTTCTTTCCAATGGGTACTTTTGGAGACTAATGCTGACTTTGTGGTCTATATGTTGGTTTGTTTGTTTGTCTGTTAGTGCTTCATAAAATATAGATGCTTTAAATAGGAGAGATGCGAGACAGCGATAGCACGAGAATGACAAAGGGTTATGTGTTTTGATTCCAAAGGAAATACTTTTAATGTTTTTGATGGTTTCCTCACTGTACAGTCATAGCCAGGGTCTGACTAACAAATGTACAAGGCGTGTGTGGCTGACATTCAGCCTGCTTGGGAATTGTGGARAGGAGATACATATGCTCTAAAGGCTTCATCCAAAGAGCATCACTTGATGCATCACTCGCAGATTTGGAGAGACATTTGGCATTTAAAGMTAAATCATGTAACAGAGGTTTAGTCCTGACTCTTGGAAAAAATTAGAGAGTTTGTAAATTTTGACTATGTTTTATTATACCAGGGCCTTTGAAAAATCTCTTGCTCATATTAGGACCACAAAAAAAGCGTTACTGCCATGGAAAACAGTTCGGCAATTGAAAATGGGCCGAGTGTGTGTTGTAACAGGAAAGAGACCTTTTGGAGAGTTGTGCAAATCTTGCTGCAATGCAAACACAGTTAATACAACATAAAATCCAGTCTCAGTGCCCTGTATGCAGGAGCTTCCCCTTAATTCCTAACACATAAAATGTGTACTTTTAATGTCCTCATACAGTTTGCACATTTAAAAAAAAAAAAACAGGTTTGAAAATTCAGCTCCTATAATTACATTAATCAAGCAAGAAAAAGAATTGCCCTGAGGTATAGGGGAGACTTTATCCTAAGAAATTTGCTAGCAGCAGCCCAGGGCACTTGCCCTGCCTTGCAGCCACAGGAGCAGGGACCAGTAAGTCTGAGAGGGGGCGRCTGTTTTGTCAGGGGCATCCTCAGAGGCTGCAGTGCTTGCATTCAGGAGAAGCCTGTCACAGACTAGGACTTCTTTTTCCTTATTTTATGAAGTTCTTTATCTTCAAAGGTAGGTCAGCATCTGAAAACCCAGAGAATACTATGAAGGAGTAAAACTGAGACAAAGGAGTGATTTGCATATAAAAATAAAGTAATACAAATAACTGCATTCTCAAAAACAAACAAACAAAAAAAAAAAGGCAGCAAAAAAGCCACAGTCAACTTGTGTCAGAAGAAGCTTGAACAGATGCCAGAAGCTTGTCCCCTTGGTGATATGATTATATGGCCACTAAGTTATTTGGTTCAGTCAATTTGCTATATATCATGATAAATCTGCGTATACCAGAAAATCTACAGCGCTGCCCTTTTTCTCTCCTGAGGTTTTTTGCCCAGTTTGCAAGCAGAGAGCTGCTTTAACAAGATTTGGGGACGCTTCTGAGTCCTAAAGCTCCCCCCTCCTGGTTTGTGTAGGTCAACAGGAGAAAATGCTGAGCAGGCATGAGAATAGATGAGGAACGAYAGTGAACAGCAGTGGTGGGGAAAGGAGGTCATGACTGCTGTGGGCACCATCCTAAATCCCAGTGAGTTCTCTCCCTCCTKCTCCTCTGCAACTCTCATTGTCTGAGGGAGAGAACACAGCTATAAAACACATCAGACACAAACAATAACTCCTTCACCCCCAGAAGTATTACTTACAAAAATATTTTGTAATGAAGTGGCCATTATCTGTTTCTTAATTTTTTTGTTTGCATAATTCAGGAGGTTTCTGATAATTATGCCCAATGTCATTAATTTAAAGCTCTGTGTCGTGCAACCATTTTTATAAGGGTCCTTTCAGGGCACTGTGTCTCCTCCTACTCACCAGGTCTTCAGGACAAATACCTCTTCTTATTTTCAGTGGATGGCAGCTCTCTGTCAGTGTGCAAACAAAACTCAATTCATTTTGAACAGCACTCTTGTGCCCTGAAGAATGCTTTAATGCAGGAAAGCTTGTTCACCAGCTGACTGTCTATGCCCCAAAACAGATCCTGTCCCATCTTGCTAGATCTATTCCTTGTAATAACCTGCTGCTTGAGAAATCAATACTGCCACACTTCCCTGTATGAAGGACTTTCAGGGTTTTTTTGTTCAAATCTAAGCTCTTTCTTTACCTGCATCTATTAGTTCTCTATTATTTTTAATAGACCCATTTATTTTACATATGCATATATTTTACTTCCAGATTAGGTCAAACATTCTTTGAGAAACAGTAACAGTTTGTATATTTTCCAGTGGAGTTTGACACTGAGGAAGCCTGCTTGACATTTCMGGGGAAACTGAAAAGTTTGTATAGGATTTTAAAAGCTATGTTATGCAAGATGGAATTGCTAAGTTTTGTTCTTCAGTATAAACATGTACTGATTGTTTCTGTCAGCAGTATTTCACCATTGCTTTCCCCTATGACAGCCTTACATTATTCATAACTTAAAATCTATTCTTTAAATTTTCAGTTATAAGAGCTTCCTGGCGGGGGTCGCAGAATACGAAGGGAAATATTGATTTGAAGCATTTAAAATATAAATGAAGTTGTTTAGTTCTTCTGGTACATGGAATATTATAGTCACTGGATCAAATTCGACCCCCTAGCATGTCTGTTTTCATAGACAACAAAAACATGTTCCCAGCCTCTCAGTGGACACTGCAGCTTCTGTGTGAACATTCTTTGATTTACCCAGTATTTGTTAAAAACAAACATGAATAATAAATGTTCCAGAGCACTTGAAGGCCAAAAGCAATCACTATTTTATTCTCATCTGACATTAGGTCAGAATTTTAAGACTTTAAAATACAAGGCTTTAAAATTACCAGCCCTTTGTCACTTAAACTTACCCAAGCAGTGTCAGCAACCCCATTTCACAATGACATACACAAAGTTGTCCCATCTCACATAAGTTTGGGGCTAGGACAATCATTAAACCTGGTGGCAGAGCTGTTTTGGCACTGGGGGAAAACCAGCGTTGGTGGTACCGTGATGGGCTGGCCTGTGAGCATGTCCATGTGTCACCTGCTCATGTCCAAATGTGTCACCTGCTCGTGTCCACACGTGTCACCCACTCACTGCTGCAGGGCCATCTTTGCATAGTTCCACTTACTTTAATACAACCTAATAAAACATTTGCAGATTCTAGCCAGTTTACTGGCTGGCTTTGAGATAAAAAAAAAGTAGTGTCTATAATTAAAAAGTAACGTCATATGGTATTTTTAAAAAAGAAAGTAAGCTTTCTGCAAACAAAATCAGCAACAGAAATATATTACACGAAAGAAGAATTGTTTTCCTTAATTAAAAAGAAAATATACAGTTAGAACTTGATTTGCTAAACTGTTTAAATTACTTCCAATAAAATAGCAATGTGTTGTGTTGTGTTGTTCTACCAACAGGCTAGAGATAGGTGACACAGTATGTCTTTTTCAGTATCTGAAGTTAGCTGTAGGATGCTAAGTTGCTTTTGGCATCCTTCAGCAGCTCACTTTTCATCTAGTTTTCTTCAGCAGGAGAAAGGATTAGTATTTTTGAAGTGTAAATTATTCATGGAAGAAACTTCTGTCTGGGATGGCTTAAAGTATCTTCACAATTCAACCCACATTAATAAATACTTCGGACTAATTTTTTTTTGAAAACTCAAAAAAAGGGCACCATTTTTCCTTTGGAAATATTTTTGTTAAAAAAAACTGTCAAAAAATTCTAAAATGGGATTTAAAATCTGAAAACAAAACTACACATTTCATTTGACACAAATTATTTTTTCCCCCAGTTTTTTTTCAGTTCAGTCAGTGAACTGAAAAATCAATTACTTGCAATGGCACTACTGGCAAATAATTCTTATCATAATCATTCCAGAGGGAATTACTCTGTGACAAGGAGCTTATATTGTATGGAATTTAAAAGGTAAAAAATTGAGGTTAGCATGATAAACAGTGAGAAATGTTGTTTTGTTTTTTTCACTTTTCTCTTTCAAGTTATGACCTCCAATCGAGATGAAGTACTAAAAGAAAAAAAGGAAAAAAGAGGAACAGTAAAAGCTGCATGTATTTGAAAGTGGATTGGGAGTGTCTGCTTTGATAATAAGCAGCTACCAATTCCCARTTATTTTAGATGGAGCTGTGAGACTTAAAGCATTTTAAAAGTCAGCCCTAATGAAACACAAGAAAACACCAGGACAAAATCACTTCTGAAATCTTTACTCAGCTTCACTTGCTCTGAACAGGTCATTAGGCACCCTCAGCTTTGCTGGTTTAATCATAAATACCCGAGAACACAGTCCAGAAAAGAACAGAGCTGCCTTRTAATTATCCTGCAAGCTCAACTTCAACAACATGGTTTTTCAAAAAGAGCTCAATTAACCTGCCCTCATAGTAAGACCTTGTTCTCCKTGGCCCTCGTGAGCAGCACGGAGCAGAGCAGCAGCAGCAGCAGCRGAGAGCGGTGGCCGTGTGCCCGGCGCTCCATGCTCTGGGAACGAGGGCAGCGCTGCAGGGGAAGGGAGGGCATTCCAAGGCCTTGGATTCACTAACACCCAGCAGGAATAGCAGCAGCAGCCAGCAGAACAGCAGGACACACTTTACCTGGGTAAAAAGGTGCCTTTCAGAGTGGTTGCAGTGCTGAACCTTGGCCAGTGGCTCCTGTGCRGATGAGAAGGTGTAAGCCCGGAAAGAGAAATGTTAAGCTAGTTTTCAGAATCAAGCATTAGCTTTTGGCTAGGCCGTGTTTGCACAATTCAAAAATATTTTACATATTTATCATTTAAAAATATCCACTAGGAGGACAGGCTACTAAATCATATGCCAGAAGTTCTCGTGTCTGGGCATACATCCTCTGCTCCTCCAGGAATATTACCCACAGCAGCACAAGGCATATTTTCTCTCCATTGGAGACAACAAGCTACAGCCCATACCCCACTCTTCCATGTAACCATCCGCAGCACTGACTACTGGGGGCACATTTGAGCTTTTAAATGAGTYCATGGGAAGTCTCTTAAACAGAAATGCTTTAAAACCTTTTTAAAAGAGCAGCAGATGTACAGCTTCACACAGCTGGTTTTCCCCGGTGTCGAACTCTGTGTACACCATGGATATTTTTATGCTGCTTTTCTCTATTCTAGTCCCCCAAAGGTTACCAAAATCAGTATGAAATTAACCTTGCTTGTTTCTCATATAGCAGAAACACTGCTGTCTTGACAATAAATACTTTATTCCCTACTGTGACACAATAGGTGCTCCACCCTGAGTCTTTTTCTAARCTAGCAAAGATATTTCTGCTTCAGCCAGGTCTGTTCTGCATCAATCATGGACACAAATCTGTAACAGCTCACTTGTGGTATTGCTGAATGTGAGAATAAAATTTCTCCCATTGCAGATAGTTAAATGACATTTTTGAATGGTTCTGTAAACCATGTCCACTTGGATGGTAATTTAATGACCACAATTTTAGACCTCCCACGCAACAAATTGTTCCTTTTCAGCATTGTGCTGGGAAAAAGAATTCAAGACCAGCTGGYAGCTGATGCTGTGAAATACTACTTATAAATAAAGACAGGAAGTTTGRTGCAATCACAAGCATCTTTCTTAGAGCAGCTTTCTTGGGAGTGCTGCTGAGCAGATGTAAGACTGGTACTTATTAATTAAATTAAACACAGAAAAACTGATTTCTCAATAACCTTAAAAATAGTGAGGCACATTAGCACAATGCCAGGAGTTTCAAATCTAGTGTTGAGATTTGTATCAGGAGAAAAGAGAAGAAAAAGTGACTTCTGAAGATTTCTTAGCTTCTCTTTTTTGATTTTTAAGCTATAAAACTTTGCAGTGATATATTTCTGCATATATATGGGCAGCTGAGGATATTCAGGTTTTTAGCATCTGTTAGTTTTTCTTGATATTTAGAGCAAACCAATTAAAATAGTAAATTGCTCATGACAACTCAGAACACCTGAGCTGTGTAGTACCTCTGCAACACCTGCTTCCTCCTCTGCCCTCTCATCCCATCCCTAAATCAAGACATTGATTGCTGTGTGAAGTACAGAAACTTAGTACATGAGAGCAAAGGGATCCCAGTGAGAAAGAAAGACATTTTCAAGTGAGAGAGAAAGAAAAAGCAAAACTAATTTTTACACTGATGTACCTAGAGTTTACCTCAGCTGCTTTTTCTCAATTCTTTGTTGGTAGTCTGGGAACCTACCAAAACAATCACTAATGTTAAATGACCAGTTGGTAGCACTGGGACAAACTGTCACTCTTGATCTTCATCTTCACAAGAGGTTTTGCTTCCTCTCTGGAAGAGACATGACTGCTTTTGTCCCCATTCATCATCCTTCATGYAGGAAAGAAACCTTCCTGTTTCTGAGGTTAGAGATTAGAGCCAAACAGACACATGGAAACCATGTGGAATACTGGCATCCCGCCTTGTCAGCAGTCCTGTCCCTAAGCACGTCACACCTGACTCCCAGTTTCCATCCCATGCTTATTCAAGGTCTTGGACCTGCCACTGAAAATTATAAAAATATTATCTGTCATTATCTAAAAAAAAATAACTAAAAATACAGCCACCAAGCCTAGGATAATATGAATGGAAGCTGGAAACAAATTAGGCTTCGTTTCAGGCAGTGTGAACTAACAAACTCATTGAATCTATGGGAGCCAGATGGATTTACATCAGCTAAGAATCTGGCAAAGTGTGTTCACGAGTGAAATCATTTGCAGAACATGCTGCTGGCAAATTCTAGCAGATTTTATAATCACTTTCTTTATTGACACATTTCCATAAAAACTAATACYTCTGAAGAAAAAAAAAATGTATAGGAAGGGAATGGAAGATCATTCTCCACAGCAGCTAACAGCAGCTATATTTTCAGACATTTATTTCCGCTTTAACACTTAGAGAATATGGAATCAAACTTAGTAAAAGTATGTGTCCATTCCACTTGACTAAGTTTATAAAAGTATTTAATATTAAGGATAGGTAATTTTTTATGTGGTAAACTGAAATAACTCTGACTCAGAATTAGCTGTTCTTTTCTACTAGATATAAGTATCAGTGGATTATTTTTAAACTTTGAAGCTAAGAGACTGAAGAAAGTCTGARTATTTTCATATCTGTTGGTCTGTGACATTTTTTATCCAGCCACCAAATCAGAACAGTTATAAATGCTTAAATGCTGAGGCATTTGCTCAGGTTATTGCCTCCTCCTTTCTGTGTTTGTGATGAGTGCTGTTCTAGCCTGTAAACATTTTCAGTTGCCTCTGTTTGTCTGGAAGGCTGTCATCAGGGAAACTACTGCATTTAGAGTTTATTAAGCAAACTATGGTAGCTTGTGGCTCTCAGTCTGAAAGGCACAGGGGAAAAGAAAAAGCAAAGCCAGAAGTACCTGCCTCAATGATATCTTGCATCAAAAGGGACACAGTATGCGTCTATCAGACAATAATCAATCTTAATCAAATACAGGTTGAGATACAAATTGATCAGCAGTGATCCTGTACTTGTTTATATGGCCAGCATTTACTTGTCTATATAGAAATGTTTACTAGCATATGARCACAATCAATCTCACAAACACATTAATATTGAAATTTAGCACTTKCCTACTCTTACTGTTGGGTTGGCTTAGTGCAAACAGTGGGCAATTCCATACCCTGCAAGCTTGCTGTGAGTCTGGGGACTGTGGGAAAGGGAATTTTGCTGCCCTTTTGGACTTTGCTTTCTTTTTTAATTTCAAGCTCTCCAAACTRCTTGGAAGTAGGCCGCTGAGAAAGCAAAGCAAACATGCTCTCTGTGCCTCAGCTTTGCTGTTCCCCACTAGGTACATTATATTCAGCTGAGGGAGAATAAGAAGCTATTTCCCCCAATTTTCCATACTGCCTGTGGGAATCTAATTCAATTTCCTCCCAAATTTAGCAGTGAAAACGAAACAGTGAAGAATAAAGTTGAAGAGGCTTCTGTAAATCTCTGGATTCTAAGGTACTAAGGTGCAGCAGGATTACTGAGCACAGGTTAAACTTCTTTTCTAACCACAAAGCTACTTACAGATTTAAGAAGCTTAAAAACCTGATCCAACATTAGTCCTTGCTTTGCAAATGAAAGAATAATATATCTACCTATATAAAGTTATATTTGTTATTATTGAATTTGTTTATCCCTTATTATTGATGTTGCCCTATTCCACAAAGGAATTTTTTTTTTCAGTGAGAGATTATGATGTATTAGATAAATTCAGGGAAAAGGGTAGGGAAAAAAAAAGGCGACCAAATGCATTTCCAGAAATAAACAAGTGAAAAAAGGACTCACATTTCATTGCTCTCACTACAGTGGCTAYATTTTACCAGCAGACAACAGGGGTCTTATTTCTAATGTTCAGAAAAAGATGCAGTGCCATCTTTGGATTTAGATTTTAAACAGCAACATGGACCTGACATATTCATATGACTCAAAAAAATTAACAGAGAACAGAAATTACTTTCTTGCTTCACGTGAGCTGGAACATTTATTCAGCAGACCTAAATACAGCCAGCAATCCATGCCATTTTCTGATTGTTAACTGTCCTTAYGTGTTTTTGACCCTTTTAGCTCAGAACTTCTTCAGGCAGGTAGTCAGTCCTCACAGTGAGCACTGCCAGCCAAGATCGCAGTAATTATCTTGYTACTTCTTTTCTATAAGCATGTTCTCACCATCTTCTGCATCCCCACAGAAATAAATTGGMCAGCAGTCATTTTATTTCTTCACAACAGTGTCCTTTATATCTCCCCAAAATCTATTAAGCCTTGGAAATTAGGGTAAGGACCAGCACACTTTGGGGTTTTGACATGACATGGAAAAATCTCACAATATAATGAATAGTAATATTCAGCAGACATGATGTTTCTGAGACTAAGCCTCAATGAAAACATGTTCATTTGTCAGAGAAAATTAAAGGATAACTAGACTTACCTAAGTAATGATGTTTGCCTTGTACATTCAATGGTGCAAGATTTTGTAAGTTACCTGTACATATAGTTTCTCAAGTCATGATGAATTTGTCTCATAAAGAGTAAAAAAAAAAAAAAAAATTCAATTTGAAAAACAATTCCTTCCTGGCTGAGGTATCACTTCAAATGTATTTATAATGTGGAATTTTCCTCTTTTTCTACATTATATTAGAAAACTAAATCTCACTGGTGACTCTGCCTCAAGGTCATTAGTAGGCTCAAGAGGCAGAATGTAGATGACAGCATTAACACGTTTGATGTCATGGTAAACACAGCCAAGTCCTTTAGGACAGCTGTAACAAGGTGCTGGAAGTAGCTGCCAGCACTGGGGAGCTGACTAAGGCTGCCAGCGTTGCCAGCAGTGTTTTAAAATGCCTGATTAAAACCGTGTGGGGATGGTATTTTATGTTGTGTGGGCAGTAATGTGAAGAGCAAACACGCCAACCCCTCTGCGAGTTCAGGCTTCGCTTACCTGGGAGCAGGGAGCCGGTTCGTGGCGTGCAAAAGCAAAGAGTCTGTGCACAAGGCTTSCAAGTTGGTTTCGAGTTAATTTTCTAAACTTTGGCGATGACCTAGAATGATTCAAAGATGTATCTAAGAGAGGAACATATGGCTAGTCGTTAAAAATGTATCAAAGATCTCCTCTTGTCTCTCTTTCCCATGAATGATCTCTTGAACATCAAGGATCCCCTCACGTGCCCCCAGTCTGTTGGTTGGCACTCTCCTGCGAGAGCGTCAGCACGCTATTAGCAATTACCTTGGTGATATTTACAGCATTTTAATGTCACTTGTCTGGATGTAAATAGAGTCTGTGAGGAGCACGGCGCACCCAGGGCTCCCACTACAACAGCACTGCTCCTTCAGCGCGCCACAGCGCTCCTGTGCCTTATGTAACTGCCAAAAATATCATTTCAATTGCTTTATGACAAAATAATGAGTCTGTCAGAGATGAGTGGTCAGAAAAACAAATTCGTTCTCCCACACAATTAGGGTTTATAGCATTGGACAGCAATATCAATCTCCAGTGATTCAAAATTGAATTTGCACGTTGAGGGAAATGTGTTCTTGTGTGTGCTATAACCAGGCTGCTTAGCAGGGAGAGTCCGTGCAGGCTGAGCTGGAAAGATGGATGTCCTCTGTGCTGGGAAACATCAGGGTGCAGATTTCCAAATGCAGACAAGTATTGTGGGGCCATGGCATTCACTATCACCAGCTCAGCACTGACAGAGCTGCCCCACCCGGAGCAATAAAAAGAAAAGTCTACAAAAACTGTCACCAGATATAATAGGCAGACAACTTTTCCCTTCAGGTAGAAAACCATTTCAAGGCCTACATGTCCCCATACATGACCTAATTGCCCATGGAGTTGTTGATATTTATAATCACAGACTTCAGTCATTCTCTGTAAAGTCGTACAAGGATTAGACCTCAGCAGTGCCATTTACAGTGAGCATGTACTGTATCTCACAACTGCACTTTGCCCTTAACATTTGCTGTGTCCTTACATGAGATTCTGCCCTTAAGCTGTTTGCCAGTGCAATGCAAAGGCTGCAGCACAGATCCTCTTCTGTTCACCAGACCTTAACCTGTGTACCGAAACCTCCCGTAATTATTACAGCTCCCTCTGTCATCCCTTCTCTGCACAGGCAAACCCACTTGGTGTGCCAGCAGCTGCCACCCACCCACTGCTACCCAGTAACTGCATTTCTGGGTGTGTGCACATAACACCCTGTAGAGGACTTTGACTTCTTTGGATTTCAGGAAACTACATAGGCATGAAATACTGTCATCTGGAACTCAGYACACAGGAGGTGGAATCAGTTTTTTAGGTTTTCAGAACTTCTCCATTCTTATACAAGCAGCCACATTCTGCTGCTGGAATCATCAGCAAAGGCTATACAAGATGTGTTGATTGTGCTTTGTCTGTAAATGTAATTACACCTTTTGTTACTGTCTCATATTGAAAGCAGTAACAGCTAAACAGCCTTCTAAGCAAGTGTTTAATGAAATTGCAAATGGTACCTAGGATTTTCAGTGATAATTTATCACCATGGCTATTCATATAAGAWAACAAAGTATTTTCTTACCTCTGGAGTAGAAAAGGAAGGTAATCTTCCATAAAAAAAAGAGATGAATTTGGGTATCCTCCATAGGAAGCTGATATGCACATCTTGACAGTGATCTACTGGGAGCCCAAGTCAGCTCCCAGATCAGTGATGCTCAGCTGATTGACAGCTAAAATTCCTAAGGTCCAGACTCTGCAGCTTTGTTTTCACACCGCTGACAATCCAATGGATCTCATYGCAAGAGTGGTTCTCTCATGGTCCATCTGGGTGCTACTTTTATCAAAATAGCCTTCTTTCTGTAACCCTAAATATTTCTATTTTCCTTACTGCTTATCCTGCAAATAGAAGCAGCTTTTTATTGTACTCTAGTCATCTCTCAGCCCCGCTACGCTCATTTACCTCTTTCAGTCATCCAGAGCAGTCTGTCCCTCAAGCACAACAGGCATTTCTCTTTGCAGAAGTCTCTGAGACTGTGCATATGTACACTCTGATGAGGTCCCTGGGACAGATTGCCCAGTTCCTAGTGCAGCCTTCCTAAAAAACCAAAAACATATGAAATATTATTTCCTTGTTTCTCTCTCCACATACACCACAGATTTTGCTCCTGGCTTGTTTTTCCCCAGACAGGGTACTCTCCAGTTTGCTTTCTACAAATGCTTTTTGTTCTCTTTCAGTTTTAGCACTGCCTGCATTTTACACACATTCACTGTTAGCTACAGCCTTCATTTGCTGTGGAAATCATGATTAATCTCCTCAAGATCTGTCAAGTGGCTACAGCAAAAGAAATGGTGCCAGAGGAGAATCAGGGCCTCTGGTTCAGTCTTCTGAATRTCTTATTTTACCTATGCTCCACTCTTTTACTCCTTATAGCTCAYTGCTGACACCAACAAGACTTTCAGCTCAATCTCTTAATATTTTATTAATCTACAGATTTTTTCCACATTTGTATAACACTAATAATCATGAGCCAAAGCCACCATTTCTGCTGCCTATACACTAAGAAGGCAAAGTTTATCACACATTATCTGATCTTTTTTGGTTTGGGTTTAAGGTTTTTTTTTTAACATTTCTTTTTGTGCCTACTCTAACTCTCATTAAGTCAAATTTAACATCTTTAATATAAATGGGTTTTTTTTACATTTTACATATAATTTTTAGCTAGTCTAACGTAGTGACCATGTTTGTTACTTCCTTTCTTCTCCTTATAAAGYGTACATAGCTAAGTTTGAAGTATTCTGAGGATTCTTTGGAAATACACCATTGTTGACTCTTTTTTCATTTTACATCATACACC
>NW_026623269.1:1768652-1778802 GCF_030028575.1 Malurus melanocephalus | reverse complement strand
GGGGGGGGAAGAATGCTTTGGGGTTTGATTTGGAGGATTTTTTAAAGTTTTTTTAATAATTATTTCAAATTTTCTTTTAAGACAGGAGGCAGTGTTAATTGTCCTGGGAAAGCTTTCAAAAATACATATAAAGCATATAAATAAGTTAATTTGCATAAAGGCACTGAYTGAATGAATCTTTTCTTATTCTATTGGTTTAAGACAAGAAAAGCCATTTAGGAATTCTTCCATTTGGGAAGCTAAGTGGCTAAAATGTTCCTACTTTGTCTATTTTGGGTGTGTTTAGTCTGAATGCCCATATGGGGGTTGTTGGTTTTAAATCTCAGTTAACAGGGTTTTAAAATTTGACAGGAGGTTGCCAGCTACTTCCAGAAGAAAATGCATTTTGCTGTTTTCATTTAAAGCTGCCTGTATTTGTTACAAACATGGCCCTCCAGGATGTCTAATTCTCCCTGTCAAGTGGAGCTTGGTGGCTGCAGTCACACAAGATGTCCTGTGCAGAACCCTCCCTGCCCACTGCAGGAGCACCAGGGCCTGCCATGTGCACCCCACAAGAGCTGCCTGGTGTGGGGCTGCACCTTGGGCTGAGCAGCCCTTCCTCTGCAGCAACCTCAACCCAAGAAATTGAAAAAACTGGCCACCAGAACCAGAGCTGTGCTGCCCATGCTCTCTTGCCTGGGAAATCAGGAAAACGAGGACGGATTAGGGAAAGTGAGCAGTAAAAGGAAATTATGAGAGTTGTGTATGCATATATACATCCTTCCATATAAATACATGCATGTGTTTTATATATATACATCTGGACTGGATAAAAGCAGAGGAGGATGGAGAAGGACAGAGTCCATCCAAGACTTTCACCCATGCAAGCAAAACCAAGGAAGGGTCACTGTCTCTTCAGGAATGTATAGCAAGCACAGCACCTAAGAAGTGCAAAGACATTTTGCAYAAGGTTTTCTGACACTGTTCTTTATTTTCAGGTGCTTGTTAAAAGAGCTGTGCATAATTACATCAATTAGCAGATGGACATGTCTTTATCTTCCTCCACCTCAGTTCTCCTACAAATCTGCAGCACCCTTTCAGAGTACACTAGGTACTACAGCTTTTCCTCAGAATCAGAGTTGGTTTTTTCCTTGCCTAGTTCAGTTTGCTGCCTCTGACACTAATGAGTCCCTGCAATAAAACTGAAGTCTCCTCCTCAAAGAAATCCAGTCCCTTCCTCACTCTAATTTGTTCTACTTATTTGACAGTCTCTCCTGCTTTTCTCCTCTAACTCTATTTTCTGGCTTTGTTCTTACTGTGTCTCACTCCTGTTTGGAGTCTTCCATTTCCATATTCCTGTTGACAGTAAAACCACCCATGACTTTTCTTAATAGCAGTACCCTTTACCAAAATGTTCAATGCTCACCTGCTGATGCCCAGACAGGCATCTTCCATTCTGCAGTGGCTAGTCACTGAAAATTCACAACTGATTTAGTCTTCGAGCACTTCGATATTTTGTAAATTGTGTAAAAATTACTCTCTTTCTCTTGTCCAGCACATCGAATAATTTTGGCAATCTCAATTTTAAAGKTGTTGAACCTGTTTGTCTTTGGAATGAGCATTGCTCAAATAACAGCAGTTTCATCTGCCTCATTTCTAGCATTGAGAATGCTCCACCATCTACTGTATTACATATTCTTGTGGATTTTCTCCAGCAGCTACTTATGACAACTGCAGGCATGTTTTACCCTGGGGATATATATGTATGTGGCCAATTGCTTCAGGTCATATTCCTTCCAAATGGAAGTCAGCTTGACAGCTGTTAATTTGCACTTGGCCATTCCATGTGTTGTTTTGCTCTAATTATTGGTCACTGTTTGGAACAGGTGACAAATGCCCACATGAGAACTCTGTAAATTACTAGATGTACAGTCATTAGGAAAACAAACAGGAAAGGTCGTAAAATACTGACTTTCTCTCCAACTCCAAACAGAAATAGATTTTAGCTGAATTTTACATCTTTTGGAAAGGGGTGGAAAGAGGTGTAAATACCTTACTGTTTATGGAACTAACTTCCCATTCTGTAAGTGTCCTAGTTTCAGGGAAAGAGAGGAATTTAAGGAAGATACAGCTGTTCTAAGACCAGATGCAGAATCTGGTTTATCTAATGATTTTGTCACAAGGCTCAATTCAGTTTCTTTCCCAAGTAAAACTAAATGTGCCTACCAAAATATTTCATCTGACCTTCAGCTACTACAGCTATATCGAATTAAAGCAGGAAAAAAACATTTTCTTTCTGAACAAAACTGTACTGCTGAACAAGAATGACAAGACACCATTATAGTGAGCTTTCCTTCTAYTGAAGTATAGCATTGCAGAAGATATTTAAGTGAAATCTATTTTCTCAGGCTCCCAGGCCCTAATTTGGACCAGATTCACTAAGGACATAAGCARGGGACTTGTTTGTTCATGGGAATAGTAACTCTTGAATTTTTGCAGGATTATAGACGTGTCTGTAGTAAAAAGTATGAATAATTTAGTTGCTCTCAGTGGAGCTGCATTAGTGAAAATGAGAAAAGATTCGATTTCTTGGAGTCTTGGTGGCATTTCTGCTTTTAGACCTRTGTGAGCTGAAGATCCTGCAGCTTGCTCTTTGCAGTCATGTCTTGTGATGTCTGTCATGCTTTCATGGTAGAACAACACTACAACACAGAAACCAAGCAGTTGCCATAGGACATGCTTTTCTAAAATTTGAACTTAAACTCACCTCACCTCTAAGTAATATCCCACTTTGTTTTATTTTTGCCTTTTAAAATTAGGTGTAAGTGCAACCTTCATGCTACTGGCTGTAAAGAAGAAAACAAAAGACTACTTTGTGAATGTGAGCATAACACAACGGGCCCAGACTGTGGAAAATGCAAGAAGAATTACCAGGGCCGACCGTGGAGTCCTGGCTCTTACCTGCCTATACCTAAGGGCACTGCTAATATCTGTAAGTAGTTCTTTATAATAAGACTATTTCATTATTACAATTCTGCCCCATATCATGGCTCTGAAGGAAGGTTAATGCTTGCAAAAGTTTGTTACTTCTTTATGATTCAGCGTGGATAATTGGACAAGGTGTCCATTTGCRAGTGCTAATTGTAAGTATAAATCATCTGTGCTCTCACATGGTTGTAAATAACTTCCAGGAGAGCAACTTGTTTATATCCATAGACACACCCCTGGACATGGAAAGGGCTAAGGAATAAAAAAATCAGGACTCTTCTCATAAAAAACACACAGAGATGAGAGAAAACAATGGGACTAACTGCATTAATGCTCTAGCCACAGTGCCCTCAGCACTCCTTTCATACATCCTTATTATCTTGAGATAGGAAACACTCTCAGCTCAATGTGCGAGATGAGGTCCTTGCTCATTTCTTGGCTATTTTACAAAGTGAAAAGAAAACTCAGCCAAATTTTTCAAATTAATAACTGAAGATATAAAGGTTGGGAAGCATTTATCTGATGTTGATCTGCAGCCTAGATTCACATGCACTCTTGTAGATCAAATGTTGATGAGTGAAAGCAAGGGTAAAACCCGAGATTTTATATCTGCTTGTTTCCAGCTAACAGCCACACATGTAACACATATGAACTATTCCAGCACCCTTACATGTTATCCAAAGGAAGAAGTTACTGACAGCTGCATTTCCTGGTCCTGGACAGGACTGGGTCAAAATAAAACATGGTGGTGAAAGAGAGGGCACAAAGACAAGTATGAGCATCAATTCTCCCTTTCATGCATATATGAAATACACAGTGATTCAGAATCCTCCCAAACTGAGTAACAGACTTAAATTCCTTTGAAAAAAGGATTGAAAATGAGGATAAACCTTCTGACAGAAGTTACTAGCTTCTTTTAAGAAAAGAGTCCACAGTTTTGCCCTGATTAAAAGCAAAACATTCATTTTAGAATATCAGAATATAACAATTTATTGAAAAAGTTATTTGAGGGAAACAGAGCTATGTACTGCAGTTGAATGAAAAGTTTAAAACCAGGAGCAGTGTGCAATGCTCAGAATGTTATCTAAGACTTCAAAGCAGCAGCTGTGAAGAATCAAAACTCAGAAATTAAGATCATAGGAAGCAGGACCTTATCAAGTAAAATGTGAGAGTAATAGACCAAGTAACAAACCGTGAAGTGTGGGGGCATGAAATTATGATAAAATTCTTACTGAGCAGAAAAAAATGAACTTCCAAAAGGCAGGGGAAAACATTTTGTAAGAGTATTCACTTTTTTTGCCTGTTATAAAGAGTGAATGTGGCTCACAGAATTAATACTTTAAAGCTATGTTTGGGAAATATGGTGAGATTCACCAGGTTGATTTTAGCTAAATGCAGCTTGCTGTGTCATCTACCTCRTTCCCAGTCAGTTGAGCACACACCWGACGGAACAGAGGAATTAGCACCCACTGAAAGGGTGTCTGAGGCTTGTTAAAACAATTTTATGCTAAAACAACATTAGTGAATTTCAGCAGATACACAGTTCCATCAAAAATCAAAACGTTTGGCAAATAATAGGTAGTCATTTCTGGGGCTGATGGTGATGATGATGGTAGCATCATAGAAACATAACCTTGTTTGAGCTGATGAATACTCCACCTACCCTCAAACCCCGACTTCAGCAGTGATCGCAGAAGGAATTTCTGGCAAACAGGAAGCATGAAGGATTTCTTCTTCACCTTCTCAGTTGCCATGAATAATCTGACTTTCTGAGCTGGGCTGCAGGGGTTGCTTGCTGCTGAGCAGAGAGAGACACCAGACTGACATAAATTTTACCTCAGTGATACCTTATGCAATACATTCCATATTTTAATGAGACAATGAGTGAAAGATACTTCATTTTGCTTGCCTTACATGTTTTTATATGGTTAAKCCACTACCTACTTAGATAAAGAAAGAACAAAGAGTAATGCACCTCCATTTTCATCTGTTGCACCGTTTATCATTACATAGACTTAACCTTATCCATTCCTCCAATCTTTTTTTAAATGAMAAATCCTGATCTATTTCATCTGATCATAAAACCATGTCACATCTCTGGTCACCTGTGCTTTCTTCCTCTTTTCTGGTTCTATGATGTCTTTTTTTTTGTTTGGTTAGGCTAAAACCACACATGATATTCTAGACAAGACAACAACATGGTTCTTTTATAACAAAAATGTGTCTTTTATATTTTGTTACTCTATGGATCAGTCCTTGAGTCCTTTTTTGAGACTGTAYCACAGTTAAAACATTTCTTCTGGCATCAGGGCTGACTTAAATGGCAGGTTAGAGGCTACAGTAGTTAGTTCAGAAACATCATATTAGAGTTCCTTTAAAATACTTCTTAGGGCAGCATTTCTTCATGGCAGTTCTTGTTCAATACCATTTACTTCAGATACTAACACACTTTGTTAGTATCTGACTAACAGAATTCATCAGATTGTRAGAATCTAACTTTCTTTTTTGAGAACATCACTGAAAACAATTAATTTAGTATTCAATATTAAATAATTAATTAGTCATRGTATTAATTAATAATACCTTGATTRCCTGTCTTYTCACTTATCTCTCTGGGCCTCTTGCTTCCATTGATTATYTTAACAAAAAAGAATTACTAACTTTTGTGTCCATAGGAAGTCGATTCTYAAAATACTGTGGTTTATTTTTAAATTGGCAGATTCTATGCTATTTTTCCCCCTATCTTTCTCTTTTGAGAAGACTYACACTTTTGATGGATATCTTTCCAAAAATCATCTGCATTCTGTTGTTTTCAATTTGGTGTTGGGGTTTGGATTTTTTTTGCTTATGAAGAGAACTGATTTTTATGATTTTAGAAAAAGAGCTGGGTTACATATGATTATTCTGAGCCTCTCATACGCTTGTCTCCAGCCTGCTTCCATGCTGTTTGCATTACACCTTTTAGATGTTCTTTTCATTTTCCTTTTAACTAACTTCCTCATTTTAATCTGCTCGCTCTCTCAAAGTTAAATGTTACTGCAGTGGATTTTTTTTTCATCCTTTTCCTTCTCAACAAGCATGGTAAGTTTCATTTCAGTAGTGGTTCTCTGAGAACTACTTCTTGAATTGTGTCCTATGCACTGCTTCAGAACTAAATCAGCTTCTCTTCTTGTGGGTTGTCTGATTACTTGCTACAGGCAGCACTCATTTATGGTAYGTAAAAGCTTCATTTCTTTTGTCACTTCCTGATTTAGGGCTGAACATGTTGGAGCCTATGAAATTTCCCATTATTGTGTAAACTCTCTGCACAGCCAGTGTAATTTCATTTACCCTGTTGCCTTTATGTCACCTTCTCCATCGTGTGGCCAGCAATGCAGCCATGGTGTTACAATCTCCCAGTCAGGTGTGAATTCTGAAATAAATCCTGGAACATGTTGATAGAAGTAACTTCCCTTCATGTATTACTTCAGTTCCCTGGGGGTACTTTGTATAATCCAGTAATAGAGTCCCTTTGATACTTTTTCCTCCAATTTTCAAAGACCATCTTTTTTATCTAAGACCAAATTATTTTAAAACTGAAATATATTTGAAGTTTACCTGAATATGCTTAAATAAGATACAGCTAAAAATAGTTGTATAAATGAAATGCTCGGAATTTTTTTCCTTCTTTTTGCAAAATAAAAAGATACTCTTTCTTGAGATTCTCTGAATTTGTGACATTTGTTCAGATTCAACAAGAAGCTTAATTCCCCTTTCCAAATCTTTCCCAGCTGTTATTTCCATTKCTCTGTTTCTGCCATTTTTTTTGTGGCCAATAAGATTTTATCATACCTTTTCAAGCTACAGCTCATGAAACAGAAGACCATTCCAGATTATTCTGCAGTCATAGCAGGAACCTTGATACAAAGCTATCATCTTTATCCTTCTCATTTTAAGTCATCAYGAGTTTTTCAASAGAATGCAAAACATTTTTCCATGCWTTGCCTGTGAAAGACAGCAAGTACTCTGTTGTTTACTGGCACTAACAATATTTCTCCATTTGTCTCCACACAGCATTTATTTTATATTTTCACTCTATCTTATTGACTATTTTGTGATTACATTCATTCCCTTGTGCTGCCACATTCTGTAGATAGTTTTTTCTCCAATAYGTTTTGACACACAAAGTGAACTTATTGAATTTCTCTCTACTCGGTATTGCAGGAGAGCTTTTCTCCTCAGCAGCTGTGTGTGTCWGACAGCACCAGCCCTTTTCTTCCTCCTGTTGTTTAGATCATCTTTGGCACTTAYGTTCTTTGCTCCATCACACAGAGTGCACTGAGCCACCATGGATCAAAGCCTGCTCGCTTTTTGTCAGTCCCTTCACAACCAATAACCTGTATCAAAAGTGCCCGACCCTCAGCAAAACCCCCTCCCACTGTTACATGACTTTCCTAATTCATGGTTCAACATGAAACAGAGCATTGACCAGGACATGACAAACACTGATTCTTTTCACTCAACAGTTAGGCAGGCAGTCTCGGTCAGGTTACTGAATTTCTCCTACAGTGGGTCCCCCTCCCGTCATCCAGTTTCTATCTCAGCTTACAAGACTTAGGAGGTGTCTGTGCAGCACATGCCACACAAAGAGTTTCTGGCTAAACTTACGGCACTTCCAGACTGCACTGGTTACCCTCATCTGTGTTCAGTTTTCCCCATAAATATTTGCTGACACAAAGCCATCYTGAAGGACTAGCATAAATGAAGTTGGCCAAGAAGTTGTGATTTCTAGTCAGAAATCCAAGTTCCATGGATCTCTCTAACTGAAAGGATGGCACATCCTGCTTTCCAGTCAAGGCACACTCATAAAGGAGACAGTGTCCCATTCCCTAAGGGCCTGTTCTCCCAAACAGCTGCAAGGAGTTTTCCAGTGCCTACTTCATGACTCAATTTGAAGAAATGGGACACTTACATTGAAGATGTAAAATGCTCCTTGATGCTGTTGATAATAAATTTGAAGAGCAAAAGGAAGATACGAATCAATAATAAGTTACAAAACAGCAAAGCTTCCTATATTTTATATTTCCTATATAAAATATTGCTCCTATTTTATATTGCATGTTGATCTTAGCCCATAAAGCATACWGAAGGTGTAAAGCCACAGGAACACGTCACACAAAAATTGTGTCAGGCTGGGAAACCTGGTGGTGRACCAAAACTGCAGCATATCAAGAGCATTCAGGAGGTAAACATGAGTGTCAGGAAAACCTGCAAGTGATAAACTCATTTTAGTCCATCTGGGTATCCAGTGCAATAGCCAGCAAAACATTGCAGGTACATACCTAAAAACAATGCACTATAAATAACATGCTGTATTTTTTTTAAATCAGGCTTGAAAAATTATCCTTCAGCACTCTACCCTCTTGCATGACCCTGCTGAGTTGGTTGTTTGTGCTGGCTATGGTGACATCTGTTGCTGGGAAATGAATTGCTTCCATACGTCATGGGTTCCAAACAACTCTATTTTTGCCATAAACAGTGAAGAGGTGAAATGAAAGAGACTTCTGGTCCTTAAGCAGCAGCAGCATGGGAAGGCAGASTGTCTGCTTTAAGATACTCAAACTGCTAAAAGTTATCTGTGTTTCAGACTTTTCAAAGTTTCTAATACTGTCAATAAGTTACGATTACTTAAAAAATTCCTTTGATCGCACTGGATGTTTCTTTGACAGAGTTTTCAATACTGGTTTGAACTCACTAAAACATAGCAGGGAAAAGTCCAAATTTTAAAAGATGTTACCCAATGAAACAGTAACTGTTTCCTCTGTTCCATTTATTTCTGGTGATATCRCTTGGGAAAGTGGATATCGCTTGGGAAAGCGAGGGATAACAAACTTCATCAAGGCAGTTCTTTTTCCATGAATTGAAAAATTTCCAATCTTTACAGAGAAACAACTGTAGAAAATTAACAGTAGCAGGAGTTCTGGGACTCTYGCAGTGAAACACATAAAATTTCAAAAAAAATTTCTTTCACTGTGTGTAGTCCTTGCCTGAATATAGGTTTAACAATACATGAAAACTTTAATCCTGTGATCATAATGATCACTCCCTTTGAGGGATTACAAGCCACCAGTATCATTGSGCTTCTCAAGGCTTTAAATTGCTAGAGAATTCAGAAGTTCTGAAATTGATGCTGAGCATCTGATACTGCAATCATGCCTCAATGGAAGAGCTGCAAAGGGAAGAAAAACTCACTGCAGGGAGTGCTGTCATGCTGTAGGACAGCTATTCTAGCAAAAGATCAGACGTGGCATTAACATCCCTGCTCTGACTCCGCTATGAAAAGCTCTATATTTTCTCCCTGTTCAAGAGTCCTGTCAGAAGCACATGAGGGCATTGACAATGGAGGTGCTAAGAGGGTCTGCAGGGTATGACCTGCCCTGAGAGTGGAAGCAGCAGTGTGGTCCTTCTCACCAAAACCTTGATCTATTTCCTTTGTGTTAGGGATTTCACACTGACACAAACTATAGACAAAATCAAAARCTTGCTTTCTTTGCTAGTATCTGATTTGCTTTTTTCTTCATCTCAATAGCCAGCTCCATGGTAGCTAAGAGCTAAAACAACCCATTTCTGGAAGCAGGGGAAATGAGAAAATTACAGGGCAGATGCAGAAGATCTTRTGAAAGGAAAACACCAGATTTTTTTCCTCTCAAGTAATGCATATATATTTAGATGCATTTACAGTGAGCATGTAATATACCAAACCACYACCCTCAAGGCAAGTCAAAAATAATAAATAGCATTAATGACTTTTACCTGCAATGTTTGCCATTTCAGGGGCAGTAGGTACCTCTGAACTACCTTTGCATGCTTTACTTGATGTCCCCTCACTATAAATCTATTACCACTAATAACCCTCCCAGTGATTTAAACTGGAAGATAACTTAGGCTGAATGATGCTTTGGTTTTACAACAGAATAGTTTGATCCCTTGGGTTTGTTTACTCTTTACACCTTGCTCAGTACAATTGTTCATCAAAGGAAGCAATGGCCCTGATCCTTCCTCTCTGTGACCTGTTCACATCAYTTCTGCTGCCAAGTACTGCCAAATTTCAGCTCAATGCTGACTGGAAATGACCCGTGCCATGTCATGGAGCAGGTGTGTGCCAAGGGCTGGCAGTGGTGGGGTGAACACCAGCCTGTTGGTG
>NW_026623269.1:1626967-1768079 GCF_030028575.1 Malurus melanocephalus | reverse complement strand
GGCCTGCCTCCACACTGACAGAGAGGGAGAGCAGAATCACACCTCCTGTGCCTCGTTACCTAAGGACTTGTACCAAATACAGCTCAGCTGAATCAAGAGCTAGCCTCAATATGTAACTCCAGATCTCACACAAACACTCCTTCTAAGAATAATTTCCCCATCATATGTGCGGTTTTCACAGAGTGTTAATAGATCCTGCTTTGTGGCCCTACATAACCAGCTCCTTTCCAGACAAACTCACAAGTGTCATTCTCACTCTCTTTAGTAAGAACGGCATAAGTAGTGCACTATCAAGGCCACTCACCTCACACAGGGATACCTGGTAGCACAAAAATCAGTCTGGTTACAGAAGACCACACCAACTAGGAAATTCTGTACAGAAATAGCAAAACAGCTTTTGAAAMAGAACCTGAAGATATCTTTGCAAGGTTAATACATAGCCCTCAGGCTAGCAGGCATCTTGTGTTCATTATTCTCTGCCCAGGAAGCATTTATCACTACAAATTCATTGAAAATTTTGAAGTACGATAAAATGAGGAGAGCAGGCTTGCAGGAAAACCTCTCCYTTTGCTACAATCTGTTCAGGAGAGAAAAGAAAGGATATTTGTATGTGTGTGTAGGAGACAGAGAGGTTTGAGGCGGGGGAGTATACCCAGAGGAAATACAAATACCATTTCACAGTGCAAGTGTGAGTGCGAGAACACCGTTTTTGTCTTTTATCTAATATTTGTGTAGGTTCCATGAGTGTATAAAGGAAAACTAATCCTGCTAATTTAAACCAGCTATCAATGACTTGCAAAAAATTAAATAAGCTGCTGTTGAAGCTTCAGGGGAAATTATTTGAACATTGATTGTCTTTTTGACATTTAAGACAAGGGGATAGAAGTTCTCTTTAATTATCCTAAGTTTGTTACTTTAGAATTATGACCGCATTATTCAATTATGATGATATTTGCATTTAGCTTTTGATACCTCATGGTGCTAACGTTTTGGAAAATACAGGTTAATCTCAGCAGAAGTAGAAATAATTAAGTTTGCAAACAACATCCGAGTGTAGGGCTGGGTGAGCAGCAGGTGCTATGTATGGTGCTCTGCCAGGCCACAGGTGTCATAAGATATGAAACCAGAGAGCTGCAATTCTGACACCTGCCCCAGGGCTGATGTGTTGAAACATAAAAAAATCTAGTTTTAGTCCCCATTCTGCAAATTCTGTTACTTCAGCATTGTCTTAGCCATGCTACAAGTCAGGAGCGTTCCCAGCTTGGCCCTACAACCTTGCTCACATTGAATATCATTTATTCTCAAGGCATTCCTTTGCTCCAGTTTGCTTAATTGCAGAGTGAAGTCCATGCCATCTCTRAGTAAGGGAGAACTTCAAGATAGATATTTGAAGAAGTGTGGCAGATGTTTAATGGAGAAACAGATTTCTGCAGCAAAATGTGTGCCACACAAGTCAATAAAACTTTAAAAAGGCAAACTGTATTTAAGGAAGAGGATGAAAACATCCAGAATTTTTATACTGATCTGCAGTTTCTGACTAACCCAAGTGATGAGCCATAGTGCCATTAACGATGGTGTTGAATGCTTTGGCATTTCCGGAAAGATTTCCTATCCATGGTTTTGTGCTACACACGTTTCAGAGCAGACCTGATAAGATAGACATTGGGATTGCATCCTACAACATGAGATCACATATTGCCAGTGCAGTAAAGGCATTTTACTCCTGAACAGCCCCACCTCTTATGGTAAATCTCACCTGCCTCCACCAATGGTTTCCTTGCATTAATTCAGTTTAGGAATTGAAACGAACGCAGAAAAAAAAAATAAATCAATGAGAGGTGTAATCAATATGGGCAACCTACTGCATTAGGTTGTTTCACTCAACTACATTTCTTTTACATAGCTTAATTTAGATAACCGTCAGGTAAAAGAGGGAAAAATAGCTATCCACAATTAATGTAACAGAAGGTACCAACTGATTTCAGCAGCTGGCCAAAGCAGTTAGCAGTGCATCTATCCCTGGGTTAAATTACTCCCCTAGATCTGCATAATACATGCATGACTGATATTTTTATCTAGAGCATTAAACCTAATGGCTGGTTAGTTGAAATACAAAACTGTTCTGAACAAATTCATGAAGTTCAGAGAGCTGGTATAGATCCCATCTGTCAATGCATTTTAGCAGTCCCTGCAGCCCCGTACTGAAAAATCTAAAGGCTCTGCATTTATAAAGGACTGGGCAGTAATGGCAGTTATGTGGCAGCTTGTGTTTAACTATGTATTGATAAATTATTCTTAAAATGTTTTCAGAATCTGAGATGAAATAGCTCAGCCAACTACAGCAAACAGCTAACTACATTTCTTTGTGTTTTCTTTCTCTACAGGTATACCCAGTATTTCCAGTATTGGTAGTAAGTAATAAAACCAGTATTGTTTTGCATTGTCATTCAGCTTCATGGATCTGATTTCCCAACATCCCTTTCTGATGTAGATCATGCTCCTCTGACAGCTGCCCTATGGTRCAGGGGCTGTGAATTGGCCTTCCTCTCTTGCATTAATATGTAACTGTTACTATGTGGTCAGAGAGAATGTCACTCTTTATATCTGCATTCAGATTTTCTGATCGATTCTTTATCACCAGATGAGCACTGAGTCTTATAAAACTGAGTGTGACACAAAGAATTAAGACAGCGTTGCACAGAAAAATATTTGTTGAGCATCTTGAAAAAAATCTATTGGCTGGTAAGAGAAGTATAGGATCAATAATTTTCATGTATGTTTCTGTATGTGTAARTTCAAAGAGCAAATGGAAGAGTTTATAAATGGAATAGCTTTCATTTTTATGAAGTAGATTAGCAAATGCAGCATATCTGCTGGAATCGGCATTAACTCTAGCGGGCTTTGAACTCAGCTTTACTCCATAAAATAAATAGAATTGTGTTCCTTCACAGAAAAAGTGCTTTCCTGTATGCAATTAAAGGACCAAAATATTACATTTAAACTGTAACAAAACCATAACTCTATTATATAAAGAACTACTRCATCAATGAAATAGATGATTACTTAAACAAACCACGTGAAGAGCCCAAGTGCACAGCAGCTGAGCTGTGAGTCTGGGCTGAGCTGAAGAGTGCACACAGCCATGGCACGTTAGCTAATTACCAATAAAGCAGGGAGGGAGAAATGCCATCCTGCTGCGGCTCACTCAAAGAATATTCCCCACTGCCTCAGCTTTGCAGATCCTTTAGACACAACTTGCATAATGCAGGACTATCACAAGTATAAAATACCGCAGTTGTTGAATGCAATTGGCCATAGTCAGTATCTGACTGAAAAGTTTTTAATAATTTGGGTAAAACTGTCTCACATCTTGTGATGCAGGGTCAGGACTATCAATTTGTAATCAACTCAGTTTTCTTAAGCTCGTGAATAGCACTGATTTGTTAAACCCTAGACAGCCAAGTTAAATGCCATCAAAACTATCTCCCTTGCAAGTGAGAGCAGGGTTAGCAGCTGAATGCCACAGCATCTGTTTTCAGCTTTAAATAGCGAAACAGCATCAATGACAATAATGTGCAAATGAAAGCCTTTAATCTTAATAATGTCATTCGCCTGSTCTAGTGTCTCCTCTGGTATTTGTACGACTGCAGATTCATAGTGATATGCTATTTCCAAAACTTTGTGTTTATACATMTATTTCATAACAAAAAAAATTAACTAAGAGAATATGTTTATGTCACTATTCTCAAAAATATCCCTGCCATTAATAACAGAAATGGGATGAATGGGAAAGAGCTCTTTGGAGTTTGATTGTGCTATAGTTTCTTAGTAGTGTGTTGCATGGTGTATATGGTTGTGTTTTCACTTCACACCCCATACAGCCTTCGTCACCACATCTACCATTTCTGAGCATCAGCAGATGTTGGCCTTTGAAAACTTAATAGGGAAACTCAAATACCTTTTGAACAATGGTGAGCTGAAAGGATGCATTGTTGACCTCTTTGTATTTTACACCAGGGTGATTAGTACAGTTTATTTATTACAAATTGAGAAAATTCTGTTTAACATTCTATAGAAATATGAGAGTTGCTGCAAATCTGTGCTTTATCTTTGATCTGCTGTAAATGTCTTGGAATAATATGTGGTAGAATTCAACAGATTTCTTTGCCTACCTGAAAGGGGTGAAGCATGAGCATCTCTTCATGAGCACAAGTAAATACTGATATTCTGCTTGTTTTTTCCAGGTGTTTTTTCTTAAATAGCTCAGGGGGAAAATAACTCTACTTGCTTAATGTTCTGAACATCTTTCCTATAACAAGGAATAGCAGAATTTGTGTTAAACAAGGATAGAATCCATAAATTTATCCTGTTCTCAAAGAGAATTTAACAGAAGTCCAATTAACACACAAAACCAAACAAGATTAATTAGTTGTGGCTGCTTTAATGGATTCTGCATGATTTTTTTGTTTTGTCTATGCTAATACAGTATTTGTTTTCATATCAGCAGAGTTTTTTCCCATCTGGGGACAGGAAGTTACTCTCGGGAGATACAGTTTGGGTTTCATTTTGCCTGGCAGCAAACACCTGCAGAGGGGTATTGGCTTTTGTGTGCTCTCAGCTCTTTCTAGTTTACAAGGAGGGTGGGTTTGGGGCAGGGGGGTTAGAAAGAATAAACTTCCAGCATGCAAAGAAGATAGCACCCCAAGCAAAGTTCATTTAACACTTTTTAAGAGTGCAATGAAGGCAAAGAGAAATAAAATATATTTACCCGTGTGCATACATATGTATTATTCTCTATTTCTTTTTTACCCCAAAGGATTTTATATTCAAGGTGCTTATCAGTAAAATTTGAACACAAAGAAAGAGTGGTCATTAGTAAACATCCTTTCTGATCATCTAGAAGAAAACAAAAAAAAAAAAAATCAGAGCTTTCCCATTAAGGTCATTTGTACCTGCTGTTGTCTATCAGATGAATAATAGGTTCTCTGATCATTTCCAGCATTCTTGATTACAATGCTGGCCCTTTCAGCATTTTTCAGCCACGTCTGAAAAAATACTGGTGAAAGTGTTAGCAATTAATGAGTCCCAAAACCATTTCATAATTTTAAGCAATGCTTACATAAAGTATGTAAATATTCTGAAAACTACATTATTTTACTTGCTAAAATAATGATTGTACAATTTTACATAGACCAGTGCATCAAAACGTTCATTATTGTGACCAAATACCAACATTACTAATCTATACATGTATGCCTTCAAAAAGTTGGATCTTCTAAACTATTGCTTCTATCTTTTTTCCTGTAAAGCATAACTCCACTAATTATGCTAAACAGTTTGTTACAAAGGGTATAATTAGATAGAGGATAGGATAGACATGATGTGCAAATAGCTCTGTGTGGGTGATTATCACCTTAAAGCCTGCTGCTGGCAGATGAGTCAGAGTTTAGAGACAGACCGTGCACCCAAGTGCAAGATGCAATCACAATAATCAAACGGTATTTTCTGCTTTGTTCTCTATGGTTTTGTTCTTCCATATAGCCAATTTCAAATTAAGAGAACTTTTTCTTTTTTTGTGACAATGAATGCAAGACACAGAAGAAAAAAAAAAGGACTGAATGGGCACTTTCTTATTTTATTGTTTTCTTAACCTTGCAAAATCTAGTAGATATTTTTCTGGAGCTCAAATAGTGTCTCGATGAGCGTAGCTTTATTTGTTTTACATATTTGTCATGAAATTTTAATGTGGTAAATATATATCTTAAAAGGTGGTGAGAGCAAATCCTATTGGATTTTTTTTTTCATTTTTAATAACAACACAAAGYATTTTGAACCTCATTTTGCCCTTCTGTGGTGACCAAGAAGTTCTCTCATTAAATCTCCAATCATGTGATCAAAGTCATTACCATGCCAAGCTCTGTCAACAGGGTATAAACAAGGATAACTAGGTTGTACATTACTCTTCTATTATTATTTGAGGTCAAGTTATACAAAAAGCTCTACTGTTAAGGGACCATTAAGATATTTATCTCCTTAAAACATGTAAATATTTTCTTCAGATTGTATCTATTATTTTGGACATAAAAGCAAAATGTTCTCATTTCAATTTAATTGTATCCAAATCTGACCTTTTAATAAATAATATTGTTCATCAGGCTTCTAGTCTAAGGCAATCACCTTATCTAAATAAGGTTATTAAGATTATAATATCAAGCCAATATTTGTTTTCCCTTCTCTAATACTTTGAAGCACTTGGCATCTTTTCCTTTTAAAWTTTGATTTTCCATTATAATAAAACATTACTGAACTGAAAGAAAATACAGAGAGCCTTTGTGATAGAATGTACTCATTTGAATACTGGATCTGAAATAAATTTACATTCCAAATCAATCCACTAGGGGTAGTTTTACCTGGTMGGATTCACACAAAGCCAGTTTGCTCTGTATAACTGGGATGTGGCCCCTGAAGCTGAGGGAGCACAGCTGAGCCCAGCTCTGAGCAGAAATGGTCTCTTTGCAGAGTGATTTGGAGGGCAGGGTCAGAAACAGCCAGTGCTGCCCCAGGGAGCACTGAGAGGTTCTTGGGATGGGGTTTGGGGGAGCCTTTGTTTCAGTTTTTGTTTTGCCAGATCCACCAATTTTGACAGATAAGAAGAGCTGCTCTCAGCAGTCTCACAGACACAGCTACTGACAGTTTCGAGTTGTTTCTCATTCCTTTTTCCAGTTTACCATCATCATCTGGAGTTAGTTTAAAACAGTCTGTCAATCAAATAGTGTTTTCAATGCTTTTTTATTCGCTGTAATATATCAAAAATTATTTAGTTCACATTTATCTTTCTTTTAACCATTAATAAATAATCGAGTGTTAGGATACTCCAAAAAATAGGATATCAACATTTCAATATGTACCATGCTACCCATGCGAAACACATGGCAATTGCAATATGCAAGTTAAGCTCAGTTACTCAAGGAATTTTAGAGAAAGCAGACACGACTAAAAAAGATATTTTAAAATTCAATTATCTATAAAGCTTGGGGAGAAATTGCCAGGAAAAAATGTGTTTCTATGTTACCCTCTCATCTTTTTCTTTCTGTTCCTTAGACATGTAATSAGTTTATTTCACAGAGTAAAGGAAAGAATGAGCTTTCCAAATCAGCATAGTGATTTAAAAAAAAAATATATCTTGATTCATCAGTTGTAAATTACTGTACAATAATCCCAGGCAATCACTCAATTTCAGCATTTTTGAAGGAAAAAAAAAAGAACCAGTCCAAAAAAGAGGAAAAACACAACCCCTGCAAACTAACRACAAAGTAACTCGTTTATTTTCATGACAATGTACCTAAATGTTTCATTCCAAAAATATTTGAATTCATTGTTCACTTCTGCAAATATTTTAGTGGAAATAATTGAAATTGAAGAATTCCCTCAGCCCTTACTATTTTGAMAATCAGCCAACAATTTGTTCAAATCAGTGGATTTTTTTTCCAACTTCTGAAAGTTTCCAGAGCTGGATCATTGGATTTTTTTTTTTAGCCTCTAAAAAGATCACTTTTGTTTTTACTCTACAACAACGAGTGGACACAGAAAGGACTAATCACATTTAAATTCTTCCAACAGTTATAAAAGCTGTTATGGCTGAGGAGCTACCATAAAACAACCACATCTTCACATTTATGCAGAATTCTCCTTTCTTCAAAGGAACAGGTATGAAATTTCCTACATTGGTCCCCAAAAGATTGCCTAATATTGGCCAAGTATTTTTTTAACTTAATAAAATTAAAGGTTGATTTWAAAAAAATCAGCATTTCTTCTCTTTCAGTGATTCAGATTTTGCAGTTAAATGAAAGTGCTAAAAGGCAAATTTTATGTGAGGTTGATTRTCATAACTTCAAAAAGACCACAGGAGATAGAAATGCTGTATCAAAGACACCATGATGCTTGCAAGAAGTGGTGGAGTACAATCTGCTATAAACACAACACTCGATTGCTCCAGCAGTTATGAAATCTGCCAGTAATTTCAGTGAGCATTATTTTTTATTAATCCTAACTTTTTTGTTCAATATTAACACTTAAAACCACTGTCATAATTTCACTGTCCTCAGCAGACATCTATAATTTAGAACASATATTTACTGTTGCCTACTCATGGTTTAAAATAGGCCAGCTTTCTATGGCTAGAGACATGAAGTTCTACTGAATCATTAAGTTTATACTGATACTTTTTTAATACTTCTTTTTTGTTTTAAATGGAAAAAAAGTTAGAAAACCTCTTAATCAGAGCATCTCACTAGGGTTTCTTACTGTTATTAAAATTAAATTAATAATGATAGTTGCCAACACAAGTGCTCCCTGTCTGCCACTAGTGAGCATTATTTAAGCCTTACAGATTTATTGGTGGTAATTTTGAGCAGATGCTTCGTTTGTGGGCTGGGCCAGCAGAGTCACTTGAGGAGATGATCAGGCACTGTCTGCTGCAGAGCACAGACATTCCTCCACTCCATCACCTCTGCCCCTCATCCCTGAGGAGGGATAGCCCTTCTCACAGGGAATACATTGGAATTTTASTGCCAGCTCAGTACTTGGTTGGAGTGAGAAACCAACAAAGTGCCAATTAATTTCTGCCAAGATCGTGACAGGTTTTTTTTTCATGTGCAGCTGTCTGGTTGGAATTAGGCTCAAACTATCCATTCATTTCCTTTATTTCCCCAATTTGAAACCATGATGTAACCCATGGTGCAGACTGTACTTTCAATGAATATTTGAGACAGATTTACTCAGTTTAATATCAGAAGTTTTTCTGATAGTGTACACCAGGGAGGAAAAAATTGGGAGGAGAAAAAGGAAATTATCATACATCTAATAAATATAATGCAGTCAGTTTTTCCTTGCTTCATGAAAGTAAGATTTTTTTCCAGTAGTTACTTTCTACATATAATTGGCTTTGGAACAATAGTAACTAAAAATGCAAAAATATCCAATGCAAATTTAAAATGTCATATCTGATTTTCTGCTCAATTGCACAGCTTGCATACCTCCACTCCTAAAGATGCCTACAGTGGCTTCACTTTTAAATAATAACACTAAAATATACATTTAGARACTCTCTTTCACATTTCTGTAGCCTTGTTTGCCCAGAATATCTGTCATGGAATATATTATGGTAGATTGAAATAGCACATTTCAGAATACCTACACCAAGATCCATTTATTATTCTGGCAAATAATGACTCTAATTACAAAACACAGTTTCCAGACATGGAACTGTTCTGGAAAAGCTTGGTTTATCTAGTTAACTTCTCTATAAATAAACCCTTCATGGTAATCACCAAGGACTAGAAATATTTTCACAGGTTGCTGTGAAAGAATAACTTGSTGCTAAATGAATCTTCCCAGTGCCTGTTCTAAGGATGACTCATCTGCTCCAAAATACATGTGGGAATGACAGTCAACATTCTTGCACTTGGACATCTCACCTGCCTTTTCACATAAAGCATTTCAAGTCATCTCTATTTAAAAAAAAAATCAAAAACATGAAGAAATACCTTTATCAAGCAACCTGTAATTGTGATGAAAATTCAGGCCATGAATAAAGCACATGAGAAAAATATATCCTCTATACCAAAAAATTTAAAAAGCWAGTAACAGAAGAATGAACTCTCAGGAGCATTAACCAAGCAGCAGCTGGTCTCAGCTGGGTATAAGCCTCAATAACCTCATCTAACTTTAAACATGACCCTGCCATGAGCAAACGGTGGAAATAAATGACCTCCAGAAGTCTCTTCTAAGATGGTTGTAATTATCAGTAATAACCAGTAATMATCACAAGTAATAATACTTAAATGGTAATCTCCAGGCACTGTAAATATGCTCTTTATTGTTTTGGATGCCCATTAAGAAACTCAGTTTAGTGTTATCTAATTTAAAGGGTCAGGGAATTTTTAATTACTTTGCAGYAAGTCGCCACCTCCATTTTAAGTAAAGTTTGCTAAAACAAGCACAGATCTATAGCATTTATAGGATCTCTAARAAATAAGAAAATTTTTCTTTCTGACTTACAAGGAGTGATTGTACTTRGAGATGAGATTACTCAGAGAAATCATAATCAGGAGCGATTATATATTAAATATTACTGATTATATCATTTTGATTAGGTAAAGTATCTCATTTTCTATATCGGACCTTCAGTTTATTAAATGACAGCTTTCAGAGGGTTAATCCTAAGGCATTACAAAGTTATTTGACATTATTAATTTTACCTCTGGTAATACCGAGGCCTTTTCAGTTGAAGACCATTGTACATGTCAATTTTTGTAGCAGGTATGCCACACAGTACTCAACAACATAAGCAGGATATTGGAAGCTCCAGTCTGAAATGTGACCAGTTTTCTCAATAACTCTGGTGCTGCACAATGGCTAAAAGAAAAAAGGTTCAGCAGGATAGCATAGTCCATAACCATTGCTTTTCCTTTTTTAGCTACTGATTTTTATGYTATGTCTAATATCCAGTCGCTTTAGAATGTTTGGGTCATGTCTAAGTGCTCCTAAATCTACCAAAATTTTAACAGGGAGTTCACTGTGCAAGTAATTTGTCAGTCAGTGTCTGAGGAGGAGGAAGGTGGTCTCTCAGGTGCATGGWAGCAGTCTGTCAGTGGAGGGTGAGGGTTCCCACACCCCCTCACTAGGCACAGCTTGTAGATACTTTTTGTCATCCACTCTGACTGGGGYGTTTGCACTTCCTATGTGTGGGAATTGGTGGATCTGACCTGAAGAGGCAGRTTACTCTTAGACAAAACAGAGACTGAGAATCTACCAAGCTGACCCAGTTTTTCTTTCTTCTGTTTTCTTGATTGATAAGGAAAAAGCACAAAAATGCAAGGATCTGATGTAATTCTGTGATTAGATTACAACTTGACCCATTTAATTGCAGAAGRCTACCTAACAGTAAACAGCCTAGTGCAGGTCCCTGTGCTTTCCTTGAACTGTTCTCTGTGTGGGAGGACTTTAGGGACAGCCAGCCTCACCCAGCCAATTTGTCTTCACCCTTGACAAATGGGTCAGAAGGTGCTTTGGGATGTCCTCCTTCCATAGCAGATGTTTGAAGCCCCAGTCTTTCTTTCCACTAAGATGGATGTAACAAGAAAACGTCTCTCTCTTGAAAGAGACAGATAGGCCTAGACCCTCGATGGCAGCCAGGTTATGACAGCTGCAATCTACTCACACTACCTAGCTGAGTTCTTCATGCAGAGAACTGAAGGAATAGCTCTCTCCCCATTAATATCACAGAGTAGGCTGATGTGACCCTTGAGAAGAATTCTGTTTGGTTCAGGCAAGACACAACCACTGCAGTACTCAGAGAAGATGACAAAAACATGGTCCAAATCTGATGTTCAAAGATAGGCAGATGGAAACAGAGAAGGAAAAGTTTTCTTTCCTTCCCCAATACCCAATCCCCTTCAATTACTCTCAGCTCCAACACACAGCATCATTCTGCATAAGACTTGTCATTCCCCTCTTCCCCAGCTCCCTAACACATTAACCAAAGGAGATAAAGCTACAAAGAGACACAGCAAATTCTTCTGCTCACACAAAATGCTTCACAAGTAACACATTATGTAGAACTTATAAGAAATGTAGACATTTAACGTTATGACAAAAAAAAAACCCAAGCTGTAAAAGTTATCAACAGAGGTGATAGGAAATAGATGAAACACAGAAAAGTGTGAGAGCCAGAGAAAAGGCCCACTCTACTGGTAAATACATTTCTTCTGATAACGCATATGTAATTCCCTCCAAAGGCCCTGAAACAGGATGTCACAGTAAGATATGTGTCTTTGGTAAGAAATCCRTATTTGTCTGATACTGTCGTTTTATCTCTGCAGAGCAGATTTAACACAAAATGTTCCTGTTTTGTTCCTGGTGTTAGAAYCATATATATTGGACTAGGATATCTTCTCATCACGAAAAATTATATTTTAAGCCACAGAAGAGAAATTGTTATGCACAGTATTTTATGTCCATTTGGTGTTTTGGGAATCATCAATTGCTTGTTTTCTCGTTCACTGTGGAGTCATGTTCTGTTCTAGTGCAACTTAGACTAGTCCAGTAATAGCTGTGTGTAATCTCTGTCTTTGTCCATATGCCTTGCCTGTTCAGAACAATATCACAGATGTAAATAACAAAACCTGATTTTTCCTGATGCATGCAGATCCTCCAAAGTTTGATAGGATATGGCCGAATATTTCTTCCCTTGAGGTTTCTAAACCAAACCAAGGTAGGATGCTGTAAAATTCCTAGTGGTCTAAAGGTACTGAAATTGCTCTCAACGAGTCCCACATGGTGGCAAAAGTCATAATGATGATAATCCAACTCATTTTGCTGTGGTGCTAAGTAATGCCATCCCATGAGAAAATAACCATAAAGCAAACCTTACCTGAAAAGGAAGTCTTCCAGCACTCAGGTTGTGCACATTACTGCAAATATGGGAATAGTAGACACACAGATTATACTGATACACAGAAGCCCAAGGTAATTTTGGACTTGTTTAGGAAGCACAATATGTATTTTAAGTAAGTTTTGAGATTTTTAAGTACAAAAATGTTGTCGTTGTCTACATCAAACCCATTTTTAATGTCTTGTTTCTACTTTGTTTTCCCAAGTGAGCTGGGAAGCATTGTCAGCTTCCATGCCATCCACAATCCAAGCAAGTTCTCTGCAGGATAGACCCATGATTTTCAACAATTAGAGTGCTACACAAAAACAGACTGTGGCATGATGATTAGCACTGAGAGAAACAAAATTTTTTTTTAAGATAACTAATAAAAGTAAGATTCTTTGTTAATTTAAGAAGTATTCAGCTACACTWCACATTTCAAAGTGATTGCTTGTTATAAAAATAATGTCCTTTTGTTCTTCTTACTTACTGCTCTTTCCTCCCCAAGAAGTCCCTGCAGAAATCTGGCCTGTGGCTTGCTTTCATGTTCAAAGGGTGTCCTTTCTGTGCTGTAACACATAGAGGTGAAGAATGAAATTAATGAAAAGGCAACTTAGAAAACAGCCACTGAACCAAACAAGATGGGTTGGGCATGTGTTGGGAATTACGTTGGAAGGGCTCTAATTAAATCTATGAATCACAGTCACCAAATCAAACATATGCATGTGCAATCTACCATATTATATGTGCAAGTTTCTATGTGCCCAGCAAAATAGAAAATACTAATTGATCTGTACTCTGTGTAAGGATTAGCAATATACTTYAGTGTGGATGATTCACATATACTTAAAACTAACTATCCCTAATAAAGTAATACCTAGCATTCCAATAATTTCAGTTAGCTCATGTTGTATTTTCCAAGTTTTTGCATGGTTTTTAAACAAACAAACAAAAAAGCCACGACACAGATGGATCTCTTTTCCTCTGTTCTCTGTAAGGATTAGCCTACGTTATTCAGAGGAATTTTAAATTTAAAAAACATTCCAAATGAAATTATACTTAGCATTTCTAATGGATTTCATTGCTTAATTATACTGTTGGTGATCTAAGACCTAACTTCATTGCAAATGATGTCTTGAACAGCACAGAAATATTCAGTGTTTCTTCCCCCAAAATAAGAATTTAAGTAAATTTAGTTTTGATGTTTTAGTAGAGACCACAAAACAAAAGCTTCAAACCTTTTCTATTCAGCTTTTGTGTTTGCAGTGTATTGTTACAGTGTTTAACATATAGTGTAAATTAAATTTTTCAGTTAAGAATAGTGTATGAAAAGAATAATTACAGAAATCTGCATATATCTAATCATGTTATTGCAGGGTTTAGTTTTATACTATTTGGCCAGAATAAATAGGCATTCAAATTCAATCAAACCCTTTTCAGACCACTCTGGTTACTATATAGTCATTTGTCATGGATTGGGAGAAACCACCAAATAACCTCCAACACAAAACTGCCGAAGTGCGCGGATGTGAATTACATTTCTTTCTTGATCTTGGATATTGCAGCCCAAGTGATTCAATATTGACAGTGTATAACTCATTTTCTGTAACTTTCACACTTTCCTTTAAAAAAAATTGTTAAAATTAAAAGTTAGAGAATAAAGAYGTTTAATATTTTGATTTGTTCTTATATGATACCTTTTCTAATTTACTGTTCATTTTATTACCTATCCAGTTGCTCCCAAATTAGCTATGTCAACTGTTTCTTCTGTTCAAGTTGCAAACCACAAGAGAGGTAGGAATTCTAGGATTCATACAATGATCCCATAGTGCTCTGTGTTGTGAAAACATTGCACTGTATGAATCTGGAATATTTGTGAAGTGTACCCATTAGTTTACCGGTGAGGCATCTTCATTGAATACAACAGAAGCATTAAGTCACATTAACATAAGCCATACAAAGAAAAATAAATATGCTTCTTAGATAGTTGTTGGTGGCAAATAAAGGGACATGGCATTTATTTTTAAAGGAGTTAAATGTATGACTATGGCTATTCAGGTCCTTGCCTAGGAAATATATGTTTACTAGAGTCTTGTTTTCCTCAGTGATATGCATAAATTGTAAAAGAGGAAACATAAGCAGATTAGTTGAGGGCAAACAATCCATAAAACGTAAATTGTCCATGTCCTCAAGAAGTATCTGTAAATGCCATGGAATGTAATGCATTGTTATGTCTTTTAATACATTGTAAGTGTGCCTTATGTCTTCATTTTATTGTAAGTGTGCCAATTCAGAGTGCAGGCATTACATTTTGAACTGATGTTCCAGTGTTTTATCAAAATAATGGAATTATMTGGAGTAATAAAGGACACCAGTATTCTCTCTGACTTACAGGCAACCTGTTTCATTTGCATATCTGTCATTCACAGTCTGAACCCTGAGATCTTTCCATTGTTTTTCCTCATCAATTTATCTGTAAAGAGTATGTATGAAGGTGTTTTGTCTTTCTGTAGCTATTGTGAATATCTCATTATTCATGGAATACACATTAACAAGGAAAAGGGTTATTAAGAAATGTTTGAACTTAGTTTGACCCATTGGATGAGATCATGTAATGAGCCATTCTGTTTGTTATGAAGCAGGTGATTTCTAAGGTTACAATGAAATCTCCTTTGTTTGCCTTAGTGTATGGAGGAGGAACTCAGAGTTACTGGAAAATGAAAAAGAAAAAATAATTTCATTACTTATGAATGCACTTCTCTTGAAATGTGCTTTGTGCTTTTAATTAAAAAGTGACACCGTAGCTGTCTCACGCAACCTGTCTTAGTTTAGAAATGATGCTACCCTTCTGTGTGTTTGCCATTGTTTCATGTGACGACATTTCATGTTTTAATGGTTGCAGCTGAAGCTTCAGCTAATCCTTGTCTCCACAATAATGCATAGCATTAGAATGGGGGGAAAGTGTTCAATTTATAGAAACAAAACAATTAGATTATCAACCTCTTCATGAGCCTGCTTCAGGGGGTAATTTTATCATGCTTTCTGCAACAGGATCAAAATTGTTGCAAGGAAATCATTGCATTGGAAAAGAGTCTTTAAAGGCTCAGGGAGTCAATGCTTCTGTGAGTTTGCAATGGATTTGACAATCTTAACATAGCRATCCCTCTTTCCTTCACATTAAACCTATCTAGCTATCATTAYTCTCCTGAGATTTTAGTTTCTGAACCATTCACTCCTTATGTTATTCAACTTATGTGTCTTTTCTGACATGTGGTACTCAGAACTGAAAGCAGCATTTCCTAACGCCGTAAAAAGCTCGTGWCGTTCCACAGTGGTTGGTAAACCATTTGCAGCCTGATTTTGATACTTTTCCCCATCTCTTTCAGTGAWTGCATGACTTTGCCAGTGCATGAAAGTGCTTAGGCTGCTGGCCAGAGCTGTGCCTARAGAGCCTGAGCTGTGCTTCTGACAGTTCTCTCAAGCAGACATTACAGGCGTTGGTTCAGGTGAAGCACRAGAAGCTGAACGTGCCACCCAGCAGTGACAGCTTCCCAGCTAGCATGGTGCTCAATGTCAGGTTGGAGTGGTTTAGGGTAGCACCTCATGTAGCCAGTACACAAACTCATTCCATTTCAATCACACAAGGACTTTTACATMGCTTACTTTTGTGAACACAGAGGGATGTAAAAATGATTCACTGAGACAGGCCAACAGCAACGTGGTGGAGAGGCAGGGGGAAGCAAACATTATCACAAAATTGATTTCATCATTACTTGCCATTTCTTTTGGGTTTTTTTCCTTTTGCTAATGTTTGATCAGATTGTGGACTGTTTTCAAGTTAACTGTGTTTTTTTTCTACACCATGTAGCATTTACTAGTCTGATCAAGACTCCTRGAGCATTCCTGTACCTCAGCATTAGTTAACTTTGAGACAAAGACTTTGTTTCACACAGCACAGTTGTTACAAAAGAGCAATACCCATAGAAAGGCAACCAAATTTAAGAACTGTTTACCTTTGATACTGATGGCCCACGTCTGAACTTGGGCAGTCCTTCTGCGTAAGTTTAGGAGTGTGTGTGTGTACATGCAAAAGCTTCATAATTATGAGATGTTTYCTCACTCCAAATCATAACTTGGAGMAAGGCTTGTTACAGAGTGAATTGCTMAATGTGCAGCTTTGTTTCTTGTGCATTTTTAATGGCTAATGATGTGTAGTTGTAATATTATTGAAGGTCATATTGCAATTTCAGAGTGAAAGCAGTGCAGTCATCCGTTCACAGAATATTCTCAATTTCCTTCTGCTGCCTTAAATGCAAAAGATGATGTAACAAAGTCAGCTTTTCTTTATGGTATATAGACAAATTATTTCCTCTAAATTCACCTGGACTATGAAAACTTTTAGCAACAAGTCTGACCAACATACCAATACTGTATCATCTCACCAAAACAAATTCTYTGTTGGTAGCAGACAGGTCCTATATAAGACAGAGAGACTAAGACAGCCTTGCTTATGAAGCCAAGATTCAGGAAGATCAGATTGCTCATCACTAGTCAGTCTTTCTTAAATCAAACACATAAACACAATCACGATTTTCCATTACTCCTGTTTGCTAGTGCTAGCTTCCACTTTTAGATCTCTCAATCTGCTCCACACAGGCAGTTTGCACTGGAGCAAGATGGATATACTTGGGAAGAAATGCTGCAGGGGGGCTGGCTGAGATGCTGAATCAGACTGACCAGCTGCAAAAGACAACAAACATTAACATTTTTTTCCTCCCTACTCAATTGTGTCAARTGGTAACATACTGAGACTGATACACCAAATGTTTTCCTGTTCTCCAGCAGTTACTGGCATCAAAATTAGCAGATTAGCATGAACCACAAAACACTGGTTTAGCAGAAAAACATTGAAKAGAACAAGAAATATATGTTAACTAAATGTGTATATGTAAAACGGATTAATGTTTTCTGGCAGCAGAAAGGCAGCTCTCAAGATTGAAACATATGTTGTGCTAAGTGTCTACAAAAAAATGTAATCTATTTACGGTGCAATCTATTTATGGTCCAGTGCATCAGACAAAAGCCAAAGAAATATCCATTTATTAGAATTGCAGACCATACTCAGAAACACGTACGGGGACTGTTGTTTCTTTACAAAAACACAGACAGGCACAAATATTGTAAGCAATGCCCTGCTCCACCAATCAGGGGGATTTTTAGGTGCCCCAGCATAATCAGGAGCACACCGGAGGAAAGGCAGCACAGGGCAGTTGGCTTCTGTCATGTATGGAAGCATTTTACACCCTCAGCTATAGCTTTAWCTAATTACAAGATAAGTAACTTCAAGACCTTCCAAGTCACTGTACCCAGTGCTCCATTATTGCAGGAAATCTACTGTAATTTATTCCACCAGTTAATAAACTACATCTGCAAAGCATCAGCGTGTTTTGCTACAAATGGAAAGTGTTCAAGAACCTCACTGCCCTAATGTGTGGATACCATCTCCCAATTTCCAGCTGAAATTTCTCAGTAGCCAGTTAAYACCCATGTGTTCTTGTGCCATTAGGATGGCAGGAGGCTTAACTCCTTGATGTATTTATAGCCTGGTGATATCTTCTACTGTCAGTTTTCCTAGACTGAACAAGCCAAATTTTTCTGGTCTTCATTTTTAAAGAGACTCTACTTCTCTGTTCATCCTAGTAACCTTTCTTGCATTCATTCTGGGCTCATAATCCCAAGAGTTGAGTGATCAGGCTTACACAAGTGTTCTATACAACACAGAGCTGTGTCTTCTRTAATGTTATTGATACATTTCTAATTTGTCCTTCATTCTGCATAAATCCAAGCATTGCTTGTGATTAAAGACTAAAAGGCACTAGCATTCTATATTTAATGAAGGGKTTTTCTAAAGAGGATGTCATGCCAACTTCATTTTAGATGGCTGCAGTAAGCATGCTTTCTAATCAGTACACATTTCAGAATTTTCATTATCTTTTCTGGCCCAATTGTTTTTCATCTCCGAATACAAAAATCAATTAATGCTTACCTCAGAATTACAGTGGATGTAGTCCAATAACAACTGTCTTSCTTCCTTTTCTTCGCTGTTAATCATTGTAGGAGGTGTCGGCCAAAATTGTCAAACTAGAGATTTGTTTGGCCTTGAAATAAAAGTTTGGTTCTCAAGGTGCCTACCAGTTATAGCACCCCAAGTTCAGTAGTATTTTTGAGTACTCACCATTTCTGTCAGAAAAAAAAAAAATAAAATAAAGCACTTTTATTTTACTTACAGTTGTGGATTTAAGCATAATGAAGTTTGACAATTTTGTCCATTGAATTTRACTTTTTTAATACGAGGAAGCCTTTTTCCCGGATCTTGATTTATACTCATCTCAAATGTGCAAAAATATGTGCATTTCTCTCAGCGGAAACTGAGCCTCCAGTAACCCTGAAAGGTTTACAACTGCAAATGCTTCAGTTCCATCAGGTCTGCCAACAACAGCCAACCTCCGACGTCATGCCATGGTTGTCGGGTCACACTAACCTGCCTGAAACCAGCTCCACTTCCATTGCAGATAAACATCTGCTGCTGTCCATGTTACATTGATTAACATGTGTGTGCCATTCATTCATACTTCTGCTCATGGTTCATTTTTACTAAGCATGTAATGTGCTATGACTCTGCTGCTGTATACACTCTGTATACATTTCTGTTCTTCCTTGAAAGACTGTGAATGCTTCGGGCACTCCAACCGGTGCAGTTACATCGAGCTGCTCAATACGGTCATTTGCGTGAGCTGTAAGCACAACACTAGAGGTCAGCACTGCGAGTTATGCAGGCTGGGCTACTTCAGAAATGCTTCTGCAGAGCTGGACGATGAAAATGTGTGCATAGGTCAGTCCCGGGATAACTGCGCCTTTTCTTCTGTGCCTTTTCAGCTCCTGGCAGCTGCTAGGGACCACTGCTGCTTACTTGCCACTTAAGGCTGAATGAGCTTTTTCAATGGATAAGAACATCTGTGTGGACTTGTCACCTCATTTCTATTGCCCTGGTAGCCCCAAGGAGGCATTTGAACTCCAATATGATGGTGAACCTCTCTGCCTATGGGTCCTGGTTAGACTTTCCTCAGAAGCCCCTGAGAAATTGGATGTGCTGTCCTTACACAGGAGGGAACCACACCGAGGGAGCACATGAAAATTAAGGGGTTGAGACTTAAACACCTGTCCCCAGTCTGACTTTTGCAATTACTAGCACAGACTCTTGCATACTTGCCTGAAGACCTGGCAAAAGTTGCCAGCTGCATCAGTGGGACATGGGGAGGCATATCTATTAACTCATTTCCTTCACAAAATTTCACAAAAACATGTTGCAGCTAATTCTGCTCCCAGACACAGAGTTGTAAATGCAGTGTTATCTCCCCTCTCCTTAGAGSAGAAACTGAAATGATGCCCATGAGGGTAGGAACAGACTTTGTCAAATCAGGGTGACATTATGTCAGTTTAGAAGAGGGATTCCTAGGTGAAAACAGTGCTTTAGAACAAGCATCTGATATAAATATTCAAACTGCAGAATTAGAAAAAAGGTCAGAACATAATAAGAAAAGTATATTAGGAAAAAAAAATTAAGATCTTTATCACACTAGAAGAATATGAATTGTTCTCATGTCACCACAGACAGTATATAGCACAAGCTKGGACACTTCAGGTTAGGAGTGAACATAGTCACTAAAGGAAGCCTCGTACAATGGCCAGTAATTACCAGGTAGCCACAAAAGACACTGTGCTARTAACAAACAGAGGTGGAGAATTTAATTATATCATGTTTCTTATAGACACAAGCATCAGTAGGACCTATTCTGGATTTTCATTGTGATTTTTTTTCATTCCATCTTCCAAGAAGCAAAGAGTAGTTAGCACATACTGTAAACCCAAAATAGACTATGGGTGAATAAATTATATTTTAATGTCTTTTATAATCCATGGCTGAGATTCAAGCCAGAAACCATTTAGGTTGCTATTATTTGTTTGAGTTTGTAACTTGACAGATTTACATTTTTATCTTGTGATAAACACACAGATCCATCCATGCACTGCATTTCATGTGTCCTTCTTTTAACTTTGCTTGGCAATGCATTCAGGAAATGTATGATCTCCTTTGACAGTAATTAGTCTGAGCTAATAAGAATTTTAGTAGTCAAGTCATGATTTTGTTTGACTGTGCTGAGGAGATTAACACAATCAAATTTTCTTGGAAAAAACCTACTGTCCTGTATATTTGTTTGATGTAGATGACAGACATCATTGGTATGACATCAGGGCTGTACAATTTCAGCTGCCTAAGTAGGCCTAATGAATATGACTCTTAATTACTCTGTTTGGAATTTTTCATCAGCCCATTCCCTGTCGTTTTCCCATGTACACTGAAATGCTAAAACAGCAGCTGCAGCTACATAAGACAAGGACAATAGTAAACAAAAAGCCAAAAATAAGTAATTTAAAAATAAGTTTATGAGTRATTATTTAGAATGCCATGGTAAAACAACTGTGCACTTTGAAATTGCCGAGACACTAAGGAAATAAAATTTAAAAATCTTTCRTTTAGCAAGAGTCTGGAAAAGAAAAAAAGAAAGGGCAATGTGAAACATTTGCTGACTTTCCACCTTAATGCAAGCAGAATTCTCTTGGGCTCCCATGAGAATTGTACCTTGTGAAATAACTACAGGACCAAACCTTGCTTTGCTACATATTCGGTAATTTATTTTAAATAAATAATTTTCTTGCTAAGTTTTCAGGATCACAGTTATCATACAAAATGTATGTGTCCTAGCTGATTTGCCAACTTAAGACATCTTTCCTACTTCTTGTGTTAAGTCAGTGAAATGWACAGACACCTAAGCACTTTTCTGAAAACAAAAAGTTTGTTCCTAAAGTGCTGTCTTGATCTGGGGCTCCTAAGATTAAATTGGGCAAAACATATTTCCACCTCTAAGAGAGYTGATGGATTCACCACCTTTCTGGGTCAAGCACAGTCTTGCTCTATTGGAAACGCTCATTTCTCTTTTCTCTGAGTTTAAAAGCAGTGTTCTGTGGTTTAACTGCAAGTGAAATGTTGGCATGAGCATTTTAATAAGCAGATTTCCAGTGATATGTACAAGTCTTATTCCCATATGAAAGTCATTTTTCCAGGCTAATCCTTTCCTCTTCGGTCATGTATGTAGAAAGGTAACAAATGTTTGGATAAGCTAGTTTTTAATGGCAGCTAATAGGGCTTTGGCTCTGATTTATCAAAACTGCTCCACAGTTTTCAGAAATATATATGGTAAGTACACGGCTAACAAATCTGTGAATCTTAGCTGATGCTAAATAAATGGAGAAAATGCTAAATGTTTCATTTTTAAGACTAAAGAATTTAAATACTGAGAAGGTTTTTACCAGTGAACCAAATGTAATGTATTATACAGTGGGCTTAAATCTAAATTCCTGATGCCCTTAATTTCTCTAGAAGCAAAATAGATTTTATTTCCTAATATGAAATATCAAAAATTTTTGGATTGGTACATTAACTGCAAAATTACCTCATATGGGCAACTGCAGTTTCTGAATAAATCAAGAAATTCTGAAGTTACAAATTATTCATTCGGTGTGAAAAAAAAAAAAATAACAGCTTGAAGAGTTTTTTTATTTCATGATAAAGCCCTAATACTTTTCAGTGAATACACACACTGACAAGCAAGCATAGCATGGAAACCACCAAGTAGACCCAGAGTAACAAAACATGGCTTTTACTCACAACATTAATACTGAACTGGTGATCGCTGTCACACTTTAAACAAAGCCCCCCTTGCACTCAGTTAGGCTTAAACTTCATTTAACACCAGAAGCCCTCGTGACACATGGTTAAGTGAACCCTGAGGGTTGTCCTGTGGCCACTGTCAGCCCAGATTGATAAGCAGCAAGCCTCAGCCCATTTCCCCACCTTCTTTCTTATTTACTTTCATTGTGTTCTGTTGGCAGCATCATGCTGGTAGGGTCAACCTCAGTGAACAGATAACTATTTCTGTTATCTTCCCATTCTTGCAAATAGTCACCAGATGAAGGTTAGGAGGCAATTCTTTCTCAGTTCAGATCCGCAGGGGGTTTTTCCACCACCCTGGAACCTGTGTGTGGTTTGCCTATGAGGGTGATCTGGGAGTGTTAGTTTAGTGTTATTGARTGCCCTGTTGTTCTAAGGGCATTGGAGATATTCACTGCCTCCCTGTGGCACACTGAAATTGTGACCTTTGAGATTTTTAATGTCTTAAGTATTCTTGAGAAGTGTTCCACAGCCTGGGATATTGTGTTGGACAATGACCCCGAATGTTTTGTGGGCCTCTGTAGGTTACATTACTGTGCTATCAATTGGGAAAAACAGAGGCTAGAATCACTTACTAAAGGTTACTGAGTCTGCTGGGCGTTCTGGATCTACTGATTTTGCCAAATCTTTGGTAAAAAATGCTTCATTTCTACTATCTACTTTCCCTTAAACAGCACAATATAGGCCTGGAACTTCCCACATGCTTATATGATAGAGTTCAGTAGGGAAGGTTTCACTGGTTCAGGATCTTGTTTTCTGGAATATTCAGTTTCACAGGCTATAAATTTCTTTCACAAATACTTGTTTAAATCACTGTAACTTCATTATGTCTAACAAAGCTGTTTTTAACAAAAATTGGTCCCTCTGTTTTTAATGTAATTCCAAGTYTTTGTCTTTCAAGGTTTTCCAGAAACACTGCTCAAGCAAATATTACTTCCTCCATTCAAAATGTATCTCAATTCTATGTCTGTTTACATAAACACTTGATACATCTGATTAACATCAGAATTCCCAGCTTTTCAAGTGGCACTCTCTTTGCTGTAATACTCAGCCTTGCACAGCATTTTTGTCAGTTTTCAGCTTCATTATAGAATGTTGCTAATTGACTCTATTATAATTGTTGAACGCTTTTGCCAAAGGTAACTATTTTTCTTCAGCATCCCAAATGTTCAAAGTGCCATCTGTAATTTATAGTTAATAAACAGTGAGACAACAGATGACAAATGTCTTTCTGGTAATTTTTTTTCCTGTTACAGTTTTTTCACTGGCGATATATACATATGTTATTTCCCAGTTCAATTAATTTATTTATTTATAATACCACTGAGGTTTAACCTAATGCTAGGGGACAGTTGTTAAATATAGTCATAGATATAGAAATCCAGACTTCCAGCAGATTGCCCCAAATCAGGAAATAGCAGAGATCAGATGCTTCCAAAAGGTATCTGTGGTCTCAGTTGACAGGAAAGTTACTCTGGGTCTACATGGGTCTACATATAAATAAGAGATAGTCCTTCATTTGGAAAAAAAAACAAACCTAAAATCAAAATAATCAATCTGAAGAATAGGAGTGCCAAAAATAAGCTCTGCTAGCTCCTTGCCTTTGTTCAGCTGGCTGAAAGCTGAACACGGATATTGTAATCACATTAAAGAAAAGGGCTGTGAATGAACAGCACTGTAAGTGTTGTGGGAGGAAATGTGTTACCCTACTTATTCTTTAATTAGCTGAACACATGTGAAAAATACACAGCGGGGAATGAGCCTCACTGCATTTTCCATCTGCACACTGGGAGGTGAGAGAAATTAAAATGGCTGCATAAAGCCTGTTCTTAAAGGTTTTGCATTACATTAGTGCTCACCTCAAACTTTTCATTGCAGAATATGCAAAAGGTTTATTAATGTCACTGATAAATACAATCTCATCAATTTAATGGCAAATATCCACATAACTTATACTGCTCAAACCTATAAAGGAAGACTTTCTTGGAAATAAGTAAAGTGCATTTATATAGCTCTGTAAAGACACTCAGCACTTCTGAAAATATTGAGTAATACAGATAAGTCTATTGTAATAAAGCAAAACATTTCACCCTGATGGCACATTGATTATCCATACTATCCAAAGCTTTTCTAATGTTCGTTAAATTGTCAAAAATATTCTTGCCAAAAAGAATCTGTTACAATCACTTACCCACAAAGACCGTGGTATCCTCTGTCTTTATATCTTTTCTGTTGACTTTTTCTCTTTGCATCATAAAACGTCTCTTCCTGAAATGACACGTGCAAACAAATAAATGGACACGTAGTAGTTATATTCACTACTCAAGATATCCTTAACAGACAGTCTTCCTTTACCTTTAGCACTGGAAATGCACCCTTTTTTGGTATTGAATGAATTATCTCCACATGTAGACCTGAATCYAGTGTGTATGTGTTGTCTTGTTTCTGCAGACTGTTATTGTAACCCTTTTGGTTCAGTCCATGATCGCTGTAATGACAGAGGATTTTGTGAGTGTAAGGAGGGAACATCAGGGCCTAAATGTGATAAATGTCTGCCGGGATATATCTGGCACAGCTTGGGCTGTCAACGTAAGTAACTCTGAGAGTCGCCCCTCTCCTGCAGCTTGGCTGCCTCCCGTCCGTGTGCTGTCCATGTGCCGCTTCTTGGGAGCAGAGAAYGAGCAAAACTCTCTGGGCTCTACCRATGCCATAATGCCTGAACTTTGGGGAGATCCCAGCTCAGGGCATGACTGTGCCATCCAATTAATCCAATACACTTTCAGTGTCTGTCTCTCTCTCCCACAAACACCTGGAGGAGCTCCCACTGACATAGGTAAATACAAGTGTCTTAACAACTCTGAAATAAGTTTTTTACACTAAAACATCAGCATATTAACTCCAGAATTCTTACTGAAAGAAAGAAAGAAGGTGATTTCTCTGCATGTTCACTTTTTTCTGTCCTAAACTTCAGCTTCTTGACTAAGTTAATTATGCTTTCATACCTTAAAAATATCCCTGGACAATAACTGCAAAACACTTTGGTTTGGTACCGGTAATAATTAGCGAAAACTAGATGAAAGCTAATGGTTGAAAAAAAATGGAAGTATACCTAACATCCTCAAAAATAAGAGCTGGAATTTTCCTTAAATGGTGCTAGAACACGCTGTTTCAATGTGTAGTTATATATTTAGCTTCTCTTCTGGTTAACAGGTCTTGTACACAATTGAGTAAAAATATCACGTCAGTATAAACAGGATTAGACTTGTATTGCAAATTTTGTTTGTAGTAAAGTCTAAAGATTTGTTCCTTATAACAGTTTTGATCATCTACTTCCAGAAACTCTGGAGAGTTCTCTCACATTTTTCTTGCACCTTCTCTCACTGCCTCGCTGCATTCTTAAACACGCATGCATTAAAGACAGATTTCTACGAGAGCTTGCTTTTGATTCTTAAGACTGAGAAACAGTGGAAAATGTAAGTTACTGATGCCAATTAGCCAAATATTATAAAGTTGGCGAATAGCCATACAAATGCTCTAAATATTCAAAAACAAATGCAAATCTTATATAATAATTTTTCTAAAAAAACCCAAAAACCAAATAATAAAGCTAGAGATTACCACTGCCTCTCAAAGTGATGAGTGCCTCTGAATCAGAAAAGCTGGACTTGTGACAACTCAACAAATCATATCTGGAAAGAAAACCAATAAAGGATTTCAGGGATAATTAACCAATTAGCATTAAATATAGTATATGAAGAGAAAAAAAGCTTGTGTGGGCAACACAGTTCAGTGGTACCTGAGAAAATTGGATTTCCTCATCTTCTTCCAGAAAGCTCCTGCTGGTGTTTGGCAGATCATTTAAACCATACTTTCCACATGTGGTTGTTAACTGCATTCTCATTTTCCAGCTGCTTCTGCTTGAGTTTGGATTCACAAAATTATTGGGCACTTACTCTGCARCAGAAAGCAGGTGAAATAGTGTTTCAAGTCTCAAAGTTCTCTTTTACTAATGCTTCACCAAATCAGATCCCTGTTATCGCCCAAACAAAGCAGTCAGAAATCACAGGGTCTCCCTCTGCCTCGCACCCGTCACCACCCTGTACCTTATCCTAGGTACTGGCAAAGTAACCACTGGAATTTGTGAAGCGTTGGAAATATTGCAGTGACAGGAACTACAAGGGAAAAAAATGAAARCAGAAATCAGTATGGTTCTCTTTAGTAGAATTTGAATGAAGGAAAGCTAACACCATGTCTGTAGAATTGGGTCCAAAAAACCACGACAGATAACAAGTAGCCAAGATACTGAACAAGTCTGGGGGTCTGTGGAGCATATTTTACAGTCATGTGAAATATATATGTACCAGTTTGTCAAAGCAATTGCTTATTAATTTCAGTGTTTCCTATCTTTTCAGGTTTTGGACATTATAACACAAATAATGTTCTTTTAATGAGCATTTTTCAAGCCCAGCATATAATTAGCTTGATTTTAGCTGAATCAAGAGTATTTGTAAAAGCTTTGGACAGTTTTCGGGAAATGCAAGCTAGTGCCTTTATATTTGCTGACAAAACTAATTGAGTTTCCCTCACGATATTGTAATTTTCTGAACAAATCTCAGTCTCATTGTGTAACTGTTAAATATTCTCCAAGTTTGACCAAATTATCTGATCAAATTCAGAAGAAAAACAACTAGATGTGGTTGTCAGTTTTATGGAACAGACATCAAATTGTCATGTTTTACCAAGCACRGACTGATTTAAATCTCATTTCAAGTCTTATCATGGAGGAACAGAATTCCAATTAATTTAATGTTGTAGTGTGTCAGTTTTAGCTTCGTTATTTTCCCATTGAATTCTAAAGAAATGACCCGGCAAGCAAGCAGACCCCAATATACAAGAAAAATAAGAACTCATTCTATTGCTTTGGCAAAGCTCAGAAAGATTATTTGTCTGGACACGTAGAATGTGGTTTTGATCTGCTTTTCCCTAAGCCTTGCTGTACAGAAACATAGATATGCAAAGATGGATACACACACACACTCGACAGACCAATATGAGCTTGTTTACTTTTAGTTATRCATAGACTATTGGTATTATTAAGAAAATCTATTCTTATGGAGCTTTGTTGCTAAAAACCATTGACCTAGGGCAAGCAGAAGCTTGACCTATAAATAAACAACTTAAATCTATACCACAGCTAGTTTAATTACATGTCTGATAAGTAAATGGAGTGTCGTAATTTTATATATTAGTAAACCTATTAGGGAAAAAACAACACGAAAGTCGAGCTGTGTTTCCTAAGGCCCGCAATATATCATTTGATAAATTACAGTTTGCAGTCTACTTCGTACCACACAAAGTAGAAGTCACAGAAGCTATTATCCTCAGAACTATTCATTTAAGGTACCTCACTCTTAGTGATTTAATCTAAACCCTCTGAGGATGCAGGCAGAGCGCTCCTCGCTCGGTGTCTCTGCGCACGCAGAGGTCAGATGCAATTTTAGACTTTGCCTCCCAGATAAAAAGCACGGTGATAGCGGCTGTTATCTCCTTGCATTCAGGGTTTSTGCAGCAGAGACGCAGCGGTCAGCGGGGTCTGGCTGGTACAGGAAGGTTTGCTGCCCTCAGAAGAAGAGGCACAATAGATGTGGCCGTGCCTGGCGCTATTTCAGAGCCCTCGGCAGAGCCCCCGAGGCTGCAGGCGTTGGGCGTGTGGGGAACGTGCTGGGGCTCAGYGGGGCCTCCCTGCCACAGACCCACTGTGGATCAAAGCAGGGGAGTGAATGGAGAACAGAACAGCTTGGTCCTGAAACCCTTTTAGAACTCCTAGAATATGAGAAATTACATAGTGTAGTATATATGTGATTTTTCTGTTTTATAGAAACGGAACTATTTTCTTTCAAAATGAACATTAAAAGTGGAACTAAAAGCTTCAAGCCTTGCAAGAAATTTAATCTGCAGCTACAGTTGTTTTGGGCGAGTTTTAAACTGAACACAGTGCTTTTTGATAAAAGTAACCTGTATCGAAAGATGGAAACATTTAAACACTAAAAGCTAAAATATTAAGCAGAAGCATTCACTTGATTTTCTGTGTGCTCACAGAAAATCACATCTTTTGCATTTCTTGGCTATGACATCTCAGATAACTGAAGTCCATTGCATGCATACAGCAGCATTTTAAAGTAACACTTTTTAATTTTGCTCACAGAAGCATTGATTCCAAAACCAGCTGCATATTTATCCAATCAGGCAAAGAAAAAGTGACTCTTTTGCCAATATCACTTTGGCAGCATAGCTCGAATTTTCATTAGGCATTTTCCTCACGGGGGAAAAGGTGAGGGAAGGTTCAATGACTAAATATTCTCTATCTCCTTCATACAAAGACGCAGTAAAGACAACTGAACCCCAGCATTAGGAAAGCCTAGGGCAAGAGTTACCAATGGCAGCTTGCACCCGACAGTGTATCAGTGTTTGAAATCATCTTGCATCAATGGGGCCAATCTTAAACAATTAGCAAATGACTTTTCAGCCAGATGCTTTATRTCAAGACCTGAGTAATTTATCTCATTTTCCCCTTCTTCGTTCATTGAAATGGAAGCAGGCAAAGGATTGCACTCTTATCTTCAATGTTCAAATGGCACTCARTGTTTGTATCTGTTTTCCAGACTAAACCTGTGTTGCTCTGCAGCCTGTCAGATAATTCATATTCTGTCAGAGGCTGCATTTAACTTACTATATGATTATTTAAATATGAGCTTTTTTGGGGTTGATTTTATCATGTGTGACAAATGTTAGAAGCCCAGGCACTTGATCAAAATCATCATGCAGATTGAATTGCCAAAAACAATCAAACTTGAATTTGTAAACCTGGAACTTATGCTAACCTGTGCTTTTGGAAGATTGGGTTTACCATTCAGCAAGAAAAGAGGAAGAGATACCATCTAATTCTTAAAAAAATCTTTCTTGAAAAAAATAAACCCTGCACTTCTTTCTAGACAGATTAAATATTTGTAAATGCAATTGTCTCCCCATTGAAGGTTAGTGATCTTTTCTACATGTTTRTTCACAAATTTATCCAGTACCTACACAGTGAACTTGTGCCTAGGGATCAATRTGAAAAAACGAAATAGAAATTCAGAACCAGGATGGCCTGCTTTCCAGTTCACCATCGCAACTGCCTATGTAGGGAGCCATAGAAGATCCACCTATATATTTTTATATCTTTTTACATCTTTTCACCAGTAGCAGTTTTAATGCTTTTAGCTGGTCAGGATAGAGTCAGATTGAATCTGCACARGTGCTCTGTGTACTTTCAGTACACAACTTTCAGGTGTGTTTTGGTACCAAGGCTGGTACTAGTAAGCATAATGCCACAGTTGGAGCTGAAGAGAAGTCAAACATAAAAAGAATTTATTGAAAAGGATAAAGTTCTTGTGGAGCTGAGCATTGTTGAGGAACAATTGTCTGCCCCTGGTCTTTATACACAAAGTACTGATTTCMCAATTCCTATCTTACAGGGTTGTTACGCAGACTAAAGAAACTTTCTGTGTACAGGGGTTTGGATACAAGAGGAACAGTGTCCTTCAAATGGCTCCAAATTTAAATCCAGAATTATTCTCTTTACCTTAATCTAGAATCCCTCTGCTCAACTCAAGGCAAAGTATGGCTTACAGATGTAAGACAAGCAAAGCAAGAATACAAACTAAATTACAGCGTTATCAGACCTGACCCTCAGATGATGCAAACGCTGGTTCTACTTGCCTCAGGGGAAGTGTGCTGGTGACTTATAGGTGTAGTGGCATTCTGATATCCTGGGTCTTCTAAACAGAGAAACAGCCATGTGAATGTGTTTATTAATGCATTCTCTCCAAAATACACAGCTCACAGAACAACTGTACAGGTACTGGGATATATAGAAAGCTGTTSACCAAAGTATGAATATCATGGAATATCATTATTTTTTAATGAGATACTAGATTTGAAGGAGAAAAGGAAGGTTGATCTGTCTCTGGRGAGAGGATATTTTAGTCAGAGTAAACATGTCAGAACACAAACAATGTATATTAACAGAAATGATTAAGTGAAGCACCTCTCCTCTATGAAGAGCTCAGAGGAGATAGGAAAATGTAGGATGTTTCACTATAGTTATACATAATTCCTGCAGCATGTCTAGRTTGGGGACCATGCCTTAATCTTCTTTTAGCACTGCTGCCTACAAAGTGTATGGGATATTGTGGAATGGAAGAAGCTGCAGAAGAAATAGACCTTAAARGGTCCCTGGTGAGAGCCCAAGGACATTGTTTCTGTGTCTGTGCTGGAAGGCCTCCACCAAAAGGGCTGGGGTTGTGAATTAGGTAATACCTGACTGTGGAGAAGCCTAAGAAAATAACAGGTCATAAATCAAGCAGACTCCCCTCAAAAGAGGGGACTAGTTAGCATAGTTACCATGTTATTGAGAGGCACCAGGCTCCTAAGGGACTGCAGCTCCTCAGGAGATTTACTCTGATAACCTGGTGATCAGGACTTGCTTTCTGCAAAGCAGAAAGAAATGGTTCAGTAGCAACATTTATACACCTGACCTTTAACAGAACAATTTTTCCCCAGCAAGGTGAGGGATTGGATTGGAGCAGAGGTTGTTCTCCTCTTGATCTTGCCCAGGTGTCAGCTTCAAAGCTGCTATTTCATGGCTGTCCAAACTGCTCTAATTGCAAGCGCTGCAATCCCTCTTCTCCCAATTCCCTACTATTTAGTCCCACACCCCTAGCAATCTCCCAGGCACTTGTTTGACCTTTCACTGAATGATTTCAGATCTAACTCAGCAGGACACTAACCAAAAAAGAATAGTTTTCTGCTGTGTTAGTTCTGTGATATGAATCATCCACTGGTTGAACAAGCAGGAGCACCCTGGGAGAGCATAACCCGCTCAGTGGGGAGGGATGGGAGCTGGCAGCCACTCAGGCTGGGCTGGGCTGCCACACAGCTCTGCCACATCCCAGGGACAAGCATTCTCCTCTCCTCATCCCATTACACTCCAGGAACTTGCTGGTAATTTCACCTGACAAAGCCACATAATTTCAGATGGATGAGCAGGTAGATAATTAGGGAAACTTCCTAAAAATGTTTCCTTTAAAAAAAAAAACCAACATTCTGTACTCTCCTAAAAATAGTTTTAAAAATCCACTAACCTGTAGAAAAAAACAGCAAGGCTAATATTCTCTTGTACTGAAGCAGAATCATAACTTTTTACAGATAACAAAATTAGGATTCTGCACRCAGAGCCAAAATGGACAGTGGTGATGGATGTGAGTATCGTGSATTTCCAAAACAGCCCAATTAAAAAGAGCAAATACAATTTGCAGGGTCTTTGGTATTTTTAGTGCTATATCAAAAAAGAGTTTTGAACAACTAAATATCAGGAAATTCATGAAAACTTAAGCAAGTAACATTATTTGTTTTCTTCAGTCAGATGATTTTAAAATGGTTAATATTTGATAGCACAATGATAAATATTTTAATAGAGTATATTGCAGTCAGTTAGGAATGGATCAAAAAGATACGAAGTAAGCTCCACTAGATAAACTTTTATTAGGTACATGAAATAGAACATAAAGCTTGATAGCAATTACTATTTAATCTATTCACATTTGGAAAYGTATTGAAGGGGAAACTTATAACTCAGTTGTTATGAATTATTAAATGTTCATTTGAACAGTGATGAGCAGAACTGCTTTTCCACTGAAAAATCTGTCACGCTTTCCTTTTAAGCCTGCTCAGTGGCCATAACTTGTATGTAATTTGCCTGCTCAATTCCTTTTTATGAGGAGAGAATAAAGAGATCAATAGCAGCACAGGCACACCCAGATGGGGCATTTTTATGAAGGGACCTTAAAAGGACTGTTTCAGAGTAAGTAATCTCCATCCTACTCAATTGCAGATAAAAACTACTGACCTGAGGCAAATAAAGATAGCCAAGGTTTCCTGTCTTGGTACTAAGGGAACTGATGGCATTGTGGACACCAGCAGGTGCTGATTTTTAAGTTTTCAGTAGTTATTGTTTTAACTTCCTTTACACATATGCAAATACAACAGTGTGGAAACCTAAGTTTAGTTGAGGTTTTAACTTGCAAGGTGCTGACGGCCTGCACTAACAAAAGTTAAGCTTCCCCGTGGTAGTAAAAGTAAAAAAATGCCTTTTAACATTACACATGAATAAATGAATGCCCTGGAAGTAGGTTTTCTATGACTTTGTCCACCTGTCAATTTAAATTTTGAAARACAAGTTTGCACTTTTGATGGATTTCATTTACTTTAGTTGCAGAGGCACACCTGATGTTAAGGTGCGTTTCTGCTCTGAATTTAAACATGCTGAATGGATGCAATCCTCAAGTAATCAGCTTGTCTAATGTCAGAATTTGTRCTTCTACACAGCTGAGTATTGTAGTATCTAACAACTAATTAAATCAAAGCTTTTTTATTACATACTACTACTATTTGATATACTTCTTCAAAATATTGTGGATGTCKTGATTCATAAACAGTGTTTGTTATGAGGAATCTGTAGAGGTGGGGGAAAAATAGTTCAGACTGAAGATTTTAAGGAAATCTATTCAAACTAAGGAACTTATTATTTAGTATTATTTAGTAAGTTAAGTACTTCAGCAAAGAATTTCTGAATATAGTCAAGACCTTTCAAGATCTGAGCTCTTAACTAAAGCACTTAACAGAAGTGTGTTTTTACATTTCCCAGTTCCCATTCCACCCTGTTTTCTGACCATTTTACCTGGTTCATTTTAGAGCTGGTCTCCAAAACCTCTCATTTCTGGCAGTCACATAGTTATCTTCATACTTGCACACTTACAGACACCAGAACATCTCAGAGTACAAAATAAAGCTGTTCTGAGTTGGCCCAGTGCCCTCTGTGTACCCCGGTGCCCTCCATGTGGCAGCRGTGGGCTGTGGGAGTTTCATACAGCACGGGCATCCAACCTCTGCAAGGTGCAGCTCACACATTTGCTCAGCCAAAGAACTTGTCAGCATCTTCAAATTTAATTGGTCTCAGTGASTCTTTCATCCACCAATTTCCTTGATAACTTCTTGAGACATTCATACTTTTGTTATCTAGATATTCTGGGCATATGTTCACAATTACACAAAGGGTAACATTAATAATAATAATAGTAATAATAGTAATAGCAATGATAACAATAATGTTGTCTTTGTTTTAACTGGTTGGCTGATTGGGAATTTCATTGGTCCTTCCTGGTTCTTGAGAGGAAGAATAAATGAATAATCATTTCCAATTCACCTTTTCCATAGTATCTGTGATTTTACAGACTTATATTTTATTTTCCTTCAATCTGTCTTCCCTTTCTTACACTGAAGAAACATAATCTATTTAATCTCTCTATTTACATGGCCTGCTTATATCTGTGACAGCTTTTCATTCCACCTTTTATGGTAGTACTATATAGATATATATCTTTTCAATATCAGGACTTCATGCAGCATTGAAGAGATGGGCACATCATGAAGTTAGATAGTGACTTTGTGGTGTTTCCACTTCACTCTTTTTCCTGTCATAAAAAAATTCAGTAACCTATTTGCCTTTCTGACTGATGAAGAGCATTAAGTCAACATTTTCAATAAAATACCCTTAACTACCCTTAAGGTCCCTTTTCTAAATGGTAAAGCCAAGTATCTGTTGGAGCATATTACTCCTGAACCCTTAATTTCTGTCGCCCAGCACYGTAGAAATACTTCTGAAGGTCTTTATAGCCACAATGTCTTTGCAGTCTGAGCAAATTTATTACATTATGCTCCACTCACTTTTCTAGCAGAATCCTGTATGTGTAAGTCCTCCTAAGATTGATTAGTAGTTCCTAACATTTATTCTTAGCCTGTTTCTTAATATTCAAGCTATGATTATTCCATAAAGGGAAAAAAAAAATTTAAAAAAAAGGGGATCTTGTGAAATAGTTTTTGGAGAGTAAGATACATTGTCAACCTGATCTTTTGCATCCATATTCTTTGTTTGCCCCACAGCCTTTCTAGAGAGGTCTGGCTGCTTCTATGTTCAGAAAATAAAATTAATGGCTAATCTTTATGAYTTTACTAAATTGCTCAGTCTTTCTGGCCTTCCTTGGTACTTTAACCTGTTCTTACAGCTCAGTTGTAAGAACATGTACTCTTTCTTTTTTCCTTCATTTCATCAATTGCAACATTTTTCTTTACCCTTTTTAAAYGTATTTTCTTATAAAGCTTTTTATTCTGCTGCTAACAATTTAATCTTCATAAGAATTCTTTTAAATAGTTGTCTTTTTAGTTTTTAATACTTACTTTACTCTGCATCCTAAATACAACCAGCTCATTAAATCATCTGCAAGCATTGTGCCACTTTAGCTTTTCCTTGCATTTCTCTCTGATAAATGTCCAAATGATCATCATCTCTTCTCCAAGCTTCTTCTCCACCTGAGATATGGACCAGCCCTTCCAGCTATTTCCAATTCCTCTTCATGTTAAGCATGCAAGTAAAGGTTTTGACAAGGAACATGGGTATGATAAAATCAGGAACAAAAGCTTGATCTCAGAAATGTCAGTTCAGCTTTTTGTCAGATGTTTGTATGAAAGTGAATAGAGCTTTACAGGATTCTGTCAGTATAAATTTAGAGGGGACTGATAGCCCAAACAAAAGTACCATGATGTTCAGTAAAATATTCATGGCATTGTTCTTTCAGTTTCTCCCCAGTTCTGCACAATTTTGAGATATGGTTTTGTTGATTGTGATCTGTTCTTCTCTCATGTTGAGCTATAGTCAATGGCAAAATCATTAAAAGAGACTTCTGGTAGAAGCCAAGTCAAACCCATTATAATTATCTTTTGGCTTCTAAAGAGAATAATTAAATTGTTAATAAAATTGTTACCTATAATCATCAGGTGAGAAGAGAAAGATGTGATGGTGCTGGAAGTTTAACGATTTCTACAGAGGAGAGGAAAGAGTTTGATCGTAAYTCAGTTGTAGGTAATTAATGCATATAGAAGACTACTTACATCTGAAATCAAATTGAAATGATTATATTGAAGGGGSTGTGTTCATTAACCACTGATTTCAATAGGCAGCTGATGTTCAGGATGATTGAAGTGTTATACCCAAAACTATGTTATATATCTATAACTACATCTTGGTCAGGTACTTCCTCATGCATTTTTTTTTTCTTGCCAATGACCATCTGTCTTTTTGTTCAAATGGACATGGAAAACCACATCATAACAATTGCACTGATGCCACTGGCTGAATCTAGAGCCAATATTTTGATTTGCATTTGTCTGTAGGTCAATTTACCCACTTTATTCCCTTTCTAGAGACTGAGTGGAATAGTCTTCCAAATCTTTCACACTTTTGAGACATTTGTGAAACCCTGTGTATTTTCCAGCTTTATAAAATCTCTCTGTGGATAACCCAAAGCATTGCTCCAGCTCATGAAACCAGTATCCAACACGAGCCCCYGTTCTTGTTCTATTTCCTGCTTAAATCTGAAGTCTTTTCCAATAGACCCAAAGATCTATTCCTGCCCTTCAAAACTTCTAGGTTATAAGTGAGTTCAGCCATAATCTCTTTGGAGGAGAAATTCTCACTTTAATAGATATTTAGGTGAGCCTTACAAAATAGCACCAAGCAGCTATAGATCAGGGGCACAYGGGCTAAAATGAAGAGCTACTCCGTGTTTTCCCCACGTACACTACCCAGTCCCAAAGACACTGACAAGTGCAGGAGGAACAAACTGCAGTGTCCTTACTGTAGAAATAGCAGTCCACTGGAGACAGTTCTGCAGGGTGTTCTGTTACCRAGATGCACCACTGAGCTCTCAATGTTACACATATTTAAACAGGAATTCAACTTCCTTTTTAAGCCAAAAGATCCTTGAAATAGGACTCTTACTTTGAAGAATTTAGAATTTCATTTCCAAGGAAAGTAAAGAGAGCTTCATCACCTGCAGCTGTTCCTTTAAAGAGCTGAAGCTGCATTTTGATCATGAGGTGAAAGGCAGTGACTAGCATTTGAGGAGGACAAGTTACTCACAAAATTCAAAAACCTGACTTATTTCCTTCTGATTTCAAGAACAGGAGAATCCAACAATGAGATTCAAACTGGGGCTGTTAGTGCAAGGAAATTCCTATTGAGGGGAAGCATAGCATCCTTAGATCAGTTCCATTATGTTGACATGATGCAGCAAAGCGCAGCTCTCTGCAAGGAGGTTTCAGTTCTCAGAGCATCCTATMCCACATATCATAGAGACATATTACAACAGCATATTGCAAGACAAACATCTCAAAAATTGAGCTGGATGCTTTGAAAAGCTTCCAATTACCTCTGCACATGTGCCCTTTGGTACACAACTGGGGAGAAATATGAAAGGCAGCATGGACACTGCATAACTTCTGCAAAGGTACAGAGATTTGGGTYGAGATTTACACCACCTGTCAAAATAAAGCCAAATACTGCAATAATTTTTCTGCAATGACCCGAGAGCTTTGCTAGTTCATGCTAAACCATTACTGATTTAAGACAAAGTGAAAAGATGCTTAGAGAAGTGTACTCCAGTTATATGTTCTATTCAGTGGCAATATGACAGCTCAGCGGTGATGCTGCAGCCCACGCTGCACTGCGCCATTAGACACCCTGAGTGTTTTGCAAATACAAAACATTGAGCCAGCTAAGATGTGTTGAGCACCTCCCTYCCCTACTCCCACCCGCCCTGGCTTTAGCCCAAACCCCTCTGTTCCAGTTCCAACTACTTCCCCTTAGCACTCCTCCTGCTGTTTTAGCTGAACAGCTACTCACTCCATAGCTTTCTGGCAGCCTTCAGAAAACCAGCATCCCACTCAGATCTGCCATGTTCCCACCTCAGAAATGCTGTCTCACAGCAGAAACCCTTTGCCTTTCACGCTCCTGTCATACCCTSACTTCACTCTGGGCCTGTGTTTGAAACCTGAGCAGGCACTGTGCTGCCTGGCCATGCTTGCCAGCCCTGCGTGGCTCCATGGAGCAGGAGGAGTTTGCTGTTCACCCTCAGTGTTTGTCCCTCACAAGGCTCCAGTCCCACTGAGATTCATCCCACCTGCAATGGCAGCCTYCCCTCGTCCTCCACCAGCACAGGCGTGTTGCAATGCAGGCAATGTCAAGGAATACGTTGAGTTCTCGAGGAGCTGGGATCGGATCGGTCAGATTTCCATTGCCATCACTGCCAAGGCTGCTGGGASAGAAGGACAAGCATAGGAGGCGTGGAATTTCATATTATGAAATCTAGAGGGTCACTTAGGTAGATCACAGGACTGGACCTGATGAGATAAACATATCAGCCATTCCAGTTTTGTTGTGCAGAAACTTGTTTCCTTTTTCAGTGGCAGTTCTAAAAGAAATATAGTCAAACATTATGTTTTAAAAGAMTATAGAACATTCTAAAAGTACATTTTCATGAAAAACTGAGTGCTTCCTGTGTGACCCTTCCTTTTCCAAACTAAGGTTTATGACATTGCTGTACATACAGACTCTYGGGAGCAGGAGAAAATGACCAAGGTCTTGGTTTCTCAATCTTAAGTAAGGGTGGAAGACTTTTTAAGTAACACAGTTACTTCTTTCCATCATTACATTTAAGGATATTGATACAATATATATTTAGAAATATCTAACACACTAGCTAGCGTAATTTATTTAATCTAGGTCAATGGAAATATCCTTGGTATTTTTCAACTCCGGCATGACTTGACAAACTAAAAATTGGAGAAAATCATTTTAAATAAAATCAAGTATTTTGAAGTAAAATCACATTTGGCAGTTACCTATTCCTCAAGGATCCCAGGTTATTTTAGTCTTCATTAATAATTACATTTTAACACATTTTGCATCACAATTGATAAACAGAAATATAAATAGTTTAATCAGTGTGTCAAAAGTAATGCAAGAACCATATAAAGCTCACAGGGAAACAGCTCTTACTCATGAAAATATTTTAACTCTGGTGTTTTTAATATCCTCAATTACCTTAACACTTTGTCATAGTAAGCAATATCAACATCCATGGTAGAGACATAATCTTTAGTTTGTATGCTCATAGAAAGAACTTCTCAGACATTTTCCCAAACAAACCATGCTATGTACTCGCTCTCTAATTCTAAGCCATGTCTATTCTTAGTCTACATTGTAGCAAAACTTTAAAGTTTATTAAGATTAATGTAATTCGATACTATTGCAATAACTTATTAGTAATAGCCTGCATATTAATATTGTGAAAAATCTGTAAATTGCCTGAACGCCTGTTTCAGCTCTACTGGTTGGTGTGTGACAATGAACGCCTTTCTGACATTTTTGTTGAATTGTGTGATATTATAAGTCAGTTTTTTGGAACTGTTTTCAGGTAACACACTGGCTAAGGCTATGATATTGGTTACACCTGGGTAAAACATTGCAGAAAACCTGGTGTGCCTGAAGAGGATTGGGTTGGAAAGTGAGCATCTTATMTGGGGCTTCCCATCTAATGGTTGCTCTGTCATGAAGATAAATGCACAGTGGTACCTGGAGCAAGGCTCTGTATAGCAATAAATATTGTTGATGAAAACTGGCATGAAGCTACTAATAGCTTTAATTATTTGATACATTAATTTATTAGTTCTTATTTTGCAGGGTGCTACATGCCAGCTGWCTGAATCATCTTATGGGTGTGCTGATGAAAAGAGTGGAAAAGTAAAGCATTGTAGCAATTAAAATCCCACTCACAAGAGAGCATGTTATCATCTGGTATATCTCAGACAGGAATTATGATATAACAATCTGCCTGTTGAGTTCGTTATTTAATTTTACTGTAATACAAAAACAGACCATGACAGGTAATATTATCACAGGTCAGGTAAAGCAGAGTGGATTAAAAAATGTGCAAATCTTTACTGTGTTCCTCATGTATGAATATGAARCTGCTGAAGTTCTGATTGGTGAGATTAGAGGGAGATACAATATACAACATTGGTATTTCTAATTGTCAGAGTATTTAATCATCTTAAGCAATCACAGATGACAATCAGACACGATTGCATAGTCCTTTTTTAAACTTTTTTAAAGCTAAGTGTCAGCAAACTCTCTTGGAAACAATAATCAACTGTGCTATTGCATTTATCTAATCAGCAGTGCAATCTAGTAAACAGAGCAGGAWTTCACATCACTCCCTCCTTTTGTTTGCACAGGCAATTGATTTGATTTTCCTTGGCGTCAACTTCTCCATTGTTCATTTGCAATAACAAGTCTCACTCTGAAGAGCTTTGAGACCTATAGGGCAGTGTTTTTATCCCCATTCTAGAGCTGGCTCAGCAAAAGCACTCTGAAGCATTTCATTGACATTCAAAACAATAAATCAATGTAGAYTCAGAAAGAAAATCTCCTGATTCACAGCATTGTTCCTTTAACAAGAAAACCCATCCCTCACTTCCTACATGTTGCAGGAATTATGTAAATGTTTTGCCTTCTCATTGTAATGAACGTTCCCATATATTCTGAATGTTCATCTCCTGAGAGATTCTACACCATTAACTTTGCAYATTGGTGTTTTGGTGTTCTGGAGTAGAACATTATCTTCCTATCTTAAACCTTGCTTTTGAAAAATACACACAGAAGGAATACAAATGACATGTAAATACAAACTTGGCTTTACCTTTCCTTGTGGTCACTGTAAAAGAGCTGATGTTTCCATTTAGTTACATACCCATTCCACTTTAATGCCTTTGATATTTATCACAGTGCAATTAAAGATTGCTGCGTTTCCATTACAAATATTGTTTTCGGTCATTTAGAGGTTGACCATAACATGTATTTCCAGTAGATTTTTTTTTTTACCAATTGTTTGAAAGTCCCRTGCAATTGGCTCTAATCCAAAGTAGGGAGAGGAAAGTTTGCAATATTCAAATTAATTTAGATCACAAATAACTTTAGAATACCAATGATTATTAATAGAAGTCATCAACAACACATTTGGTCACTCTCTTTTACCTCTTCCCAAAAAAAAATKTAGAACACTTATTAGAATAATTCTAATCCCTAAGTCATTGGAGAGGATTTTCAGTTAYGATTATCTTGTCTAATTTTGCCGCCAAGATAAAGTGTTTGGAACTATTTCGTGGATTTTGAAAGTTTTCAGTGTAGTTTTCACTGGGAAGGAAGAATAGCCAWGAGAGAAACTTTTTTTCTCTGAAAACAAAGAGAAATTCTTTGCATTCTTTTGTGTCCATAACATTATTCCAAATCAAACACCTTAGCAGCTAAGGATGCAGGAACATTCAGCCTTTTATATAATTCATAATCATGTATTTGAATTGCTGACCTTTGCATGATCCTGCTTTGGTTTGCCTTCTGGGCTCTCACCTGTGTTTCTGTGCTCCGTAAAGCAATACTTGTTGCAGGTTTAATAGTTATTGGGAATTTCAAGAAAATGCTGTTGCTGGGTATGAAGCAGAAAATGCTTCTGTGCAGCCAAGGCCACCCTGGCTGGCCATAGATGTGGAAGGAACAGTGGCAGCTAGGCATTCCCAAAGTGCCATGGAGCCAGGAGCAGGAGAGAAGGGGTGGGGAACAGTGGGACAGGGAGTTTCCTGGCACAGAGGAGCAGCTCTGGTGGCAGCCAGGGGCCAGGCACAGGCTGCAGTGCTCAGCTGGAGCAGGGAAGCCTCCCATGGGAAGCTGCAGCACAGCAGGGCCCCACAGCCCGTGCCAGGCCTCCAGCACTGCTCCAATTAAACCACCCAGAGCTCCTGSAMAAACCTGCCAGCTCCATGTCTGAARTGCCTTCTGCACTGCTAATGGCAGGAGCTGCTCGTATTCAGGGTACCAAATCCCATCCTCCAGCCATTCATGGGGCCCTCTGATGACTTCATCTTCTGCATCTGAGGACTTTTTGTACTTAGCCAGCTTTTATTGATAGTGGTTACTTCTAAACCCTGACCTTGCTGCTGGCAGTASAAAAAAAACCAAAAAAACAACTCTGTAGCTGCAACTGCTTCTCTTCCAAGTTAAGGAAAGAGAAGACAGATSATGTAAGAATGGTCATTTTTCTCCAGGCAGATAGAAATAGTGGCAGTGCAGCTTACAGCTTTGTAAGTGGAATATGAATGATAGGGGCATGTAGTCTCTTTTGAGCAACTAAAGCTGTGATGTAGCTTATCCCTCTCCTGAGATTACCCTAAAATATGAGAAGGGTCACACAGATTAAGTGCTGCTCCTCCATAAGCAAACCAATAAAAAGAATAGGGAAATTTTTCTTCCACCCACTTTGGGAATCATCCTCTTTTGTAGAAGTATAAAATTGGAACCCATCAAAATGAGAAAACTGAAAGGTTATTCATTCATTTCCTGAAATCAGAAAGATTGAAAGGTATTAGTTCAACTATAGTTCTTAGATTTCTAAATCAGTATTTGTTTTCACCCATTTTAATACACAATCATGTTTTGTTTCTACCAAAAGCTACTGTGGCTGTCATGTAAGAGTACTGATTCCAAAACTCAGTTCTCCCTCGTGTCCTTTTGACAGATTATATTTCTTCTCATTATTTTTTATTAATTAAACCCAAAGACTTTAGATTAAGAACAGAGATGAAAAATGAGAAAGCACAGACACAGCCTGTGAAAAACAGTAACTTTCTACCTCTACTACCCTTATATCATGGCTAAAAAACCCACACTCTGTACAGGATTTTGCACTTTCAGTAGTGAGATATAATCAACTAAGCTCACCCCTGTGGATGCTAGGATAAATTACTGCCTATTTACAGGAGAGAGGAATCACCATCCATTCTCCAGCTGTGTGCTGGGCAGAACTGAGTAATAGCTACATCTTGTAGGAATGCTGGAGACTCGCCTGCAATTTGATTAGAACTGGCTTAACTTTGAACTGAGGGTTGCGCAGAAAGAATAGAAATTATTTGCAGGCAAACAATCTAAAAATGCTACTGGAATTTTTCAGTGAACACAGGATCCCCATTACTCCCCTATTCATTTACTTGTAACTTAATATAACTGGTTTGACAAAAAAATGCCATTTCAAATGTGCTTCTAACAGGCATTTCTAAGACAAGTCAAGATGGAGATGTCTGCCTTTGGAAAGTACACTCACTTGGTCAATGTTTATTTCCTTGTATGGCTGGCAGTATAATTAATCACAACACTGTTTCAACTTTGCACCAGCGATCTTTGTATTAATGTTTGTCATTTGGTGACCATAATTTTGACACAGTAAGATACGCTTTAGGCTTGTACTTGTCTACAGTGATTGATTTTGTCTTACCTTAAGAATGTGCTTTGGTAGGTACATGCAAACCAGTTGTCTTTTCATGCTGTCAAAGCATCTACCTTGGCTCGATTTGACAGTATCCTAAGATAGTTTTACTACTATAGCAAATGCTGAATTAGAGCCACTTCCAAAGAAAGAAATTATTGTGAATATTTCAATTATAAGAAAAATAGCCATTTTTCATATCAGTGAAGAAGTCTGATCAGCACTGACACATGGATTCATGGCAATAAAGACTTTTAAAGCCATTTGGCAGAAATGTAAATGGCAACAACAAATTAAATCCTAATCATTAGAATAAAACATGTTAAATGATCACACCTCAAGTATATATTGTATTTTTATGGGTTTTTTTTCCAAATTATGAAGATACTTTGTTGTTGCTGACTCTAGAGATTTGAAATATTTTGTTTGCAGTCACTGGAACACACAACTGGATACAASTGGAAAGAATTTCAACCTTGGCACTGGAATGAGACTAAGTGTTTTGCATTCCCCAGCTCCACCTCTGCCTATTTGAAAAATTGTGGGAAAAATATTACAAATACTGTCACAATTGCAGAGGTTTTCTTGTGTGTGTTTGCTATAGGTGTATGTGTAGATGCCCAAATTCTTATTAGGCATACACACAAGCTTCATTCAGTGCATTTTTTAATTTAATATTCCATGATTGTTTTTACCATTCATTGATGAAATTACTACTGTTTTAGAGAATAATGCATGCTAGTTTTTCATCGCATTCATAGGGACTAATTCTGTATTTGACAAGAAATTGCTTGTGTTTGGCCTGGATTTACTGAACTTCATGCAGCGAGACAAAACCTCCCAGTATTTTCATGGCATTTCAGTGCACTGCTCAGTGTCTATTTATAGACAACCACTGCATATATTGAAGCCACCTATGAGCATTGTTACTGAAAACATGGGTTTCACTATGCTGGCTTTTTATTCACTTATGCATAGACAGAATATTCTGGTAGCATGTGTGCTGAATTCTTCCTCATACATGAGTTCAAATAACATTCTTTACTAAATAAGAAGTACCAAGGAAACAAATGCATTAGAGAAAAAAACAATCAAGAATGATTCCTTCAGCCATGAGACCTGCATACTCTCAAAATTATGAACAATGGGTAGAATCCAAGGCCAGAAATTCTCATTCCTTCAGTGGTGCCAGGCACACAAGCCACCGACAAACAGTATGGAAAATTCACTGCAGCAAAAGCAGGGGCAAAGCTTGCATCAGTGCTTTAGAATAGACAAATATGTTGTGTAATATATTCAGAGCTGTCAGCCCACAAAYCTGTCCAGGAATTATGATACTCATGATCTGGAAGACAAAAAGGAGAAAAGTGAAGGAATGGTTTTACAAAGAGAGAGGGGGACAGAGAAGGCTCTAACAAATGATGCTACAAAAGGAGCACACTGAAGAAAAATAGTCATGGAAGCAAACATAGAAAACATTGTTTGAAATGTACATTTTCAGAATTCAAGAAAGGAAGCAAGGACCTCTGATAAAAAGTTATCTTTCTGTGACTTTATAATTAATGATCTTTATATTGTTGCCACAAAGAAAATGTCATCCTCAATCCAGATTTTGATGCAGAAAGAGAACACCATCTATCCCAGTTGAAAAAGTATGTCCATAGCCTGTCCCACCAGAATAAGATGCTACTGTAGGCATGCTGTACAAAAATTAAGGTAGCACAAAGAAAAGTACAAATTTGATTTTCTCCCCTCTTTGATGGCCTTTGGGAAAGACAGGAGTGTAGAAGAAACTGTATTTAAGCTCAGGGGCAAACTGTTWGTCTGTCTGGGCAGTGGGCAGACCTAAAGCCCTGGGCATGAGCTCTGCACAGTCACAGAAGGGCCATAAGCCAAGAGCTGTGCCTGAGGTGCCCCTCCAGACTGAGGAGAACAATGTGTGCATTTGTGTTTTCTGGTCTGCATTGCTGCTTCAGAACTGAAATCAGCCACAGCTCTCTCTTTTCTTTCAAGAAGCTGCAAAAACATTAAAGTTGAGTTTTGGAGAGGCTCAGGAATTTTCATGTATTATTCAGATTTGAACATTTAGGAGGAAAGTAGCCATTTGTCAAACAGCTGTGGTACTCTCGATATATTTCATGAAATACTCAATATAAATTYGATGACACATCTATGAAAGCCTAAGACTACCCCTTGAGCCAGCTCAAAGACAGATATTATCCCCKTTTTTTTCCTTTTTTATTCCATTCCCAAATGTATTAGCATTGCAATTAAAAATCAAGACTATTTTGTGACTTACRGCAAGGCATCTTCCATTATCATTCATAGAGGTATTATCCTAAAAAAAAAAACCATCAAATATTTTATTAATATCTCCCAGTAACTGCAGAGGTTTGTTGAGYGGGAAGGCCCAAGGACAGCAAAGCTCCAAATAGCCATCCAAATTGCAATCCATTTCTACATGTGCCTTTTTTTTTCTTGTCTCCTTTGTGTAGTGTTTTAAGGATCCCATAACTGGACCATTATAAATTGACAAATTTTGAGAATAACTTTAAAACTATTTCCTTGAGTTTACTTTAAATGTTTCACTTCATGCAGTAGCACAGATCTGGAGAATGTGCTCAAAAATAGCCCTCAAAAAGGCCTGCAAGGCTCTCCAAAACAGTTAAGGTACCTGTTTTGGTTTTCAAATGACCAGTTTGATGTCCTRTCTTCTAATTAAGGAAGATCTGCCAGCAAACCTGCAGCCAGTTCAGCCACACAGGTCATAACAGTCTTCAATGTGATCACTTCAGAATTAGGTCTTTTACTTCTGTCACTTCKCCTCGTTTCATTCTTTGTTCAGAACCATACTTTCAGAAAGGTGAAAATGGTACTAGAGTTGGTCAGAATTAAATTAAAACAAAACTGGCATAAAATAATGGGATTTCATAACATTTTCAGTGTTTTTTCACTGAACTTCAGCTCACAATTTCTAYGTGATACATGTATATGTGCGTACATGTGTATGTGCAAGAGAAAGAGATACAAGAACAAAATTAGGAAAGTTGTGACCATGCAAGATCAACAATTACAGAATTTTCAGCTATAGAGTAGTTTGTGGAGATCAAGAAAATGCACCTGCATTTCTGTGGGGAAACATTTAAAAGCATGCAAGAACAACACCATCCCTTCTGTAAGCATGTTTTTAAAACTTTCTAATGAGAAAGAAATGGGCTGATTTAGAAATCAGCATCTATAATTTTATATCCAGAATTTTGTAGCTGTTTAGAGGCATTTGGTAGCAGCCTGCATGAGTGTGTCAGGCAGAACAGCCAGTGTGGAGAGAAACACCCCTTCAGCCACCCATAACTGCAGGCCAGATCTGGGCTAAGAGCATCCTACAGTAACAGGCTATAGTTGGCAAAAAAAAAAATTAAATGGGAGAGATATTGTCCTATAACACTGTTTTAAAAAAATACAGTTAACTTATTATTATTTGAAAAAATGTGAAGTGAAACCTCTCTGCTGTTTAAGGAGTGGTATTTAGTGAACTGTTGATTCCCACCGAGTTAGTCAAGGCAAACAAGAGTCCCTGTTGATGGGACAGATATTCCACAATTTTCATTGCCTGAACTGTAGGGAGCACCCCAGCTATGAGTAGTGTAGAACACGCAGATTCAGTAGCTGTACCATCAGATAAAGTATTTTGATTTTACATATTGAGATGGCTAAATAGATACGATATGAATAATAAAGTCAACTTCAAAGATACATAGCCTCAGTTAAAAGAGATGTAATGCAAATATTGACTTTTAAAACACAGTTAATTTTTTCTGCCTGTTACTGTGATATTTTCTGGGTTTTCAATCTCATCACATTTATTTGGTGGTGACTTACTGTTTCTTACACATTTTTTGTAATGCATGTATAGAACATTAAAATTTGGACACAGGGTCCTCAACAAAATGTGTTATTGTACCTTACTATTAAAATTTTTCCACTGCAATTCAGAAACTGGACAATATTAAGTCCATAGCTCTTAGTAAAAGCCCTTGATTGCTGAAAGAATCACTAAAAAAAAATAATGATTTATTGTTCCCTCTCAATTGCATCTACAAGTTTCCAACACATTGCTTTATTATTTGGCCTGCTTGGACGCAAAACATGAGAAAGCAGTTGTTGGAGAGACCTTCTAGGGTGAGAAAATTGTTTTTCTGAAAGCAAGCCAGAACAAATAAGATTACCAGTGAGATTACTGGTGCACAAAATCGTACCAATTGATGCAGAATTACACCACTTAAGAACTCAGACTATTTCAGTTGTAGTTCTCATGATATTTAGATTGTTTTTAAAAATAAGTAAATTAATATTTGGCAAAATAGTCTCCTTTGTAGCAATAAATAGTAACGTTTAAGATAAAATTACCAATATTTTCTCTACTCTGAATTATTTAGGGTACTTTGAAGCTAAGGTATACATAAACATCATATGATGTTGAGCCTGTTTCTAAGACAAAAAAATCTTTTCTCTAATTCTCTGAGTTAAAATTTTTACTGTTACCATCTACTTAGATTGTARGTGCAAGTACTTCACTAAAATCCCCTCCCCTGTGGAAGGCAGAGCTGTAATCCAGCACATATCCTACTACTGATACCATCTGAAATAAAACACAGATTGACACATTTAATTAGTATGTTGCTCATACCTCTACATTTTCACCCATGAAATATTTCACTTTCTATTAAGCAATACAAAGTAAAGCTGTCGACTTTTCAAATACTATAATATTATGCAGCTCTAAAACTTTTGCTTGTATTATTTCTCTTAACTCTCTTGTCGAATCTGATTTCTAAAGTTATTATCAGGCTACAATATCTAAGATATCTAAGATAGTTTTAAGATGCCACGTACTAAAGTAGCAAATCTAATTAAGATTAAATATTTGATCTAATAATGGAAATAACATTATCTTTTATTTCCAGATGTGCATACCATATAATCCCCATCCAACAGCATGCTGAATTTCCTGCCTGTGTTTGCCTTCTCTTTTTTGCATAATTTTTTCAGATCATTAATACACAGTTTCTGATTAGAAAACCTTGCAGTCTCATACAGATCTTTTTACTTCAGCAAAGCCGTATTGCATTTTTAACCACTGTTCTTGGTTTCYAAAAGCTCTAGACACACTGCCCCTCTCAAATAATAATGCACCACCTACAGTTCCAGTTCAGTAATAACTATAAAGATGCAGACATTAGCACAAGGCATGTTTTAATATTCTTATTATTCCATTATTAAATAATCCTTCTTATAAAATTTATCAATATCATAGTCAGTGGTCTTAAGTGAATAAGATGGTTTTCCAAGATTACAGCCTTAAAAAAAAAATTGAAATGTGTTTGAAAAAGCACGGCCCCTTTTCATATGTCTCAGGAAGAGGAGGGAGGTGGAGCTTCAATTCTGGTTTTAGTGCAGTTTCTCCTGTAGATAAACTCAGACGTATTCTCTTTTGTTTCCCTCCCCTGCTATCTTACAGCCAACGTGTGCGACAATGARCTCCTGCACTGCCAGAACGGAGGGACGTGCATCAACAACGTGCGCTGCCAGTGTCCCCCGGCCTACACGGGCATCCTGTGCGAGAAGCTCAAGTGTGAGCGGGACCCGGGCGGCTGCAGCCAGAGCTCGGGCCAGGGGCCGGGGACACACGGGGCACATGGGGCACACGGGGCTGTCCTGCTGCTGCTGCTGCCCGCTCTGCTCGGGGCCACCGCGCTCTGCTGAGGCTCCGTGTGCTGGGCTGGGACTGCTGCACGGCCACGGCCACCTGGAAACAGGACACAACCAGGCCTTGGCCACTGGAACCCAAAAGGGAAAAATAGAGAGAAAAAAATCATAACCACATACAAACTAAAAGACCGAACTGAACTAAGCCATATCACACGGTTACGAACAGGGCTGCGAGTCAAGACTGTTCACCTCTGGCCCCAGACACGTTGGCAGCTGCCTGTTCTGTCAAATCAATCAACGCTGGCTGCAGGACTGAAAGGCTTTGACAGCCCCCAGAACRGGAAGAGAATTCCAACAACATTTGCTCCTCCTCTCTGGTGCGCTACCGCACCTCCGCCCGGTGTGTGGACCGACCAAACCAAGGCATTCTTTGCTGTCAGTGCATTGTGGGTATAAGGAAATCTGTAAAAGCTGCCATATTGGCCTGCTTCAGTCCCCAAATCCTTTCCAACCTGTGCTTTAGTGAACGTTGCTCTGTAACCCTTGTTGGTTGAAAGATTTCTTTGTCTGATGTTAGTGATGCACATGTGTAACAGCCCCCTCAATAAAACTCAAGCCAGTCATATCCTTGTATACCTTAGCAGCACTGCATCAGTAAGATGCTGTGTTCACCTACTGTACAAGAGTGGCTATAGGACAAAAAGTGTATTTATCCTTTTGTATTCAAATGAAGTTATTTTTCTTGAAATAATGTACAATGTAGATTTTTTGTATTATTGCCTATTTGTGTTACCAGACAATTTATTAATGTATTTAATTCTAATCAGATAAGAGAAAACTATTACTTTTTCTTTAGTCCTTTTTTCTTTTTCCTTTCATTTAATTGTGCAGAGATTTCTCTGTATGGGCAACGTGCTGGCATCAAAGAATATCAGTTTACATATATAAMAAGTGTAATAAGATTCCACCAAAGGACATTATAAATGTTTTCTTGTTGCTTTAACACTGGAAGATTTCAAAGAAAATAAAAATTCCTGCATAAACAGTTCCAGGATCACGTATTGCTATTTTTAAAGGCCTTTTTAGAAAACAAACATACAAAAAACTTGCTGATATTACCATCTAGTATGTGGAAGAAACCCAGATTCAAAAGTGGAAATTGTAACAATCTAACCTGGCTTTAATTTTACTACTGTCATAGTTTTGCAAACTTTAAATGCAAATGGCATCATTTGCTTGAGGAAGATTTCATCAAATCCGAAGATTGAAAAAGGTACAAAAAGTTGAATAGTTCTCATCTTTGGTCTCCCAATTGATCACAAGCATTATTCCAAAACTAAATTACCAGGTATCATAGAAGCTGGTATTTAATTCATGTCCTTTCTGTGGATTCTGGCAATAAGCAGATAGAGCCACAACTGATATTGTTTCTCCAAAAGCTTCATTAAAAAGATATGTTTATATGTGTACTAGTCTGCTTAAGAAACTGCAAAAACAGCAACAATCACAAAAAAAGCACCAAGATTTAACTTTTAAATAAAGTCAGATTTAATATTTAGAAGGAATGTCAAAATATACAGCAGCAAGTAGATAAAAAGTGCTGCTCCAGCAAATAAAGTTTGTTTCAAGTATCGCCCAAGGTGTAATAAATTCTTGTTACTGCCTTTTATTAGGCCAATTACTGAGTGTGACAGAAAAGAATAGCAAGACTAGAGAGGCAAGCCAAAACCACAGCAGTGKTTCAAAGTCCTGGGAAAAAAATAAAATCTAAAGGTAGCAAGACCATGTGAATTCATTTCCTGGCAATTTTCATCATAATGGTTATAAATATTTTACCAACATAATAGCCTAGTGTGGAAAACAATTAATCAGCAAAAGAAAAATTCCTGAGAGGAATAAATTCTACCTGGCTGCCTCTTTCAAATGGTGAACAGGAGAATTTAGGGCACTGCTTTCTTGGAGAACCTCTTTCCGCTGAGGAAGCAAGTTTTGCAGGACAGTACCCAGCCTCCAGAAGTGGGTAGGGAAACCAGGTCTTCATTCCTAAAAAGAAATAGGATTCTAAAAGAATACGATGAAGATGCCGATGACATCAAGCTGCTGCCTCTTCAGGCTGTCGCCCTGACCCTTCGTCATGTAGCAAGTTTGCTGTTCACACTGCCACTCTTTTGTGGGCTAAATGAGACAAGGCAGAGATAAATGAGGTGCTTTGCTGGTTGCCAGCCATGGCCTACATGAAATTGCAGGTATATTTTAGAAGTTGTCCATTAAATAAACAGAAAAGTATATTAAGCAGACTCAAAGAGGAATACAAATGCTAATGCAGGTGAAAAACAGAGCTGGAGACTACCTATAATTAAGTAGATTTCTAATATTAAGAAAATTTAAATTCCCCATTTTATCACARACCAAGTTCAGATTGTGCAATTATTGGAAAATATGTGCTTTAATTGTCATTATAAGCTCAAGGCTTTGGGAAAGTGCTAACTAAGCATGTTATGCACATTTGCTTAGAAGGGATTCTGCTGGCAGTGCTGAAATATGATGAATATAAGATCTCAATCAGCTCAGCCACATTTCAATTTCATATACTTAAGATCTTCTAAACCAGGGCAGAGTTTATGGCTTTCCATATATTTAGGTACCCTTTCTTGCATTTTATCCTCCCTCACCTATTAATAATGTTACAATTTTATACAAGAGCACATTCAGCGGAAAGTCTTTTTATCAATAGCTTTTTCTTCAATTTCATTATTTTTAACTCTAAACTCCACARAACTTTACTAATTGAAAGTCTGTGTAAGTTTCTGCTACTGTATTCCATGTATACTTCTAAAATTACGTGTGCATCTTTGAGAGAGATTTACAGCACCCAGCATTGCTTTACCTGCATTTTTTTACTTAATTCAGTGTAAAGTGATGGCAGAACTTGTTCCTCATTTCAGAAGCTGTGAAGAACAACAGATTCCTTTTCCATAATAACATGCAGTCAGCAGTATCTGCTTCATTGCTCACCAGAAAATACAGACCCTTTCCAAAATATTTAGGTTTCTTRGAATGGCTATCCTCCCTCAGAGAATGCCTGTAAAATAGCAATACATTTATGATAGTGAAAAAGGACAACCCAATCCCTAGCCTAGGATTTTAGTTCTGTATCAAAACGCAGCAAAAGAAACTTATTATGGAATTATCATTTTCTGCCTGATATTCCTCTCCTGGAAGGTTTAGCATCCAAGAACTGACCAGGCTTTACATTGCTTAGTTGTCCAGATTATAGTTCAGAGTCCAATGACCTTTAAAACTAGCATCCATCGTTAGATTTCTTCAGTTACATTAGTTCCAGTTGCTTTGCTAAATGAGTCAGTCCTAGTCAACTTGCTGTTCCTGTGTTTGTACCTAGAGAATTGGTTCTGATCCAGGATACACATGTGTAACATCTGAAAATGGGGCAGCTTATGAYAAAATGCTGCACCCTGACGAGAACTGCAGAAATTTCCACTTCACGCCAGCCATCTTTCTCACAGGGAAATGAAGAGAGAGGTATCTGTCTTCGTGCTACCTGTTTCAGAAACAAACTATCCAAATGGAAAAAAAAATTGTCAGATGCAAACTGACCCCAGCTATTGCCCTCAAAAAATAATTGTTCTAATACTTTATCATGACTGAGCCACAGATGAGAAGTTATTTCATGTAGTGAATGGAACAAAAAATAATGTGCAAAAGACTCCTCAAATTTAGAAAGAGCTCTTCTGTTTGCATATAATTTTATACATCTTTCTCATAACTCCTAGATGCTAAGGGGATTTGTTATAACCTCATTGGGATTCTAGGTTTATTAAACCATTGAATTAACTAGATTCATCCATGCATGCAGTTTATTCACCTGCAAGAAATGTGAGTAATACTTTTCATAGAATATGCAAGACCATATTTCCAGGCAACCTTCAGCCTAGCATTCATGTTTGTCCTTGCAAATGCCAAGTTACAGATGTAAATATTAAGACATARTCAATTCATTCCCAAGAAAAACCGTAAGTTTAATTATTTATGGATGCAAACATTTATCCACTACAATGCAGATCTAGTGTTATAAATTAGAAATTTTGTATTAACCAACAATACCTTTCCCACCGTCTCACAGTATCAGAAAGAAGAGGATATAAGTATATGCAAAACAAACAAGGAGAACAGCAGCTTCCTGCACCATATGGTACATTTCATTTAATGAAATGAAAGTTCATCACCAGAGCAGTATGTTCACCAAGACACCATTTCTGCCATAATGTGCAACTTATAAAACTCCAGTACGAAGCATATGTTTCTCTTGCTTGTTTTTCTGGCCATCATTACTGTACAGACAATGAAATACTGYTTGAGACATTTTACAGCCTCAATCAGTACAGAGAAAACTGATGTATGCAATCAAGACCTAAACAGATTGTGAAGGCTTCAGCCTTGAGTTCCTGCACACATTGCTATCCATTGCTCATCCCTAAGGACTGGGATAAAGATGACACCATGGGAATGGGAGCTCCACAGCAGTGAGAGAAACAAAGTGCCAGCCTAGGTAGAGAAAGCACCACAGCTTGTGTGGTGGGGCACATCTCACACGGGGCACACCAGGCACGGCTCCCCCAAAGACGCCTTGGCCCCTGTGTGCCCAGATGTGTCTGTTCCAGCTCCAGTCACCAGGACACCTCCTAAGTACACAGTGGTGCCCAGGGGAACTGCTGGGCTAAAGCATAATACCAATCACATTTATAAATTGAGACTGGTTCATCTGATAGAGCTAAAAACGTATTCACAGGAAATGGAATTCAAATATTGAAGTCCTCAGTTTCACAGTGCAGAAACTTGAAAGGTTAAACACAGAAATGCAGGTTGGAGCCCACACTGCAGATATAGGTTACTGAAGATGCACACCAGCAAGATCAAGATGAACTAGAACTAGAAATGTTGTTCTCACTACCRATTAGACACAAGTGTACATGAAAGGTATTGAAATCCAGAGGAAAAGAAAGCAAAAAGGAAAGAAAAAGTCCACATTTATCAAGACTGAGAATATAGTGGAAAACTCAACATTGGGAGAATGAAAAGAAAGAGAACAAAAGCTGTACCCAGACTAAAAACATGCTAGAATCCCAGGGGGAAAGCCAGTTTAGGTAGCACACACATTCTCATAAATCTGTAGGCACAGAATTTAGCATTGCAGTCTCTGATGTGGCAGTYGCAGTACTTGAGCCTCACACAGCCAGAACCATCTTCACCTGAGGATTTCCCGTTCTGTCCTGTGATCCACTGTTGACAGTGCTGCTGGAAGACCCCAGCCCCACCAGCAGCCCCYGTGCTTTGTCTCTGCTGTGCACTCAGCAGCACAGCTCTGCCCATGCAGCCCAGACCTTTCAGCACTCCCAGGACTCACAGGCTCGGGCACAGCAGAGTGAGCGCAGTGCAGGATCCCCTTGCAGGATCTGTGTAATGCCAGCAGTTACATCTGCCCTATGCCACACACTTCTGAAATCTCTAAAAATAATCCTTATGAGGACATAGGAAATTAAATGTGTTCAGAAGAGAATATTTTCCCTTCAGGCCTTCCATTGGTATCTGCAGTCTCCAGGTATAAGAAGGGACTGGAAGGCYCTCGATGGCTATTCTGGCTCACTCAATGCACGTCTCGTTAACAGCTCTYACCTCTAATTACTGTTGCTTGGCAGGATGGGAGAACTGGCATGTAGAACACCCTGCTAGTTACATTTATTACACTGCTTTCTTCTGCCACACGCCAGCTTGCTTTCTGCACTCATGTCAGAGCTTTTTCTATGYCCTCATAAATGATATTTCTTACTTTGCTCCGTAGATCTCCCACGGGCACTAAGTAGGTGGATTGGTACCTATGAATTAGTTTTGGCAGTGCTCTTTTGCCTTCCCAGATCTGGTAGAGGCACAAGGACTTTTACAATTTGCTCACTGAGTAGGATGCAGGGAAYGATGACTAAACTATGTAGATGAAGTGCTGAACARTTTTTTGACAGCTTTCTCGTTTACTGACAATATCTAACATCAGAATATCCCCCAGACTGTACTGAGGTTAGCCTCATGACACTACTGCAAAGCAGGGAGGCATGCTATTTCCATTTTATTCATAGGGACTGAAGCTTGAAGATGCTGAGAGACTTACAAACTCAATTACAGAAAAAGAGATTAATTCTGACACCTCGTCCACCGCAATAAGTACCGAGACCTGCAGTTCCCYACTCCATCCAAATAACACAAATCTGAAGTTAAATGGTCTCCCATCTGCATGTATTTGCCACCCACTTACTTCAGATTATCCCATCCAAGTCTATTTTACATTACACCTCCCAAAACCTTGGAGTTTCAATGTTGTGATGTTTAAATCACACATGTGATTTTGCTGGTTTGCTTTTTTTCTCTCTGGCAGTTCAGCTCAAGGCTAGAAGGAAACTACAGCCACTGTTTCATGAAGAGATGTTATATGCCAGTCAAAGTAATTGCAAGCATTTTAACAGACTGATAAATTAAAAGACATGCATATAGAAAACAAATTCTCTCCCAAAATAAAGAGATTGTTATGGGGTTCTGCCCACCCCCACCCTCTTGGCTGATTTTTATTTAACTAGATGTATTAGAGCTCACATAATAATAACATTATGACTTGATAAATACATATAATACCTTTTATGGCTTGAAATACCTATAGCTTAGGCATTTAATTTCTTCTAAAAATGTCTAGATACTGACCCAATTAGATTTTCATACACAGAYATTTCTGCTTACTGGAAATCTGGTAGCAAAAAGACTCTACATTTTGAATAGGCTCATAAATATATATTGAATTTAATTTTTTAATACACCAAATCCATTTTCCTATTGTTTAGCTGGTTTGCTGGCTGCTTGAGAGAAATATTTTCTCTAAATATTTTTGTTTTGTACAACTAATTAGTCCATAAATCAGTACRTTGTAATATTATAATATGCAGAGATTACCCTCAAGCCAATAGAGAACAACTGACTGAATGTACTTCCTTTCTTTGTAATGTCTCTGTATTTTCTTCTGCTGCTTTCAAACACTGCCTTGCCACTCTTTTCTCTCTTCATATTTCTCAAATGTATAAACCACTTTAGCAAAYAAGCATTATTTATATTAAACATCAGATATTTTCCCGTGTTTTGAACCAAGCATTGTGGACTGCCAAAGTACATAAATATATAAGCAGATAATCATGGAGTAATCAGTTTGATTCTSTAGTAGGGATTTTTACATGTTTTCCATTTTCACATTGCTAGGGCCATTTACCGATATTAAAAATGTGCCAACTCTTAAGCATGACTTTAAAAYGTCTCTGAGAGAGACAAAAAATGCAAATGTAAAATTCCTGAAACAGATGTCAAAGACTGAATTGGAAGTCAGCTCAGGATGGTAACCATGTTGAATAATGAAGCATAAGCACATGCTGAATTTAGAGCATGTACTTTAATATCACTAAAGTCTCCTTTAGTGTATCTTTTTCTTCCTGATCTATAATACCAACCTGATTTTCCTCAAATGGCTCACAATGGCTAAGAAGTGGTAGGATTGCTTGGAGACAGAATCACTTGTGAGCTGTATGCTCTGGGTCATCCAGCCCTCCACAAGTTTAAGACAAAACACAAAAACCAAAGAGACAGACAGACAGAGACAGGCATGGCTTTGTCATTGTTTCTGGAGACTGCAGTYTCTGAGTGGTAATTCTTGTGTGGCAATTAGTCAGCAGCCTCAGTACAGCAGCTAATGGAGATGTGCACACTGATAACAAAAGCTATCAATGTTTTTTTTCCCCAGCTGTCAATCTTAGCAAAGGAAGCCAAGGGGAAGTGAAATGAAGATGAGTTAACCCTGCATGTCTCAAAACCAGGCATCAGAGAAGGAGGAAATGGACTTCAAAACACTTTGAGAAAACACAGWACTTCAGTGTAAATGGCATACCTCTTCTGTGAACAATGAGGTTTCACTCTGCAAGGACTGACCCGTTTGTATTTGTTAACAAGCTGCTCCAGAATCCATCAAATGCAAAGGAAAACCTCACCTTGACTTCAACAGAACAGAATCAGGTTTTAAATTAGATTGAAAAATAATTTCAGGAAAAGAAAAAGTAATCCCTTAGGCATTATCTCTCTGATCCTACCGTAATCTGCAGCATTTGTACAGTTCCATGTACTATTTACTGTGCATTATTCTCTTGCAGCACTTAAATTATTCTCATTTGAATGTTTCCACAGACCCAGCAGTTCTGGCAATAAATGTGTTAATTTAAGATGCTGGTCTGCATGGCAGGCACCATTTCTATCCAACAGAGAAAGGAACTCCCTAGGTGAAGCTGTTTTCACCAACAATTTGTTTGCCAGCAGCATATTTTCCTGTTTAATCTGTGTTAACATTCTGTTCAGAGTTATCCTAACTGGCATGTATTCTATCTGATAAACATCTCCTCTTCTCCCTCACGGAAACATTATTTATTTATGACATTATTGTTACAGACAACTAAACAGCCAAGAGGGAAACACATTTGCTTTTCTACAAATACCTGCACATGCTGTTAAAACTGCATCATTTTTCTTATAGAAACATTTAAAATTTGGTAAAAGGCTTCCTAGCATGTCTTTGGTATCCACTGAGAACAAGGAACAGAGACAGACACATGCAGCAGTACAAAATCAGCAGGGGTTCAGGAGAACATGAGGAAAATAATGACATTTCAGGTTGTTAGGCTGATATATGAAACCTTCTCCTTTCCAGCCCAATTTGTCATGACTCCACAACTAAGTGAACTAAAAGGGCTTGAGATAAAATGACTCAAATCAAGAGTCTCAAACTCATTCATGCTCTCTGTATCTTTGCCAGCATAAGAGCTGGCTGTTGTATTATTAGGAAACCAGTACCCAGACACACAGTGTGAGCCAACAGCAAATGATCTCTGTTGGAGGTCACAGTGTCCCCCAGGCTGCTTCATGACTGACACTAAATTAAGAAGGAAGAAATAGTATAAATCAAAATTACCAAGYGCCTGAGAAGCAAATAGCCTCAAATCCCTCTCACTTCACCAGTTAGTACCACACGTAAATCTCAGTGACAAAAACACACATTCATTTACAAAAGGACACAAACACMTACATGTTTCCTACATGCAACAACAAAAAGTTGCAATGAGCCATCAGTTTGAGTCTGCGCTACTTGGGACTGACCACCTTCCGTAGCGTTGGAGTTCTTATTCAGTCCAGGGTCTGTATTTGACCAACATGAGCAGATTTCAGGTGTGATTGTACAGGCTTAGGTGTGATTGCACAGATCCAAACCTGCATTTCCCAGAGGCTGAGCCTGTACAATGCACAGGAGTCACTGCGTCCTCGGGCAAGGGGGAGAGATGCAGGGAGATCAAACACATGGACAGAGGGCCAGTGAAAGGGTCAGGAATGTGGGCAGCAGGAATAATGGTTACTGATGAGTCAAACGGGAAACAGATGTCGCTTTAAAAAAATCACAAGCATCATTCACCAAAGTAGGAAACTTACAGTTTAGGCCCTAAAATTTTTTGCTGCACATCACTGCTCCCGAGAGCAGGTCCTAATTAGTCTTACAAAAACACAAAAGAACTGACCCCCAAATAGATAACAACCTGCCCTCTTCTCCTGCACAAACTAGAAAAACATCTTGTTTCCAACACACCTTAGAACTTTATAAACTTCTTTGAACAGCGTGGAGCAAGGGGAGGCASTATTTATAAAGCCTTAGAATGAGGTGTTGGCTGCATTTTCAGACTCATCATTCACATGGCTCCACTCCCAGCTGAACACACTGTGGCCATTSACTCAARGGACAACAGCCAAACTCCAAATCCCTGCATCCCGTGGCARAACTGGGAAYTGTGCAGACTTGATTCCTAGTGGTGTCTTAGCATGAAACAGGAAGGACTGAGAGTTTTAAATCATTCTAAGTCTTTGGCTTTAGAAAGAACTGATTCTGGCTTCTAGCAGCCCTTTAAAAGGCAAGATTTAATCGTTATCTCCATCATCATTTTCACTTATACACACACAGACAGGCGTGCAGAGCACTCCAAGCCCAGCGCTGCTCCTCAGCCTGACATCTCGTGGCTGTGAGGGACATAACACTGCTGAACCAAACACCAAACTCCATCCCCACACACAGCAGCACRCTAATGCCTGTCCAATTTGAGCAAATACAAAATAGCCCTTGAGCAATGCCAAACGATTATTTCATTTCATCAGACGTGATGCAGTGTCAGCATCATCTTCTGATCAGACAAACTGGCACAGAGCAGGAAGRGTGTCTTGGTTAACTGGACTACAGCAGGTGATATTTTGCTCAAAACTATAAACCTATCTATCTGAAATAAGAATTTCTGGAATATCTGCAGTTATTCTTTCAATACTACTAAATATTAGTCTGATTTTTGCCAYAGGAATAAAACCACTCCTCCTGCAAGAGCAGAATGTGAGTGCAGCCGACTRCATGAGGAAAATGAATGTCTTCTCAGACAGGAAGAGAAATGTGGAAACAAAGACTGGGTTTGCCTATGTGCACAGGCACAGCCTGGCAGGGGAGAGAGGGGAAACACCCATTCTATGAAGAGTAACTGCTGTTTCTTTTTCTAAAAAATTTGTGTTATTGATTGATTTTCAAAAAAAAAAAAAACTTGAAACTCTGGGGAAGAGAAAGGTTCTTCCTTTTYGGAGGATTTTCTGCACTGTCTGAAAAGGTTTGACACTCACCTCCTGTTCTCCTTTTCTGGCATGGAGAACAACAATCAAGCAATAACACAGAGAAAATAATTTCTGTAGTTTGATTAGTTTCCACACCAGATGTTCCCACATATTATTCACATCTCCCCAACTCTCTTTCTCCAGCCAAGAGTGTGTGCAGCTGGTGCTTCTGTAGTCAATACCAAAGCTATTTAACAGAGTTATTAGCAGGGGGTTTACATGATAGATCCCAAGACTCTTCTCTAGGGGTCTGCTTCTGTTCCCATTGAAGTTAAGGCATCATTGCACTCATTATCTTCAGAGAGAGCCAGAAAATATTGCTGGGTTGTTTTTTTTCTACTCTGTTACAAGCCTGCATTTTCACCTCCTCCAGCCTATGATTTCCATTTTATTTTCTTGCTGCTACTGTAAGGCTCTGCAGCTGTTCACRGGCCAGCGCTGGGCTTTCATTCTTTGTGAAACAGATTCTGGTGGCAAACAATTTTAAGAACCACCACAACAGGTAAGAACTGTTGCTTGTTTGTTAACTAAGCTTTAATGACCGTAGATTTCAAGAAATGAGAAGTATAAAGTTGCATCTCATTAATGTATAACTGACTGAATAAATCTCAAAGGTGGGCCTGAGAGTTCCCAGATGAGAATACTCACAGGTTCAGRAAAATTCCCTCAGGGCAAGGAGTGTCTGGAAAGCCAGCCCCCCAACTCTCAAATGGGCACATTACAATAAATTTCAGCTTCTGTTCATTTGGGAAAAAAATCTTACTTAATACTGACAAAAAAACTGCCACAGCCTTTGGGCTCTGGGATTTGTTCTAATTGCTCTGGTTGTGAGTGAGAGGCTTCCTGTAATGTGCAAAAAAAAAGAACCATTTATTACTCCTTCATATCTTATTAAGAAGGCAATTMTACATACTTGCATTTCTAGGAACTTGGTATCTGTACAAATTCTGCAGCCAGTTTGTCTTCACAACTTGTGTGTCTTGTTGTAGAAGACACACGTGGAATTCCTTCATTAAGGATTTATGGTTTTTGATGCAAATTAAAGGTGATCTGAGGTGGAAACATGCTGGTGGAAGCACTGCAGTAACAGCTGGGAAGAACCCATCCTGTATACCCACGGTGCTGTGCACAGGGATGTTTCGCTATTGGGTTTTCAGAGTTTGCATCTGAGGACCAGTCTTTTCCATGTGAGTGATCACTGAAGATGAAAAAAGGGCACTGGTTATCAGCTGGAACCTGCCACTCCCCAAAAGGGACATTTTAAATGTGTAGATGCCAGGTTAGCTACATTACCTGAGATAACTAAAAGCAAAAATAAGGAAGGGAAGAGATGTCAGGAATTGGTCAGCAATCATGGGATTTGAGAAGGARGAAAGGTCTGTTCCCCTGAACTCCTGTAGGGAGATGGGATATGGTGCTGCACAGACCCGCACGGTGAGTGCTGACAGCACACTGGGCAGGTACCACCAGCAGGGAGGAAGGGAGATAAAAACAAAACACATTGATAAAACAGTCAGAGAGGCCTGGGACGTGCTTCCTGCAAGCAGCAAAGGGCTGTGCACAAAGGCTGTACAAACCCAACCCTCTCACTCAGAAAGGCACAAGGTGATACACCGAGGACATCTTTGAACAAGGGCAATGGGTATCAGATCAGTCTCCTGAAGCCTTAAAGGGAAGTTATGGGTAAAACTAGCTCAGGTAATTAGATGTAAATTTATCATACTGCTCATTGCTGGCTTGGACTGAAAATGTCACAATGTTTAACACTCTCTGTGTTGACTGGTCTTGCAGTAGAGAAATCCTGTGTAAGACCAGACAGAAAAAGAAAAGGACCCACAAAGTAAAATCATCCATTGTTTGCCTTCTCCTGGTTAAATGAAGCAAAAAAGGGTAAACAAGCACAGAATCAGAGGCAAATTACATGGCCAACAATGTCTGTATACTAGTCATTGAGAGCAGAATTAACAAACAAMTATTTAGCATGTGAAATCTTGTTTTCCTGAACTGTCATGGGTTCTGCCACTAACTTCAACGCAGCTACAATTTCATCCAGAAAATGTATCAGGTCAAACTGTGTCAGAAAACAGATGGATGTTCAGATGTGAGGAACAYGGCATACTTCAGTATTAAATAAAAAATCTTTGCCATGAGAATTTTTTTCTTCATAGGAAAATAAAATCCATCTACATCATACCATCCCAGCAGCTTCTTGCCCTCCCTCATGCACAGCTGACTGTAACTCCTACTCYTCTTGTTATATGAAAGAAAACACAAGGGCCTCTTTCAGCTGCATTAGTGGAACTAGATTTTTAAAGCTCCAAAGATGCAGAAATTACATGGATTTCCCAAATGCATCTAAAATCTGGCCCACAAGTCCAGTGGCAATGAAATACAACAAAGAATGTTTTATTATGTTCCAAATAGCTCTTGAGAGGTAACAAGTGAAAGCAGGCATAACAAGAGCAGGAATGATAGCAGCATCTAGAAAAGCAAAGGGTATCTTGCACAAGCTGAAATGGTGCAAGAAAGAAAATATCATTTGGACCCTGCCTTCCAGAAATCAGAAAGCTTTGTCATCACAAATGATTAGGGAGACTACATGGCAACAAAGAACTCCCCCTTCCACCCCCTTCAGCAAGCTCATTTCACTGAGCTATAAAACACAAACATAAAAAGACTTCAATGAAACCAGGAGAGAGCAGATGTTAATTACAGCAAAATGGTCTCAMAGCCAAACTGAAATTTAGTTCAGTTTTGCACGATTAGCTGGGCAGCACTCCCAAACAGTGCAAACTGCAGGGCATGCAAACCCTGACCACTTGAGGAAGATAGATGCAGAACCTGCCCATCCTGTGTAACTGAATGTCACCTCTGCAGTTATTACCAATTGCCCTTAAGCTAATGCATCATATGTCTTCTTGACAAGAGTAATGGCTGGGTTCTGACAACGAATAATTGCCACTTCAATTGAAAATGTTAWAATACAACTAAAATCAAACACAAAATTCTTAGTGAAAAATGTAGGAGAGATGACRGAAGTGTGTAACTTCACTGGAATTATCAGCAGCTTGATTGGCATTGCCTTAGTTCTAATAAGGATTCAGTACAGTAGAAGCCAGAAAAGCAAATGGAAATGGTAGTTACAGCACTCAGACTCAGGGATGAGGAGCTTCACTGCTAACCAGAGAACAGCCATGCTCCTAGGTTGTTTCCACTCCCACCARAYCTAGTGCTCMATRGCCTAATTCATCAGCTTTAAACTGTCAAACTACTGCAAACACTGAAGCTATACAGACTGCACCAAAATGAGCAATAAGGCCATGTCCCTCAGGGTCAGCCACTGGGCTCCCCCAGCACACCCTTTCTGGGAAGTAAAGGAGAGGGCTGAACAGTAAATGCTGCAAGTCTCTCCCTCCAAACGTCAGACCTTTGCAGTATGCCATTGTCTCACTTTCAGTAATTGAAATTAAGCTCTCTAAATATTCCAATCAATTACATTTTGATTTACTGCCTTCCATGGCATTTTCCTCTTTCATTTATTGGTGCACTTGACTTGCATTTCCTACAGGGACATTGCGTGATAGAATTCTATGGCATTCTTTTAAAATGTCTTTTTCCTTCCAGTACAAGTCTAGGCTGTACCCTGCAGAGTRCACTGAACTATCTATCCTCTCCCAGTCCTAGCAGCAATCTCCAGGTAGATTTTTCACCACAGCTATGACCAGAATACTGATCAAAAGCTTCTCCTGAATCCTGTCTCCATAGCACTGCAGTAAGCATAACAAGATAATGGAATTAAACATCTTCTAGCACGCATTGGTAACAGAGTAATGTCTGAATTCCTACATTCAAATGCACCAGTTGTAGTCCTTGTCTCCCCTTGGGGAAAATTGATCAAAATCATGAGTGGACTCTCCCCACCTATCTGAAGTACAGGGTAATCCAGACTTTGGGATTGCTCTTTCTACACCAGCCACTAATCATTGCCCAACAAGTGAGAAGAGCTTCTGCCAGCTGTGGGGCAAATGGATGATGGAACTATCATTAGAGCAGCTCTTCAAAACYCACTGACTCACGCATCACCTCACTGATCAACTGTTACCTGTTCTGCAATAGCTGCAAACTTMGGTGTTTTCCTAAAAATGAATTTAAAATATCCCTTTGTATTCTACTCAACCTCCAAATAATCCAGTATTCAGACCCAATGCTTCATCACTTGGACYCACAGAGATCATTTTTCTTGTGCATACACAGCCCTCACCCCACCCCTCACAAATACAACRCTTTTCTTCAGCAACAGAATGCTCAAAATCTCTAAATTAATCCATTTCCACCACTATCATGCAGACTGAGACTTTAAAAGAGAAAAAGCCTTTGGGATAGTAATCTCTTCACTACAAGTATTTATTCTTTCCATGTATAAACACTGCAGAATATATCCTTAAATCTGATGTTATTTGTTCTTTAAGTACCAGAAACTAATAAGGAAACTATGCCAACAATTCACAAGSCCAAAGAAAGTGACTGGATGGAAATTTTTTGAAAATTTAATTAAACTTAGGAGAATCAATAAAACCATTTGTTTTGTTCCAGCACCTGTTTTTAGGCAATAATATCTTCATGCTGCTGCTTGTTTAGTTATATTAGAAATTACATGATCTGCTCAGCTGCAAAAAGACTATTGATTTGTATGYAATAGCAGGGGAAAGTACTGTCTGTTTACAAGGGATTCATAGTTACTGTGAGCACTGTCTGTAAACAGGCAGGGACTCCAGTGCAACAATTTGCCTCAGAGGAAGCAAGCTAAACACGCAGCTAAAGCTCGCACAGCACGCAGCAAGCACTAAGCCACGTCTTTGTCAGGTAAGAAACTTTACAAGGCTGACAACACAACACAAAAGATGGCAAGCTTTTTAACAGCTCCTAAGAGGAAGATTAGGGAAAGGAAATGAAAGAAATTTGATAAACATGATCGCTTACCATTCAGGCAGCTTTCCACTATGTTATCCTTTCTGTMTACCTACTAGAAATTCTTATATACATGAAGAATTCTAAAAAGCATGAAAACATTTATCTAACTACTAACTGGTGAGTACTCACTTGTCCAAGGCACTCCCACTGGTGAAGTTTTCTCCACTGAAAGAATAACAGTCTGTCCTTGACCATTTCTGTCCATACTAGAGCAAGGAAACAGTCAGTGAAAGTGGAATCTTTACTTCAGAAAGTTTACAACTTTTTATGTGTGGGATTTAAACAGGACATCTCAGAATCCTTGCTGACCATATCAGCAAAGCCAACTTCCCAGCAATATTTATAGTGTCTTTAAAAGCAGACATGGCCTTGTTTGACACTACCCTATCTTGTCTCCCTGGCTCTGTTCAAGGGAGCAAATTGCTGGTACCTAAASACTTCAACAGTCCAGTTTGCACCTTCTGTTCACTAGATACCACATTACATTTCTACAAACGGGCCTAATAGCTCTCTAGCACTGTAGGTTTAGCACTTTAATATGTTTGGACTCTGGTGTAAGCTTAATCGAAACATTCTGATTTGTTGCACAAAGGGCAGCTGTTGACCACTTTTTATATGACGTAGATGGAGTATTGCTTTTTTAAGTTAGTAATACCAACATTTTTAACCAGAATGGTTATTTGAATGGTGTTAGTTTCTCAATCTTAATAATTCAAGAACAGAGAAGCATCTTTTCAGCTAACACATCTCTCTTGCCCTTTGGGTAAATTGTAACTGAATCCAACAAATGTGAATATACTTGCATTTTTTCTGCATTTGCTGAAAACCCAAAGCAAGTAATAACAAACAGAGAGGAAGCAGTCACCATTCATGCATCTCAAGTTTGGGGTTTTTTTTCAGCAGATTCTTCATCCTGGAGAGTTTTGTAAAAAAGCATCAGGTATCCAGCATACAAGTTTCTCTCAAAGCATTTTCTTTGATAGACAAGAACCGGGTAAAAGCAACAGACCTTGATTTCTGGTCTGACATTTTACAATTACTGCACCTTTTAGGCTCAGAATTAGGAATGCTTACCTCCTACTGCAGTAAATGAGGTTGTGGTCTGTGCAACTCTGGGCTAAGGTCCTGAACCTCAGCTTTCACGCATGTGATACAGGAATGTATCACAGACATGTCCCMCTCTGTTCACTGAAGATCAGTTTGCTTGAGATGCAGCTGGAACATAAWTTTCTGGACAGTTACTTTATGTGAYTGCCAGAGAACTATGACTTGGAGATGTGGCCTCAGGCACCATCACTGGYAAAACTCATGCAGCTGAATAATTCTCAAGAGCCCATATCCTAACTGAATCATATGGCTTCAGTTTGCACCAGTCTGTGTCTTTTTGAGAATGAAAGATCCACTGTTACAACTGAACTTTTCATTTCCAGCCAAGCTAGTGCTTTTTCTGAGGTTGTTGGCTATATTCTATATCCTTCTGCTTCACCCATTTTTTTCCTTTCAGAAGCTCAAAAGAAAATATGAGTTCCCTATACTCCACGAAGTGTAATAGTGAATTCTGATCTTGAAAATAACCACATGCACTTAAAGGGTATTTGAGTTTACAATTTTCCCCCCCTCTTACACCAACCTATTTTTTTGCATGATCACAATGGATCACTTAAGTAGAACTGTACAAAATATTCTGCAATAATRTAAAAAMYYTTSTAAAGTTCCATTACTCAACAGAATKTYGTTAAAATGAGTGTTCAGTTCTCTCTTATAACAAGTTTCCTCCCAGGCTCACAAGAAGCCAAAATAAGATTGTCCTATAAACCCTATATAAGAAAAAGCCACCAATGAGTAGCTGATACAGTGATTCTATTAGAGGTTCTGTTCTCATCAAAGCCTGTAATATAAAACATTTAGAAAMTAAGTGAAAAGTACAATACATACTAGAAATGCTTGCTTTCAAAAACTCAGAGCAAGTGTTGTTGTGTCTGATTAAGGGTGTGTTTTTCCACTGAATTTTCCACTACCATAGGGTTTCTTTTCTTTATATATATGCATCATGCATGTTACTGCACTGGGAAGCTACTTTAGTAYGTATAAATCAACAAGTTGAAGTTAAGGCTCTACTAAGCATTTTTCACACTGAATATAGGGGAAAAAAAAGTTACATGTTTCTTGCATTGGTGAGTGTAATAAGAAACCACTGCCCAAGGCAAGGTACTCTGTGAAAACTGAACACATGCTGGCAAAAGGCCTCTTGCTACTGCTTCTGAAAAAACAGGGGTGAGGAATTGATTAAAGTCTTCTTTTGTTCATGTCATTAGACAAGAGGGGGAGGAAYAAAGGATACAAAAGAGTGTAAGGAAYCAGAGAAACTACACAGGCAGATAAGAAAGTCACAAATGAGAATAAAAGACAAAGGATTTACCAGAAACAGCAGTCTCTGGAAAGAAAACTGATTGTTCTTTTGGAAAAGGAAAAAAATCTGAATACTTTTAGTAAGTATACTGGCTGTACCAATGAAACACTTGATTTTGCCCCCCAATTTCTTCTCCTAGAAGCAGCAAGATTCTCAACACTGCTAAAGAATGTTCTCAGTGCACAGCTGAATGCACTGCATCACATATTCCTATCATACAGATAAAGCTGAAACTTCAGTGTCCAGATAACACAGGTTTTACAATTTATTGAAAAATTAATGTATCAGTAGAGCAAATCTGGATATTTTGCCAACTGTTCGAAGGCAAGGTGGAGCCACACAAGGACCTATTAATACCAGCTCCAAAATAAGCAGCCATGTCAAACTCAGGCTGAAGTGTAGTGAAACTTGTATGTGCCCCACATGAACAGGTTCTGGATTTTGAAACAGGTTCATTTACTGATGGAGACAGGCCAAAATCCAATGACACAGGGAAGAACAAAGTGTCATATCATGTGCCACTTGTTTTCTGAGCACATCCTGTTAGGCCACAGGTTAATYATTGTCACTTCATGCACCCACATATCACACAGTCTATTAATTATTACTTAATGTCACTACACTACTAGATTGTTTGATGAATTCCATTAGTAATTAGAACTGCTCATGCAGTGACATTCAAATAAAACTTCTCTTCACAGTGCATTCATTATAAAGAGCCAGGAARAGAAAATAGCTAGGTTTTATTAGATGCATTTCATTTAGACTACAGCTTGTTGATTTATTTCACTGTTAACTACAAAATACGACAATCTGAAAACTGAGACTAAWTTCAGCTGCATGTAAGACAAGTCATTGCACCTCCTTATACACATTCAGAACAGAGAAAAAGGATGCCATGCCAAGAGCTAACACTGTTATTTATCTAGGAAAGGTCAATTGAGAAAAGGCTGCTTTCAGACACCAAGTAAAATGAATCTTAGTGCTAACATTCAACCATTTGATTTCAAAAAAAGAGTAGTCAAGCTGATGGCTTGTTTACCACTCTCTCTTTTATGGACAAATTTTAGTATTACAGTACCTTTGCAAATTCTGCCTGAGACCTAAATGAACTGGGTTGGTTTTATAAAAAATGTAGTCTCTGATGATTTAAGGGAAGAATGCTCAAAGAAAAGTCATTTCTTTCTCACACCTTCCATTTTCTATCAGTTCAGAACCAAGTAGAAAGACACTGTACCGGAGCTGCCTTTCTTAACYTTCCCTGAAATCAATACATATTTAAGAAAAGTTTTCATTTTGACAAACCTACATATGTTGCAGCAACAGTATGTTCTATCAAAAATAAACCTGTGAACTTCAATAATGCTCTTTAGCTCATGCCTCCCACTGTGAGTCAAATCTTAAAGACTGTGGTTTTACAAGATTTTTACACTATGAGCTAAATATGAGCCAATTTCATCTCCTGAAGAAACTGTTTTGATTCATAAACATTCAAACTCTTTACAWATTCAACAACTTGCTAACTATGGCTGTTCTCCTCATTACCTTTCATGTATCTTTTCCTCTACACCATGGTATAACATTCTATGAGATTTTGGTAAACATCAGCTGCTGATTAAAGCATTGCACAKCTGAAAGGTGATTACAGAAAGGCAGTAGAGTAGGAACTCCAAAAGAACATGTGATATGTATCTCGGGCATCTTCAACTGCATAGAAACTATTCCTGACACACACTTAGCTGAGCACATCTGAAAAATCCCCAGGGCTGGATCCCATAACTTGCCCAGATAATTTTCTGTCCATRTAGCTTGTTATTCAGAAAATTTTCCTCAAAACTGAATCTACTTTCTTCAGTTAAAGCTTGTTTTTTTTCTGTTACTATTTACACTGACTAGGACCTGAACTAATTAACTAAATGAACTAAGAGCTCAGTCTCTCAAGTTTTATGTAATACCTTTTATTTGGATGCTATTGCCACTATCTCCCTTAGCCTGTTCTATACTTCCATTCAAACAATTCCAGTTTCTTCCCATTTGTTGGTCTCTTCAGGAATATTTTCAATGAGACTGTATCCTATACAGGATYTAGTGCCCACTGCTGGACAAAGCACTTAAACTGGAGCCTTACCAGAAAYAAACTAAATGATTACTTCCCATTTTGCTGATGATGCTCCCATAAGTAGGCATCAAGACAGCATTTACCYCCTTCACAGTAAAATCCGCTCAACTTCTGCTCTGTCCATGGTTCACTTTTACTTTTTTCACCAGTACTGCTGCTTAGCCACAAACTGCCCAGTCTTAACTGGTACAGACAATTCTTCCCACCTGTAAATAAAACTTCATGGGTATTTAATTGCATGCTCTTTCTTAAACCACCAGTTTATCAGTATCTGGGTGATCCAATCCTCCAGCCTACTCATAACCTATGCTTGAATGGTATTGCCTCARAATATTTTAAATACATTCTAGACAAACACAAAAAACAGTATTTGCCAATAGTTTTTTGGGGGAAAGGGTAGATTTGAAAAGGACACAGCTGAGCATGGTATCTTCACACCCTATAGATACACTGAGACCATCAGTGATTTGAAAGGGAAGAATGTGTAGGCTGGGAACATTGCTTTTGGAAGTTTGCTTTTTCTAAAGCCTTGTGGCTCTTCAGTGTAGCACACAGAAGAAAAAATGTGATCAAATAACTTCTGTAGAAATCTTTTGCATACCTGTATATATATTTAAAAGAAAATGCTTACTAGCATGATCCAGAAGAAAGTAAAAGGGTTTTTCGGCATCTGGCCTTAATGGGCATCTCCTCTGAATGTGAGAAGTTGAAATTAAGTACTAGTGACAGGAGAAAAAAACCTGCATTCCCATACTCAGAATTTACAAAAAAAAGATTACGTTTCCCCAAAGTATGAATCAAAATCGCAAAGACTGAAAAGCTGAATCTAGACTTTGTTTAGATTTCTACACTTTGATTTTTCACATCCTACCCTACTGATCTGGAGTTGAATTGGCCTCTTAATCATCTAAGTCCCTCTCTACCTGATCYAATGCACATGCTTACACTAATACACAACTGTAAAAACAATCAAACTCTCTTTCTAAAATCAAGTATCAAACTGCTATTGCATCCTCTACTTGGAATTGTTCTTGGGAATARAGCAGTTGGTACGAAAGCTAACGAAAGTCCCATCCCACCCTTTCCCAAACTACTACTACAAAAAAATCAGCTATGATTGTTTTTATGATCTGCCTGTATTTTTTTTTTCTCCACACACAAGTGGTGACTTAAATACTTGTGGGACGTGTACCACACCTCAGCTGAATTTTATAATGGGGAAGGGAGAAGAGGTAGAAAAGATCTTTGTACATAAYCAGGTAACTGAGTAGGGTGGGGGTCTCCTGGCATATTCCACATTATTAATACCTACAGGCTACAGGGACTACTGTAAAACTACCAGAGAAGAGGTTTCTTCAATTATACATATTTCCATTAGCCCTGTGCACAAGCAAAAATTATAATCCTAGAAATAATACTGCATCTCCTTGAGGACACCTTTTAATTGCTTTGGGAAAAAAAGACCAGTAATTGAAAACAGGTTTAGAGAGTTATCTGGTAAGACTGGGACCAAGTGCAAGAGCCCTTGTTTAGGACCACATCAGCAAACATTCTGCCATACAGAAACATGACAGCATTTGTTCCCAATCCAATGCTATCAACAGACATACAATATTTTGGGCAATCATTTAGAAAAGTTACCACACACCAGGTTGTTTTGAACACATATGGTGTGGTACCAACATTTTACCTCTGTTTTCTGGTCTTCTCTATTTCTGTTCTTCCCAAAGCCACATATTACACTATAAAGAAAACAGTTCTGAAAGAAGCAAACCAGCCTGATGCCCCTTGGTAAACAGYCACTTTTGTACATGTAAGTTTACTTAAGGTCAGATTGCAACACTTTAAAATGAACTCACATATTTTTCAAAAGGCAGGTATATCAGATAGAAAATTGTAACCCAGAAAGGATCACCAATAACTCAAATATTCCAGGAGGCTTATTAAATAGAATATAACATCACAGTTATGCAAGCATCAGAGATCCTCATAATGAATGGACAGAATACACTACAGCAGATCAGGAATTATAAAACTAAATTAGAAACCCAAATTTCATTTGCTRTAAAAACAAACGGCTCTTTGTTCTTCAAAAGGAAGTTGCTCAGATAATGCAATGAATCACCCTTCCACAGTCAATTTCTGATGCTTAATCCTGCCTATATTTCTTTTTGCTAATTATATATGCATCATACATTCCAGCATTTTCTGAGAAAGTAGATATGATTAACATCTCATCTCACAGCTTTAGGAAGCTTCATTACTCAAAACTGCCCCTCCTCCACAGAGTGGACATGTAGGAATGAGCCAAAATTCCATGGCACGTTTCACAGCATGGCTGCCATCATTGCAGCTCTTACACCCTCCTGTTTTACATCTGCAACAAAAACAGTGCTGACAACACACTGAGGGTTTAAYCCTTGGTGAGCAGAAAGCCTGCACCCAGGCTTTCTCTGGATCTTACTCTGTGCCATGACCCTCAGTGAACACAAGTTTGAAGGGAACACAAAGAAGCTGATGACACAAACTAACCAAAGAAATATTCTGTCATATAGTGTCATGCTCCGCAATAAAATGGAGAGGAGGGGATGCTTCCTCTTGTCACTCAGATGAAATAAGCAGTGCTCTGAAGGTAATAAATTGAATTTCAGACAGAGTAGTAATGTAAGGTTCTCAGCAGCCCAGTTTCCAGCAGAGACAAGAATTAATAAAAACACTTAATAGAAACCAGCATTTTTGAACTGAGTATCAAAGTCAACAGAACAAAACCTGGGTCTGTGCCTGGGTATTTTGTATAAATAAGCACCACTTATTTCTAGACATAGCTCTGTCTCACCTTTATAAACTGCTAAAACCTTGAGAACTGTCCTTTTCTTCTTCTTCACAGAGCATCTCAAGCTCGCCTGTGAGGCAAATGGGAAAGGAATCCTRGTTGGCGTAATTTTCATTGTCAAGGTAAATCTTTTCAAGCTGAGATTTTCAAGTAAGCTTCCAAGCCTTATAACGAAAAAAACACCTATTGAGAACACAGCCACAAGTGGTTCTTATGCCCTAATTAGAGTGCTTTCTCAATTTCTCACCCATCAGAGGGCACATCTCGCTTACAAGGGGAAGGAGAATRTCTGTGACCGAGTGTGATACTGTTAACAAGAGCATTTAATTGGGACACATTTTTGCATCCCACATTAGGTGTGACTCTTAGTTATGTGCTATGTTCACGGGTGACAGGAAAATTATGCCTTACATCTGCAGAGAWGTGTAAATGCCTCATTAGGCTTAATAATTATCTGTTAGAAGGGCAGTTGCAGAAGAAAATCTCTGTTACTGAAAAATGAAAGGGACACAAAGAAAACAACATTGCAACTGAATCATCACTGACCTTGCTGAATTAATTCACCTGTCCAGAAATATTTTTGTAAACACATGAATAATGAAAGTTATATTGTAAAAAATGCATGAATGGGTTACATCACRGAAGGTTTATCAAGTAGCCCATGAAATCAGACACAGACTGTATTTTCAGACTTGAGCTCAATTCAGCCTGAATTTTTATGCTACTTCACATATGACAGAGGGAGAAAAAAGAAGGTGGAAGAAAAAAGATGTTGCTGGGAAAAGTTACCTATAAAATTTCTTAGGCACAACTTCTCAATCAAAAAAAAATACTCATCTTGATAAAAATCAATAGTATATGACTGATTCTCTATAGCTAAAAATATAATAATATTTTTTTTAATAACCCAAACTACGAAACAAAACAAACTTCATCACCTTCCTGTATGTGGCACAAGGCAAATTATCCTGACAATAAAAAGCTCTGAAGGAAACCTATACCATCCCATTTACATTGACAGCTCAGTTTTACAGCTAAATAACGATTACATAAATCTTGGAAACCAAAACAGAACATTATCAACTTCTCACAATGAGAAGGTGGTGAGACAAATGAAGCACAGCCTTCACAGTAGCAAACTACGCATTTTGACACATACCATTAAACAAAAAAAGAACCAGTTTATTATATTTAACATATTTACAAAATAGTACAAATTAAAGTACTGTAACTCCATTATTGCATGACCAAAAAAACCTCCACACAGGCAAAAGCAGCACATGAAAGAGACACTCCAGGATATTTAGGAAGTCTTTGGTACTCAAAATAYAGTTTAAGATGCAGCATTAACTCAATCAATACAGGGCATTAAACACAGACAATGATATGTAGATTTACGCCACAAAAGCAAAGTTTACCTATGGCTTTCATTCTTCTCAAAGGATGACTACTGGACTCAGGAATTGCTTAAAAGCTTTATAACCATTTTAGGATGGAGAGAATACTGAAAATTATTCTAAACCCAAGTTGCTGAAGATGACTGATATATTTTTCAACTTGTACTGAATTTAACTGYCTCTTCTCAGAACTATATGTCAGCAAAGCACTAAACATTTCACAGACCTAGAGCCTATGCCTCTACCCCTTCAGCAGGCAAAACTGGGAAAGATTCATCTTTGTCTGCTTAAGGAATGCAGGATTAAGCTCACAATAGACAATCAAACAGCATGGCAAAACATGATCAAAGATTGTATACTCTAGTCTACACTGCTGTACACATCATTTACAAAGTTTTTATGCATAATCTACATATTTACAAATACTCTCAATTATTCCATCAAGTATTGTACTCAACACAATCACAGTTTACATAATTTTGAGGTAAATCCTGGAACAGTTAGAGCATCGGCAGAATTTCATCTGCAAGGCTGAATCTCACAATTCAAGTTTCTAATGAGAAGCTCCTCTCTTTGCCCTGGTCACACAGCACTGTGCACCAGGTGTAGGAGATGGGTAAGATGGTTGCAGAGATGAAGGGGATTTTTGTGACTCCTCTGTGTTGTGCTTGATTCTGCTTGATGGCCAGSAAAGGCCAGAAAGAAGCAAAGAATCCTGGGGCAGCCAAAAAGAAACTCAAATACGTACCAGCAGATTCTGCTCTGGGGACAAAYAGTGGATATTGTGTTGCTTGTAGACTAGGAAAACTCTGCAGTGTTAAATTGTGCAGTGCCAAGTGCACCCTAACTGCAAGATGCCAGCAGAAAAAGAGGACAGGCAAAAGCAAAAGAGAGGATGTGGGAYAGGATGAATTAACTTCATTTAAGAGCCTGATTTTCTTTCAAGCCAGGCTTGACATTACCTATATATTCAAAACTGCACATCCGAAGACATCACMCACATTTATTTCAGCTTATAACTCCATTTCTGCCTCTTCATAATTACATTTAAACATGGCCTCATCAAGCAGTGGACACCACTTTACAAGGCCTGATCTTTCAAGCTGGCTACCCTAGACACATTTTACCTTGGGGATACTCACAACACTATAAGACAACTCATTCATTGAACTGTCACTAACATCCCAAGCAACTAGAAAGGAAAGGACAAAGAAGTTTGCAAGTTCCATTTGCATTCACAAAAGGTGATAGAAACTCTAAACTAGAAGAAGACAGTTTTGAGTTGAAAGCAGCAAAGTTCATCTGAATCAATCAAGAGGTTAAGATAAACACTTTTGTTCTTGAGAAATGACATCATCTTACATGAGTATTTTCCCCTACAGAATAGGTCTGCAATATTTATTTAATGTTATTGCTGAAAACTTTCAGCTCGTCTTGTCATGACTATCCCCCAGTTGCAMTTTTATTGTCAGCTGTTTAAACGAAAAAAACTCACATAAAAAGGCTTGAGATGACAAAAAAAGATCCCACAATTCCACTTTGTGGATGCTTTTAAAAGCAATACCACATCACTCACCTTTTAAGAATGCCTTTAAACAGTTCGTTAGAAGATTTAGGCAGGACCTCCACGTAGCCAGTTAAGTAATAATAAATGCATGAATGCTACTCATATTTACYACATATTTCCTTCAGAATTTTGTCAGTGTAAAATGGTTTATAAGTTGAGAAATGAAGGAGTTTGATGTCTGAAGAGAAGTCTACTGACTACCCTTTATGCCYACTGGAATGATTGAAATCTGTTTTCTGCAYGCAGTGATAAGGAATAATAAGCCTTCATCTCCTTATACCATCACAGACGTTAGCTAGAAAAGAAACATTAAATATTCAGCCATTGCCAGTACTCATGGTGTGGTATGGGGTGAAATGAAAAGGAACAAAGTATTTTGTTTTCCAGAGATCTTCTGGGAAGGTGAAGGTTGGACTTTGTACTGATCCCCAGGGACGGCAAACTGGCAGCTTGTTTCTTGCACAGGTCTGGGTAAGGTAATAATCTGTCAGCCCCAACTTCTGAATAAATCCCAACGTTAAGACTGGAAGGTTCAGACAGACAAAAATGTTGCTGTTTAAACACTTAACAAGACCAATAATCCACTGAAGATATAAACTTTTACAATCCCTGAAACTGGTCAGCAGAGGATAGCTTTTAATTCATTCGTCCTCTTCAACATAAGTTGATGGAAACCAGCCCACCTAAAAAAGGGAAAAGCAGAACAAAATAATACATGAGATGCACAGGTTTGTTTTTTTTTTTTTTTTTAAAGGGCTGAACTAGGCACAACAAGGATGGGTCTGTTCAGTAAATATATGAATGAGATTACAAAGATAAACTTGGGTAAGCTGGCACAGTCAGGGTAAGTACCCTTATGAAGAGAGTAACTTGTAGATATGACAGTCTGGACACCAACACCCTCTACCATCACTTCCTCTCCCAAAAAATCTAGAACACATTTGCCCAGACTGGAAGTCTAAATATTCAGAAAAATGTCAAGAGCAGAAGTTTTACTACAGGCAGGATGCTGCTAGTTTTTGAATGAAGAATTAAACCTTTAACAGGCTCCAGTCAGGCCCAGGGAAGCCCCTTACAAAGGAAGCAGTGACTAATTTGATTAGTTTACATGGAGCTGAACTCCACTGCCACCAAAAAAAAAAAAAAAAAGGTTTTACACATGACAGAGCTAGACAGCAGACTCATGTTCTACACTTCAGAAGTTACAAAGCTATCTACATTCTGAAATTAATAATGTGTCAAATAAGGATTATGTAATGTACAAATAAGGATTATGTAATTATGTACACTGAGGCAATGTCACATATTTCTTATTTTATCCATTTGCTTTGGGTTTTTTCACACTTCTTTATACCTAGAGTCAATTTACCACTCATGAAAGAACTCCAAACCAAACCTAGAGCTAGATTGCCTTGCCAAAGTATCTCCCAAGGTGGCTTTATAATGTCRAGTCCAGGCTATGAAAGATACTAAAGAATGCTAGCATATGACAGGGCATCCTTTAGAATGAGGGTAGCTGCATTACGATGAGTTGATCGGCTTTCTTCACATGTAAAATACCCTGCACCATGGCTGTTGCTTCTGCTTCCCTATTTCTTCTAGTCTAATTCACCATTTAACTTTAATAAGCGTTAAATATAACCAAGCTCATATACACAAAAGAGAAGGTTCTCCAAATTGCACAAAGCAGTAAATCTGGACATCCACTTCAACTGGACTTGCAACTATCATTTCCAGTTTCCAGACAATCTACATTCTTCCACTTCACATTCCTTTACCCTCCATCTCAACACTTTAGACATGGAAACAGCACTGTCAAATGATTCTGACTAAACAGAGACTGAAACAGTAAACCCTTTATAGGTCAAAACTGAAACTTCACTTCCAAGTCTCAGAGCGGGGTGTAAAGTGAGTTCATAAAAATCCCTGCTAAATATGTCACTTCATATGGGCCACAGTCTTGGAGATCAAAGAAGCAGACTTCTATAAAAAGGTGGTTGATTCCACTGCATTGTGATGTGGCAGAAAGATGTGGGAAATCATTCTGTGGTAAAGTGCTACACAGAGTACTGCAGAACCAGGAACCTGACCCCAAATATATGTGTGCAAAATAGTTCAAGAAAGGTCAACTGTAGCAGCGCTACTAATCCTGGTTGTTTTCCAACCATATAATCTTGCCCAAATATTCAGCCTGGTAGGTCACATGAATTAAGCAATAATTTAGATGCTGGGAAAGCTACCTGGCAGGAGTTTTGCATGGCTCCTACGAAATAAAGATGAGAACATGTCCTGTCTTGTGAATTCAAACACATAAAGAAGGTTCATCATGTAGGAACACACTTTCWTTTTTTACAGAATCACTGTCAGTGAAGGCAGAAGTGAGACACAGGAAAAGAGAAAAAAATACAGCCTTACCCTTCCGTTTACTTCACCTCTCCACCAGCCATTGGCACTCATCTTTGTATAAATTTTGACAACGTCCCCTTTCAACAAGGACAGTTCTCTCATGTCTCGTGCACAGAAGTCATACCTGGCTATGGCAATGCCTATCACCTTCGGGCTCAGCACTGAAATGAAGCACATGGTGATATCATTAGGCTAGTTTACAAACTAATGTAAATAGAAATACTGTACAATAATAAAGCAATGATTTCACAGCAACACACACTGGCATTCATTTTATGCAAAACATCCACATTACAAAGATCAAGATTTAAATACAGGTGAATGGTGCAAAAGTTGAAGGGTTTTTTTGTAATTTTTTTGCATAGACCTCTTTGTTTTTAGAAAAAATATCAAACTAGATGAGTCATAAATAAAATATTCCCCACCCTGAGATTGCTAAATACATTTGCAATTATTTTATTCTTGTGCTTCATAATAAAACTTGCTGCCAGTTACATGCATCAACATATTTTACAGGTCACTAATTTCTTTCCAAAAAAATTATTAGCATTTACAGTTGATTTAACTTTAGACCTCTAATGAAGCAAAACAAACAGAATAAGGTGCTGTTCTTTCAAAAAACAACTCCCAAGTTAAATATTAATGCACTTAAAACTGGAAGCTAACATCAGCATGAGCATAAAGGTACAGACTTTCCACAGGAAATTTCCACGGATCATTTGTCACAATCTGCATTAATATTGAYTGATGCAGATCCATTCTTTCCAGGAGTTTATTCTGTAAATCACCAATGAATTTGTTTTACCAAATTAAGATTCAGTGAAATTAATACCTTAAAGTTTTAAGGTACACCAATATAGAAGAATTTTGCCAATGTAAAGCCTAGACATTTTAAACAATAAAAAGCTATGAAGATTTTTGTTTTAMAGAAATGGGGCAAAAAAAGCCACTTCAAAAACAAACCCCTTTTTCCAAATATTTTTATTGGARATTAGGTTTCCATTCTTGGTGTAGGATGTCCAAACTAGCAAAAGAAATCCTCAAYAGTTCCAGGGTGAGGACAGTGAGAGTAGAGTTGCCATGGTCTAACAGATAAAAGACCTTCAACTTGAGATCTTTAGAAAGAACATTTACCACTCTACAGCATTTTGTGTTTGGATTATTTGGCCAAAGCATTTTTYAGCTTTTTTTCCCATTAATGCCACTGTTTGCCTATGCAAATCACTGTAAGAAGAGCTCATGAGCACAGGTAAACTTCTTACTGAAAAGATTTCAGAGGAATTCATATGATCGTCATGGATGACTTGATATTATCGACACAGAATCCTCTCTGTCCTCAGARCCCTTTCAAACTTCTGAGGAATGCCCAATCTTCATGAGGAAATGCCATTAAGATTCCAGTTTCAGCAAYGCCCTCAACAATGTAATACTAAGAATTCATAGCTAGTTGCCTTTAATTTAAATCAGGAACCAAAGACATGGCAAATGAGCTGGGAAATCTCAACAGCTTCAGCTCTGCTTTTGTTTAAATTTTCTTCTGACCCAACTAAGTCATAGGTATGTAGGCTTCTACGTAATAGAATTAAATATCTGAAAATCATGTATGTTCAAATACTTTCAGCTTAAAGAGAAAATACAAACAATTGTTTTTAAATAACAAGAAATACTATCTTTAAAATATTATTTGATATATCACAAAAATGGAATGCCTAAAAACGGTTTTGACAACAGATTATGCCCTRTTTTATATCATGTCACTAAAGTTTAGTCCAACATTGCTGACTGCTTGTGTAGAGTATGCTTATCAGACACTTGATAAATTATGYAAAGGGTGCCATATAACAGAGAATCAGCCTCTCAATTTATTGCTTGTATTGATGTTGCAAAAATCCAGGTGATATATTAAGCACATTAAAGTTCAAACATGTTTTTTTCCCCCCTGAGCAAGTCAGATGTAGATGYTGCTTGTTTAAATCCTGACATTAATTTAATGCCCTATACCTTATCAGCATTGCAGTAATCAATTTTACAGGGAAAGGGCATATCATGGGCAGCAATTGCTTAGGAGGAAGGAAAAAAGAGAGCAGTTATTGATTGTAGGGTCAGTACCCATTCACAGGTGTGATCACTGTGGATGTGGMGAAGCATTGCAGGATGGAAGGAGTGATTCTGGGGAGCAGGGTATAATTTCAAATTCTACAAAGAAGAAAAAGGGGCAAGGAAAAAGATYACAGGAAGCAAAGATGAACAAATTTGGGAAAATGACGAAGAAAAGAACTAAGGGAAGAAATGCACAGAAGAATAACAAAGRGGGAAAATAGCAGGGAAAATTAGGATAGAGTAAGAAAGAGGAGCACATMTGGGGKAAAGGAGGACTTTTAACTCTTTTTCAAGTCAAAGCAGAGAGGKAAAGGAGAAAGGAGCAARAGAAATCAAAACCATATATCTTCAAAAGTCTTGAGGCAGAAAGTAGCAGAATTTAGATTAATTTAGAATCCAAGATCCATATTTTCAAATAAAAGTGATGCTCATGATAGGAAATATATAAAAGGAAGCCAGAAGAGTGATGGAATACAGGAAAACGACAGTGCTAATTTTGGAAAAAAATATTAACCATATCTCTCTGCTGACACAGTCACAAAAATAACTTGAGTAGAGACTATCAGCCTGAATTCCCAATTAGTGGTGCTCCGGGRTAAATAAAACTTGAGGGAAGACAAYACATGGAAAAGACATMTGTACAGATGGGAGARAGAAGGAACACTGAGTGAAGGACAGAGAGGACAGCTACAGAAAGAATGTAGAGATAGAAAGGGATTAACAGCAGAGATCAATGGAAAGAAAGGACCCAACAGGTCAATGAATGCGAATGAGAAATTAAAGGGGGAGGGGGGGAGTGGAGAAAGTGATAAAAAAAAATAAGCTGTTGAGGAAGTAGTAATAAATAAATACACCTTGTGTATTAGGACAGAGAAATTTAGAGAACTAAATGGAAATTGAGTGAGAAATATGAAGGAGGTGAATAAAAAGTATATATGTGAATGAGAAAATGCTTTTACTTAATCTGKCCTTTCCTTCTGCAAACAGAAGACAATGCTTACAGGGAACTATAATCAGCTTGGATTATTTGGACATTACCAGTGAAACAGATGTGCTGCCCATGATTTTTAATACTAGTCCAAGCCACTGATGAAGGATCTAGGATGCAAACAACAAAAGGTTCCCTGCGATCTCAGCAGGTCTAGCTCACATGCTTCAATTCCTTTAAAGTCAATGTACTATTACTGAAGCTGTAGTAKYTGCTTCTCTCCTTGTGCCATGGCYTCCTCATAAATCAGGAAAGCCCCATGCCCTGAGGGTTGCTCCTGTGTATGAGTTTCCATGCTCCTTGAAGCTGTGTGCATTTACTTGCWCTGTTTCCCCAAAGCTCAGTTCTCTTTTCCAGGCACAGGCAGCACCTTYGGTAATGCTCAGTACTCAGCCTAACCATCTCCTGTGCTACCAACTTCCAGATTGGCAGAACTAAGCCAGCTCTGAAGATACTTTTGAAAAAAAAAGCTTGTAATATCATAAAATAAGTATTCATTCTTTTAATGTAGGCCTCTTATTTGGCTAATTTTAAAAATAAAGGTTTAACTACAAACATATGAAGAACATAGCTTAGAAATCAGAAAGTAATGGACAGACAAGCTTAATTAAGAACTGCAGATCATTATTTTTCTTTCATATTTTCTACTTGTGTAGCAAAATAACCTAGTATATTGTGATTTGCAAGACAMTGAAACTCTACCTTGTTATAGTTAAGAAATCTCTAACTTGTTATAGTTATTAATGAATTTTCTGATACAGCAGCTTTTCATATTAAAAAAATGAATGTAATTATACTTTGTTGAAACCACCTATGGGAATATATGTGAATGTGTGATAGGCTTACAGTAACTGAGTCTTGATTGCTGTTCTATCACTGCTGTTCTACCACTTCACCATTTTGGAACAGATACCAGTTTTGGTAAGAACAAAATTTACAGTCAAGTACTGGGCAGTCGCAAATATTTTTACTTGCAAGTACATGCAAGATGTCATGTCCTATCCTTGCCAAAAAGGACACAAACTCATAATATTTACCTTGAACAAAGGGCTAAAATTTAACTCCTTCAGGTTGTTTCAAATCAGTGCTTCAGGCATTCCAGCCAAGCATCATGACCACAGCTACAGCTACACCAAAATGACTTTCTCCTCATCTTGTCTACAGATGTGTCCCTTTATAAAAGCAAATGTCAACTGAAGAAGCTTGGATCCTCAGTCAACATTGTGACTACTCAAAGGAAGTAAAAGTATCTGCCCCAAAAACATCTCTATCTAAGGAGACAGAAACGGAAGAAACAACTGGTGCAAAAGCCCAAGTGCAGTCTAAGACTGCAATGGAGATTGAAATCCCTGGGGTGAATCAAGAGGCCATCAGAGATGCTCTCAGCACAGGTAAGCACAGTAACCATTCYACTACTGAGCTGCCCCTACATCCTTTTCGCCCCAAGAAACTACAGAACGCCCCAAGAATCCTTCTCAGAGGTGTACAGCACATTGTGCACTCCCATCTTGCTGACTACATCTGCATTTGTGCATGCTGGACACCACCCTTCCCTGATGTGCACAGCCCAGGCYGTGTCCTCCACCCCTGTACACAGAGTTAGGCCACTGTAACGTGAGACAATGCTGCATTCTCCACATCAGCAGCTCCCTCCATGTGCTCCTCAAAGGCATTCACCCTTCTACTGGCAAAATTCTTCTGAAATTGTCCAGTGGTGCAGSTCACCTCTTTGCAGACCAGATCTTAGAGATCAGAGCAACTCAGAGCCATACTGATGTGCTAATAGAGGCGACCAGTGCTACTACTTTCAGAATCTTTATGCAGTCTCTTAGTTTGAAATGATTGCATCTATTAAAGCCGGAGATGGTTAAAGGGAAATAAAGAAAACAATATTTAGAAAGCAGATGGGCAAAATTAATTAACATTAATGCAGAATTTAAAGAAAGCATTCTCTACAAAAAAACCTATTGTATTCTAAGATGTTACTGCAGTATGGTTTGCTGCAGGGATGGGACGAACATATTATTTACCAATAAGCAGTGAAATTTCCATGTTTGTGAATCTGAACAAATACATTATCTAGCTCATAGATGTCAACTGCATCGCAAATTAACAGTCAAGTGGTCACTGATAGAATCTGCTGCAACTATTGAGCTTTGCAACATCTATTCAAACTGCTTATTGCAATAAGCAGTAATAATTCAAAAGTTTAAGAGTTTGATTTTTGTTATGCTCCAAGAATAACATATAACAACTCAGTTTTTGGAGTTGGAGAAGAGCTGAAGTATTAGATTCGTCCCTTCCCTCACTTGCTCCACACAGAAACAACAGAAGCAAATTTAGAAGAAATATAAAAGCAGTAAAGCAGTACCTGACCAGAAAGGAGTGGAGGAAGGGGGGACAAAGCTGTAGTCTGGAGGAGTTACAAAAGAAAASCCACAGAACAAAGAAGGGGCTTAGAGGAAAAAAAAAGAGAAAAAGAGAAAAGCAAAAGAACATTGAAATATTGGCATAAGATTTAAATAATAGGTTTTTAACTATATAATTCATTGATAATAAGGAAACTTAGGTTCTCTGCCAAGGATGTCTGCAAGGAAATTGACTGTAATAACTAGAAAATTTGGATCTATGATTTAATTTTTAACAATTGCATTTTTCAAAGAATAAAACAGAAAGAAGTCACCCATTTAGGGTTTCAGAGAAGCAAATTTTAACTGCAGACTCCTGCAAATATTTTYAGATTTAACAAAAGTTTCTTTAATTCTTTGTGTGCCCCACTTCTTACCATTACAAAAGCAAGAACTCATGCATACWTAATTCCCCTTGAGCCCAGCAAGACTAGTCACATGCCCTTAATTAGGAATATAATCTAAGTTGAACTGGAGTTCCATACTATGGGAAAAAAAGTATGCATTTTGCCCTCRTTAATCATTAACATCAACAGGAATTCCACAGCTAAACTACATCCTCCAAGGCCCAAACAGTACTGCTCATATTTGCAGTTTCCCCAACTTGCAGAAAACCCCTASAGCAAGCAAAAAAGCCTAAGCTTGGCCTAGGAAGACCCAGCACATCATCCTAAATCCCTACAGCAGCTTCCTTGGGTGAAAGCTACAGGTGCTCTTGCTCTATTGTCAACAAAACTAGGGTTAATGCGTTTTAAATATAAAAATTAGATTAAGTGAATTGATCCAAGTGAAATTACAGTCTATTGACCTGTTCTCACATTTTATCCCTTTTCTGAAGAGGCACTAAAGATGTACAGTGTGTATATCTAATAAAGTTGGGATCTTTACTTCCAGCTGTGATTTGCAAAGRTACATCCATCTCAACAGGATGAATGATAATGAAGTCTTTTAATTATAACTAATAATATCTGTARGTACTGAACAAGAGTTTTCCTTCAAAATGTAGCAAGGTTATATTTATCRCTTCCAGCTACTTCTTATTCTTGTGATTACATATGAAGCACAAAAATTTTCCTTCAAAATGGCTATCTGCAAGAATGACAACTAGAACAATTTTATGCAAGAATCCATTGGTGKAGGTAATGATACAGTTTTGTGCATCTTACCTGGATGACAACAAATACATTTATGACAATGGAAGTACAAGCAAAAATAAAAAAAAAAAGGACTTATAGTGTATTTAAACATTCATAAAGTATGGGGTAAAGAAAAAAAAAAAGCCCACAACATAAACCAGCAGCATTTTAGGTTGGTGTCAGATAGGACAAAAATGCCACGCTCCAGGGCCTCTTCCATCCCAGAAACTCCCTTCTGATCCTTCACCATAATCCTTTCTTCACCTCTAACACTAAATGGACTGTCTGGGATGCATAAGGTTATCTGACTGGCTCCTTTACACTAGAGACAGTAGCCCCAATGGCAGCTCCGGGTGAATTGTGCTACACAAACCAAAAGGGCACTTGACTCAAAAGTCAAGTTTGTTTGCCCATTTGTAGAGGCAAACAGCTGCCTTTATTTCTACAGATGCACAGTGGCAGAGTACACACAGGAATACAGCCAGGTCGGTGTTCCATGGGGGATGGTTGGTCCTTAACTGAGCAGATTTTTATCCTAATCTTTCTCTCTGATAAAGCTGGAGGTTTGGGTTTATGYATCAAATTCTGCACAAGTAAATCTATGCAGGCAAGGAAAACCTACTCGATTTCTATAGATGACTAGTGTGTTTTGATAAGGGGGTTGGCTTTTAAGAAGAAAGGCAGACTTCTTTGAATTCCCTAAGTGGGGATGATATTTGTTTTGATTTACTTTACTAACAGATACTTTTACACATTCAATGCATTAAGCAGTACGACATCATTACTATTTAATATACCTACTCCTAGTTAACAAAGAAAAGCATCACTCAAGTAGTACTTGGCTTCACCATTTAGGTTACTTGAAAATCTAAATTTCATAAAGATTCAAGTATTTCAATAAGATTGCGCTCTGCATCAGCAAATAAGATATAAAAAMTAAAGTGACATTATTCTACTCCACAGAGTAATGTCCACTTTTCTTCCCTTTTTGCCTTTATTTCATTTACTGGTTGATCATTCCTCTAATCTAATGTAAGAATTAGCATTTTTCTGTGTATCAAAATAAAATTTTATTTTACTGTTCTAGAAAAGCCTAAGACTGAAAAATTAAGAAGAAAGAATATACCATTTCCCAAAAAAATCCTTCCAAATTAACTTTWATTTCTATATTAACAAAAATACATATCTGACAGCTTTTACAACCATATTAAAAGCATACAATGAATACCAGAACAGCATGGGTCACTTCTACAAGACCAAGAGACTGAAAAGCAAAGTTCTAATCCAAGTGGGAAGCCAAAAATTGGAAAACCAAAATAATTATTCCACTGAAACAGAGATTTTTATTCTAAAAAATTATTCTAAAACTCAAGTAGATGCTGAAGGGAGAATCAAATTCCCTGAAAAWTTAAGATTTTACAAGGTGACTTAATATGATTCATATTAGAAATTACAAGTAAAATGAAATGCCACTTGTTTTGTTTTTTTCCCAAATGGGGAAAACATAACAAATAGAAAGAAAATTCATACACTCCTTTTTCTCATTCTTTTCTGGCAAGTAAAGTCAATTCAGTATTGCCATTCAATTTCACAGCAGCTCAAAGACCTTGGCAGCAGAAAATTATAAAACTCTGTCAAAGTCTACAGTGGTTCAACTAATGTTTTTTAGAATGAGTTTTTCCGCTTACTCTGTCAATTATATATCCTAAAGATCAGCTGTTTGAAAAAAAAAAAAAAAAAGCTGATGTCATTTGAAAAGATGGCTTCATTAAAAAATCCAGATATGTGAATAATATAGAGAAAAATACTGTGTTAAACCCAAATTCTTCTTTAAATCAGCTTGAAACTGTCAAAGCCCATTGCATTCACTAGCTTCAGCCCTGTGCTGAGCAGTTACAAAATTGAMAAAAAATGGGGAAGTGCCCCTCTCTCTCTTCAGCCAGTTTGTCTGGCTTCTTTCAACAACTGTTCTTCTTGCACTTGGATTATKTGGGAAGAGATCAAAAAACAAATCAGTTGTGGGGTAGTCCTCAATGAGGACTGCTGTCCCCCATGACTTATTTACTTCCTCTGCTAAACCAAACCACAGCCTAAAGTTTCCCAAATTCTTCCTAAATTCAGCCCAGCAGGGTTCACAAAGCCTAGACATAGGGCTCTTCTTACATCAACTTGGTAAAAATGAACAAGACAGCTTAAAAACTGAGCAGCGACCCACAAATGGACTGTTAATCGTGGACATTTGGGTTAAACAAACTAAACAGAACAAACAAGAAAACAGTGACAAATGAATCACCACACTCATRGGGACACACTTTACTGTCCAACCCATTAAAAGGCAGTGTCATTCAGAGTCAATCTAGATAAAGCAGCACAATTATGGAAATCCACTCGATTTTACATGAGGAGTTTGAGAATTAATGGCTTTCCACACCAGTCTGGTCTAACACAAAGCTTTCAGTTTCCACTGCAGCACAGTCTGCAGCATTAAAGGGCTGATAGTTACTGCAGCAGATGCACCTCCTCATCCCCTTGACTAAAAGGAGAGCATCCCACAGTCATTTCTCCTRCTCTCCCACATACTGCATCAAAGATCCTGTAAAAGATGATGCTTTCTTTTGTATGATGACTGAAGTTAATGAGGATGAACCATATAGCAGGAAATGACTGAGCTCTTGCAGATTAGTAGGTTRGTGGACAGTATAGATACATTCCAACTGGCCTAAGCAAGAAAAAACAATCTGCTTCTGCTCACAATCAATAACAACTCAAACAAATGCAAAGTCAATCAAGCAGGACATATCCTCTCAACAATTAAAGCCCCAAAGTTGTGTGGAGGCCAGGGATGAGAAACGCACAAAAGATGGCAAGAGAGAGAAGCACAGAGAGACCATGAGCTAAAGGGAGAGGAAAGRACAGGGCAGATAAATTCACCAAGAATGGAGATGTACTGCACAGAGAGGAAACAACTGACAGAAGTCCTGGGAGGAAGTGAAGGAGAACAGAAATGGAAAGAAGATGAACTGGGAGGTAAAGACAGTAAATGAAATGCCCAGAGACACACTGGTTTCTTACAATCATCTGTCCTACATTATCTTCACTTTAATTAGGAGAGGAAGAAAGCCTCTGAAGTTATAGAAATGTTATGGAACAGAGGCAAGCCAGTAAACAAAAGCACACAAACACAGCAAATGAAAGTAACAAAGCCACCACCATCATCACAAAAACTAGACTGGACTTTCTGAGTTTTCATAGCAGTCTTCATATTGTTAAAATTCCCATTAATTTTTATTTTCCTTATTATCTGTTACACTACAAAGATGCAGCCATTGTTTGCAGAACAGCAAATCTACTACTTGCTCTCTGACAGAGACATGATTTATTTTCCAGAGGCCAGCCATGTGGTAGTTTTTATCATTTACACTGAACCTGTACATACCCTAAAAATCATGYTAACTTCTACTTAAATTGTAATAGCTTAAATAAAGGCTACCACATGCATTATAAGCCTTCTCAGTTTATTTCTAAACTTTATATCAAAACTTTTAAACTGCTATTTACATTGCACAGTAGATCACTACCTTTCAGAAGCTTAATAAGGGGACTCTAATAACATTTAATGTTAAAAAACACACATAAAAGTAATTATGATACAGTAAATCTRATTTTTTTACACAATTATTTAGTATTACTGAGATGCTACTTCATAGGGCTATGCTACARGACTGATTTATTTAAATCCCCTTTTAAGGATTAGAAATTGTCGCAGATATTAACACTTGGACTGCACATATGCAAATTCCTTAAAAAAACTAGGCAAGATGCAGTTTAATCTCTCACCAACACATCTAATAGATTTTTTGAATATCGGGGAGATTTTAAGTTTGGCAGCAAGACAAACTTGCTAGACRTGTTTATAAATCTCCTGGCAGACCTGAACCTGCTTAGCTTCAAAAAAATCCTAGCTAAAAGGCTTGCCATAGTAATTGGTTATRTGTCAATAATGGAAGGTGAAGATGTTCAAAGCACCTTGTCCTTTTAATACACATATATATGACAAAAAGTAACACACAAAAATGTATCATCCTCACCATTGCCACCTGTTCTGTTACTCCTTTGTCCCACCGAGTTTTCAGATTCTTTGTATGGAAATTGAAGAGTAGTATCCAAACTTCGAAAACCTTCTTTGAGAGAGTGGTGCTTGTAGTATTCTACGAGTTCCTTTCAAAAAGAAATAATACTTTCATTGAGACTGCAATCACATACTGCTCAATATTCTGGTGTACAGCCCATGACRGTTTTATTATGCAAGTAACCTTATTTTATAAGGTTTATAATCCCATAGCAGATGCTTTCTTTTTTAAAATATAAAGTGCCCTAAAAATTGACAGCTTTCACATTGCCACTCACAGAAAAAATTAAAACAAAAAAAAAGACACATAAAAATCAGCTAAGTAAAATCTTTTAGTCAGAGTCAACATTTTCTGCCCCTTTAASTCAGGCTGAGGGGATATTAGCTTTTCTGAAGTCAGGTAGAAGGCAAGATCCGCTATGTGCTAAGGATGTAGTGGTAAATGTCTGTTTTCTCAAATTTCTTTTGCAATGGTAAGTGATGTTTATCTACAAATGTATTTGTAAGTATCCAGTTCTGAAACAAAGCACATGGCTTGCATGTATGTGTGTAAGTCAACAGTAACTTCATATGCAGATACTCAGACCATGGAAAACTTTCAAGGGAGGGCAAGCTTTGGGGGGTGTCAGTGCACACTGACTGAGAAATCCAGCATTTCACATTCTCCTCGYACCCAATCCAAAAATTTCATCTTCCTTGGTATGTGTGCATCTATATAAGCATTCATAGCTACACGCAGAAATATTTTACATAAAAATATGAAAAAATTCATATGTGTAAATATAAAACAATACCTGAAATAGTCTATGTAACCAAGAATGCAAGTTATTTGAGCTCCTACTCTAAACAAGGCAACACCGATCAAAATTCTGACAGCTCATGCTATTCCTTTACAATCTTCAACCCCGGCCATTGTCTGTTATATTTGAATTAGCCCTAGAAATGTCAATATCACACAGTTTGTACACAGAGCTAGAATAAGATTAAGAGTGACCAGACAACTCAAAGCAAATGTACTTCAATTGATCCACATTCAAATGTGGGATTTCACTATTCAGAAATGCAACCACAGAGCATTGTAAACCCTTCACTCCATTCTACTTACTCAAAATTAGATTTCCAAAATCAGAGTTGACCAAGCAAAACTTAGATCAAAATTAGGAAATCTTACTGTGTTCAATGATTTCCTTCTACATTTAAAAAAAAAACAAAAACAAAACTGTCTAAACAAACAAAAAACCCAGTACCACAAAAAGCTAACAATATTTTTAGCCTATAATAGCCAATATCAGTGATACCTTAATTCCAGACAAACAAAAATGACTCTCAAATTATTTAGCCCTATATCTAATGCACAAACCCTAAATTCTTGGCTTTAGTCTGGAGATTATTTTCTGAACTCTGGCGCACTTCTTTCTCTACACTGTGAGCTGCTGAATATCCAGAAAGGCCATCTAAGGCAAAGGCCAATGCTAAGTAAAATCTACACCTGCTTTTAACAGSTCACAATCACAGGCACTCCAAGAAWGCAGAAAGGYCASAAGACTAAGAACTCTTTGGGCTTTGCTGTTTCATATCAGCACATCACGCAAGCTACAACATCAGCAAGGACATTTTATTGCCATATCATCACTCAATATCCAGCCATTCAAATTACCAAGGCAACACAGAGGGAGATTTGTAAATAAGCAGCATTCAAAGCAGAATTTCTGGATAAAGGGCGAACTAATTAGTATGAAACTTTTGTTATCTTTTTGCACAGTGTAAGTCTGTAAGAATTATGTTGTTTGRTGAAGGTAATTAGAATTCCAAATGGAGAGATGTTATAAATAAAGTAAAATGGTTCCAAACTGAGGGAAAAAAGCAAAGGTAAAAAAAAAATCACYTCATGTCACAGATTCAGTTACTTTTAAAGCTTAGGTTTTAACACCATACTTGCATGAAAACAGTAGACTGACAAGTGGCCTCTGAAACATGAACTGCACAAGCTTACAAACAGGTAAGGCAAGCAGCCCCTGCCAGCACGGATGGCACTCCTCAGCACTCTGTCACACTGCCCTGATTCACAGCAGCAGCAGCACTGACCTTTCACTGCACCCCACTTTACACACTCAGCACCTTTTAATTACTCTTGTGAAAGTTTTTTAAATGTACTATGAAAAGTACATACAAGAGCTCTTCTACTTTTTTTGCCTCCAAAGCAGTACAAAACGCTGTGTCACTGCAGATCACTACTTAACGTTTCCATGGATGCTGGCTTTGTGTCTCTTCTGCTCCCACTTCTACTCAGCCTTCTTTTGCTCCTCTACTCTTTCACACTGTTACTTTTTCTCTTGCATCTGAACCCAGAACAAAGCAGTTGCTCCACAGCACRTACAAATAGTATTTGCAGGGCCACTTGTCTATTTAGCTCTCAAGGGCAGATTTCATCATACCCTAAATCTGTGTTATAAAATAATTCTTTCCTATTGAACGTTAGCAAGGTTAAGCTGGTAGCAGTGAGGCACGTACACTAGAAATTTCTTCCATCCTCTCAATTCTGCAATGCATATTCTTTTTGCTCATTTTTTCACCCCACTTTGTCCTTTATTTATCTTTCTGCTCCACTTTGGGACCTGCAGCAGRGCATTAAACAGCATCAGCACCCTAAGAAGATTCCTGGCAGCATGGGACTCCAGCAGCCACGTTTTGTCAAGATCAGTTCCCAATGAATCACTGCAGTGTCCACAGACTAAGTAGCCCCTTCCTTCATGCATTTGATCAACACTATGATTGCTGTTGCTAAACAATGATAACATCTCAGGCTCCCCGCCCTAACATTAAAATATTCATTGGCTTGTAAGTGTGAAATGAAGATAAGAGCATAGAAACAGCTTGGTGAATTCTTCATCAGGAAATTTATGTTCTTCCCATTCTAATGAGCACATATAGATTATCATTTAATCTCTCTCCATTCCTCAGATGCTCTTGTTTTACAGGGTATCAGTGGTTAAATTAAAATAATTTCTAAGGCTACCTGGTTTTAAAGCTTCTCCCTGCCCTTGTTTTGCATTATCCTGCATTTTCACTCAGCATTTTTACATACTTGAGTATGCATACAGGCGGGCCACTGAATAAATTTTAATCCAATTGATTCCTAAAAATCAAGACTTCCAAAGACATCAAATTCTCCTTCCCAGGTTCAGCCTAACTCCAYAGTGGGCTGATGCATGGGATCCAAATTCCTCCTCTCTTCACTACAAGGGACACAGTCCAGTCCTAACAATAAATATGTAGTTTTAAGMACATAAAATGATCACTTAGAGCTAAAACCATAAATATAAAATATCATCCTATTAGCAGGTGTGGACACAATTCAAATCTCTCACTCCATAGTTTTCTGGAGTATCACAAACCAAAGTAGCTCTCTCCAATAGAAATAGCCACAAAGAAAACCTCGCATTGTTAAAAAGCTAATCAATGCTTACCATTAAATTTTTAAATTTTCTATTTTCTGCAATGTGGAAAAAGCCATCTCTTGTTAAAATCTTGATGTGTTTCACTTCRTTATTGTACCTGTGGGCAATGAATAACTTATGAATATAAATGTGTTTTTAATCAGACACAATCAATAATTACCTGAGGGCATGCCCCCAGAACACCACACACATAAATTCTTAAGACAAAATGTCTATCTGTGCCAAAACAAAGTTGACAACTAATCAACCAAATATATTTATTAAAGCACAGCTAAAGAAGTAATCTGTAATCAGAAAAAAGTCACAACTAATTGCTCATTCTAATAGGGAATTCCCATGTTCTTGCTTTTATATTCATGTTGATAAACAGCATGAAAGCAAACAAGACCCTCATAATAACTKGCATCCACAAAATATAAAAACTCACATTTTACTGAATTGTCTGAGACGCAAATGGCTTCCATGAATTCTCAAAGTCAATGAAACAACTCACACTGCATTCCAAACAGTGCTTATTCTWCTCCAATATACTCAACCATTATTTTTGTAGCCCCATTTGCTACACCAGCATTATAAAACCCCTCCTTCTTTCCTTCTGTAAACGCTGGGCATTTCTGACAACTACTTCAGTTTTTCTGTATTGACTCTCTTAATGATTGCATACAATCATATAACGGAATCAGCAGTCTATTTTCCATATTTATTTCGAATACTATCTAGACATAAAAGAGAATAAGAAAACTTTGTTGAGAAGTTCTTATTCCACTTCTACTTACTTAATACTTATTGCATATTCTCCWGATTCTTTGGTCCTGTGCCGCACCAGGTAAGTGCTATTTACTCTGTTAATTAGTTCACTTTCTGCTTGCAGTCGTTCCATTGCTCCTGCAAACCTGCAACAAGGAAAATAAAAATTGCCTTCGATTTTTTTCAAAGCTCCGAAGGTCTATTAATTATGCAATAGAGTGCAAATATCCTACATATCATGGGGACCAAAAATGTATCATTTGCAACTGAATACCACTTCCAGATTTCTGAAGGAAGAATAAAACATGAAAAAATTCCACTGTTGGGGGTTGTGGAATTCTTAAYTAGAAAAGAACTCTATTTGTGCACATGTTGAATACAATAGCTGCTAAGGAAAATGCTCAAGCCTAAGCATTAGCTGAATGACTATTAGCTTGAAAAGCTCCTAAAACCATCTGGTTTATCTGAATCATTTGTTTTAAGTGAAACAATACAACAGTGGTCCAGAACTTTGAACCTCCTTGAGTTCTAGGGAGATTTATCTTAACAGAATGGACAATCAGCCACCAGAGGTAGATGAGGTCAAAAACAGAACCACATGAAAAYTTGGTACTTACACAAAGAGAGTATTTTATGTGGTTTCATAATTATGCACAACCTCTAACAGTTAAAATACGTGTATACCCAACATCCAGAGGAAAAACAAAACAGCCAAAAACATCCAAATCTGAGAATGCCAATGCTAAGTATTGAAAGCAAAGACAAATAAATCACTGATTCTGCAGCCTGACTGCCTAAGCAGATTTGTGCCCTTGCTCTGCCTTGCTGGTTTGCGWAGGACATCATGAGAGGCTGTCAGTAGACATTTATTTGCAAAACTAGAGGTTAAACTGTTAATTGGGGAAAGTGACCTAGCTTCCAGGGAAATTATGCTTATCTTACCATTTTACAAAGTAGCCTAAAGGCAGTCACCACCACAGACCACCACTATGTAAAATTTYACACTAATACATTACTACCAATTAGAAAGGAGCTTTAAGTTAAAAATATAATAGTTCTTTATTAGAAATCCATAAAAGATAAAGACTAATAATAAGCTCTCTTCTAACAAAATTATAAATAGAGCAAATGTTAGAAATTAATTCAAACTACATATTTTCAATATTAAACATTCTATTTGGCTTGTTACAAAAAAATCAGTATTTGTTTAGGTATGATCCTGATTTCACTTTGGCAAGTTAGAGGGAACCAGAACTCATGTCTAAAGGACMAAGCATAAAATCAGTGAAAGGACACAAGTGATGCTCACTCTGCTCTCTCAGAATAACCATGTCTTTTCAAGAAACCAGCTGAGTTACTGTGAGGAGTTCACACACTTCATAAACCCCACATCAGCAGTGGTTGCAGTTTTGAAACACCATCTTTATCAGTCAGSAAGCTTGGAAGAGACCTCCAAGATTCACCCAAACCAACCATCAACCTGGCAGCACCATAGACACCCCTAAACCACATCCCCACGTATCCCCACTTTTATCTCTACAGTTGTAATGTTGCTGGGGTCTTTTAAGGAAATGCAGAGTTATTTGTGATACAAGATATGTTTAACATTTTTCACTCCTTTACTCACTTAATGTGTAATATATACTACCATGCTTCAAATTATGCAATATATGTAATATATACATATTATGTAATATATTCTACCATGCTTCATCTCTTATTATTCTATTTCAGACATCTGGGACTAAGGCTCAGACTTGTAAACAAAATGTCAAAATCCTTAAGCACTTTATTATATGAGAAATGCTTTTAAGCAATACATGGTATTGCTTTCCCAAACTACTACACAATGTCTTCTTCTGAAGCCTAGAAAGGTTAAACCAGTATAATTTAAGTTGTAGTAAACACAGTTGCCTTGTGTGATTGCCTCTTTCAGAGATTCTTGTAAGCCAAGACAGGGACTTACCACAGTTGTGAAGAGTAGTCTACTGGTTTAGGAACCTAGGGTATCAAAAGATACAATGAATGAGGATCAAAATTTTTTTTTCTAAAAAACAGCAATTTGTTCACATTGATTTAACTGACAATATCCAGATGATCTAATTCGTCTACAAGTCTGGTTTTTTTAAAAGTAGTCATAATAAAGGACAAATATTCCATATAGTTCTGAAAGCAGTACAGAATAAGCTTTTTTCTTCTGTGACAGTTTGTTTTGGGTATTTTTACTTCACAGAACTGTTCAAAGCTTTTCTGACAATGCCTATATTCAAATTTCATACACAAAATAGCTCAATGCTATGTATTGCTGAAATGTGCAACAAATTTACAGAAACATATAAATTCATTTCATGTATTCAGGGTTGCCTGGCTGTCTACTGGGAAATATGGTCTATAATCTTCTGAAGGATCTGAGAATTTTTACAACTGTTATTGCATGACATCATTAATTCCTTGTTATTTGACATGGGYAACTCTTGTACTGTATCTTGGTAAGCATGTAATTTGATTCTGAAATTAAATTTAAACAGGCAAACTGCAATCAGCTTGCAAAACGGATGTTATATGTACACAAACATATGCATTGATAATGTTTATTCATGCACAAGATGCATGCACAGTATAGCAATTCCTATGAAAATCAGCATTTCATCTTGATCGCTTCCCATTAGTGTATGATAACTGAGTATTACCCTACTCTTCTAAAAAATGTGTGAAAATGCACAGTGCTGAGTAACTGATTTTAACAAAAGCATTAATCTCACAGACTTAAAATTTAAGGTCATATATTCTTAGACAAGCAAATGTGTTTTGTTTTATTTTCCTTCAAGTTAAACCTTCAAGAATGTTTTATTTTCTGGACTCCAACAGAAAGGAAATTACAGTAACATCCTTCTCACAATTTTTTATTCCTGATAGAGGGAATGTCTTCAAAAGAGACCTCCAAAAACAAATCAAGTCAGGAAAATATTATTATAAAGGCCTATAAAAAGTTTTTACATGTTGCTAGATATTATTAAATATTTTGAATCTATCAAGTAGTGCTAATAAGTTTTAAAAAATATAAAAATTCACTGAGGGTTTAAGTCCATGCTCCAACACAGTTAAATGATAGATGAGTAGCCCCTTTCATGAATTTTGAATGGATAAATGTATTTACATAACAAGTGTTGTTCATTGTCACAAAAAAGGGTAAAAWCAAATGTTATTCCAGAAGCTCTTGCCTCATGCTGTGCTTGTATCCAATGCCTCTACAGAAATTAGAAAAATGGAGGAAAGCTGGGAAGAAACAGATATTACTCATGTAGTGCATAAAATGTCTGCTGACATAYACTACTTATTTTAAAGGGAAAAAATTGTTTATAGGTACATCTGTGAAAAGTCTGGAATATAGATATTCTAGAGCTCAGCAGTTTTTCATTCAATATTCATTCCTAAAGTCTTCTGATATATGGATTTTATGCTGTTTCTGGGCATTTTTATATCAGATGGTTGTAAAGACTGTTAGACTTAATAATAACAGTAAAAGTTATAGCATGTTTAAAACCCGATTGATGTTTCAGTATCTTTAACTGCATCATTTATCATAATAAGATGTTTATATTTCATCCTTCCAACTTAACAGTGGTGAAGCATCAATTTTTCYTTTTGTTCTGATCACGACACCAGTTTGTAACACTTCATGAATAATATTTATTCATTCTGTAAAACTGTTATTTCCAATACTCCTCTAAATAGTGTATTTTAAATTTAGCAGAAAGCTTTACCATTAGAAAGAGACCTTTACAACATGCCAGCAACATTTTTCCTAACTTCAGATGTTTCACTGCCTGTGCTTTTAAAGTATATTGCTGATTCCTAAAAATGCTGCTGCAGTTGCTGTCAATGACACTTCGCAATGACTGACAGAGTCACTGACAGTGACACCATAGAACGGGAAATCCACACTTGAACAATAACCAAGGAGTGGGAAATTCACAAATTTAACAATAAGCAAAGGGTGGAGGGATGAAAGCTAATTTTACACAACAATTTCACCATTTTTTCAGATTTGCCCTCTCACCCAATCTAATACAACTTGTACCTACAAATATTCTGTGCATTCCTCTTCAGACAAAATTCTGGAAACCTAGGGTKCTAAAGATKCCTTATGGTATTCTAATGTACTTAKACTCTTTGGGATCACATGTATACTTGTTCTGGAAACCAAGGCACAATAAAAGCCCCAAAGGCATATCAAAATGCAGCTACTAAGAACTGGTCCCACCTACTTATAAAAGCCATTTAAGTGGCATATCTTGATTCCTGTAACTGTTGTGAACCAGGGTAAAATAAGTGAAAACTGTCTTCAAGCAAAGTAAGGAATAGGATTCATTATAGAGTTTACAGGTTTTCATCAATTAACCTCAACAAAGGAGCCCTGTAACCTGATGCACACTGTTTCAGAGGGCAGAGAAGGAGCAAGTGCAGAGTAAATTAATATATCATCACATCTGTACATAAAACTCTTGAGTATATATTATAAAATTATTTTCTTACTACTTTCCTGAACTTTTCTACATTGAGAAAATTCTTATGTGAAATAAAGACAGCTAAAAGCCTAAAGAAAGAGGAAAATTTATCAAGCAGTCAGAATCCAAAGTTTTATATTAGTTTTACAATTTTTAAACTCACTACTTAGGGTGTAATCCCTCTTTCTAACCCAAAGTGACTGGGGAACAGATTAGAGCCACAGCATTCTCACCTTCCTGCTGGAGAAGGAAGAAAGTGCACTTTCACATAAAATGTATTTGATCTACACTCTGGAAACTCTTCAGGCAGTTCAATTTATTAAAATTCCCAAAAGTTAAACCTGCTTATCAAACTTGTTTTCCTGACATGTCCTACTTACATCCAATAACCAAAAGTATTAGAATGCTCCATTTTAAGCAACACTGAACATATCAATGAAAGCAGAAAGAAACTAGAAACAAAATTATCTTTGGAAGGAACGATTAATCTTGATGAACTAATGAACTAGGTAGCTTTCCTGTAAGGCAGCAAACAGAACTAAACAATTGAACTTACACACGGGCTGGGTTTTACTGTGTCACTTGGGAAGAATCCAAGCTCTCCTGTCGTTAGATTTCTTCCCTAAAAAAAAAAAAAAAATCCATTTTTGAGACATAACTGGGATTAACAGTAAACAATAATACATGCACAGGGATTAGGGACAATAAGTATATCCAAGAGTCTGTTCAAATAAAGAGTTGCTCAACATTTCTGAGGGTTTTGTTATTGTTTTGTTGGGGGGTTTAAGATAATTAAGTAATAATTATAATTGATAGATCTGAAAGCTCTGAGAGATGAGAGGCAAGAAGGGAGCTCAGAGACTGGGATGTGATTCCCAGTCCTGTCAATGTCTGCCAGTGTTCTGTTATCTTCATTAATGTTAATTATCTCCTTTCAAATTACTTCCTCCTCAGCTGGCATTCTACAGAAAGCTGCCACGCTGCAGATCCCCTAAATGCCCACACCCCCATGCAGTGGAGGCTGCAGCACCYGAGAGATCAAAGTCCAGGGGGAATTCAGATCCAGTGATCCAACAGCCCAACCAGACACTTAGATCAGCATTCCCATAAGCGATGCAATCAATGGCAATCGATTGGGCAGGAGGATAAGAACAGAATTAATGATGAATTTCTGTCTGTGAGGTACTGACATGCTGCAGATGAATCCACACAACTGGAGACCAGGAGCAGAAACATCCAGCAGGGCCTACACTGAGCCTCTTCTGCAGCACAACTGCTGACCCCACAAAGTGCAGCACCACCAATTCACTCCAGGCTTGGGTACTCCTTACTTTGGGTCCCCAAAAGGGACCTCAGCATCACAAATCCACACATCAGCAGCTCACACACAGTTCAACACCAACCAAGCTCTCCTGAAGAACATCTTAAAAACATCTTTTTATTCCTAGTAATATTYGACCGTGACCACACATTTCAGAGTGGAACACAGCACATAGCTAAAATTTCTGAATGCAGATTCATAAAATGAAGGCATCAAAATGTGTATTTTGGCAAATAAATGTTTTAACTGATTTTTTAAAAGCACATAAATACTTAACCTCCATTAAATGTAATATACTGACTGTAAAGATAATTTACTCTCACCATTTGGCAATGAAATTAAGCATGAGTAGTTTACAAGCATTAAAACCTTGCAAATTACATTTCTTTTTTATTTTTGATGGCACACCTGCAACGTAAAAAATTTAAAAGGGAAAAATCTTCATAAACAGACATGAAATTTCTTCAGGGTTTTAGTTCATTTTATTTCTTGAACACTAAATCTGTAATTCTACCATTACACCACCACAGAAAACATTACTCAGAAAATTCAATAGAGTGGAGCTGAATATTAAAAAAAAAATGAAAAAATAAAAAGCTTTCTTTGATTGGTGCTATCCTAAACACATAAATGAGTGCACCATTTTCCATGGGAGATCATTATACAATTTATCACACACAGGTAGGTGCATCTTTCCCAAACATACAGAGAAGTGCAGAGGAGAGGGAAAAGCAGGTAGGCAGTAYTCAAGTCAAACATGCTTTATAACAGGGATATTTAAAATAAGAGTTATGTGCCAACAAGTGACAATCTTACAGATTTGAACCTGTGCTCAGCAAAGCTGCCTTGCCCCCTTTTCACATCATCTGCTTGAATACAGGCTACCCTTTGCAAACATACATTCTATTCACTCCAAAACATAAATCCCTCTCAAGTATGAACTTAACTTTAAAGCAGAGCTCTGACACAGCCTGCCAGCTAAGTGATACTTCTCAATACCAATCACACCTGAATAGCAAGTGGTACCCCACTCAATAAGACAGACCAAACACTGAACAAAACATATTAATGTCTATCAGAGAACATTTGATTGCACTTCAGCAACARCTCAAGCACTGCTTAGTAATTTGAACTGCTTACTTGATGCGCTGTCAAGGATGAAAAAATTTTACTAAACCACACATACTTATCTATTACAACCCCTTGAATTTCTAAACTGAGCAACAGTCAACTTAGAAATCCATTGTAATGTTAGTCTTGYGGGTCAACTGTAAAATACCCTAAAATGCCTCCCTGAATAATTAAAGATTTTAATATAAATTGCATTTTGCAGGCTTTTTCTTAATATGCATTTTAAAATGAAGATGTCATTATAAGACTCAGAAAAATCTGTATTAAGCCGTCTGTGACGAGAAAAAAAAAATCCTGAATGATGCTAATGGAGATGACAATTTCCATTAGGATTCAAATCTATTACTAAGGCTTCTAGGGAAAAGCTTCACACACTTTCTGGTTTCTGCTAGTTAAACACAATGAGATTCTACCTAAATTCTTTAGCATGATAATCACATATAACCTCTAAGACAATTTCCAGTAGATTGAGTTGACAGATRTGTATGAACATGGCAAAAGAATCAGTCCCACACAGTGCCAGTAATTTTCTGTTTGTACTAATTGTATTAGTCAGATGATTACCTTCCAGCCAGTCCTAAGTCAAGAGCAGGGTTAAATGTTTCTCCAGGTCAAGACTCTAGACCCTGCCAAACMAAGTCCAACATACAAAACTGTACAGGCCAAACTCTGTCATTTGAAAATATTTCTTTTTAGTGTTGCAAAATACCCAAGGTCTGCTAAGWAACAGCCTGGAGGTGGTTTTGAGGGATTTTTAGGAGGGGGTAAGGTRGTTGGGTTACACCTATTTACATATTTTTTCAATAGATAAAGTAATTCTGTTGTTTATCACTTCCCCCGATTAAATGTTCAGGATGATACAGTGAGATAGGAAGAGTTCACTGATCCAGTCCTGAAGAGTTTGGAGAAGATTCCATCCTAACTGTAGCCAGAAAAACAAATGCCAAAAACAAAGTATGACCCAACTCATGAAAAAGACCAAGCAGATTTTATATTATATTCATTACCCTATTAAATCTTTAAAGAAAAAAAAAGAAAATCATGAAGACAAACACAGGAACTACAGTTCAAGAAGACAGATATTTTCAAGAACAACAGATAGTTGTTGTCCTATTAATCTCCTGAAAGATCTTCTGTTTGGCTCTAATTCCATCTATCCAATTATACAAACAATTAAGAAAGCAATCAAGAAAAATGAGACACTTTAATGCACTTATTGTAAAAGTGAATGCAAGTCAGCATTTCCCATGTTTATAGCTCTCAATTAAGAAGAAATTTTAGTAACAGAAGTAGTGATGTGAATCACATGACAGAAAATTTTGCCATCAATGGAATTTACTTTTCCCATGTATATAAAAAAACCCCTATCCTTAACTGACTTGAGTGGCATCAAGCAATTTAGGTGCACTTCTGTTTTGCAGAGCTAYTTCTCTTCCCTATAAATGTAACATTCACTAACTGGGTTTTGTCAATATAGCTCTTACTTCTGAGTTAGAGAACCAGAGACTGAAAACTCGCAAAACTTTGCTTTTTGTGCCAAACACTCTCCTTAACTCTTACAATTTCACTAGGATTGCCACCAATGTCATCTTCTTGCAGATTTATTCACTGCAACTTTTACTTTGAGGTTGCAAGAATKAAACTTTACACTATATAGGAACTACAGACAATCTTAAAGCAAAACTTGTATTGACATTTATTTGGATAAACCACAAAGAATTTTCTTGTTGTTCAAGAAGAAAGAAGTTACGAGAGCAATATATCAATAAGAAGTTGACATCTGGACAAAGAGAATACAGCCATTTGCTAAATGATACAGTACCTGCCAAAATAAGCTATGTGCATCTCCTCTAATTAGTTCAATAGTGTCCCCAATCTGGATGTGCAATGGTGGGCCATCTTGTGCTGCTGGCTGTGGTATTCCACTGTAGTTCCGAATTACTTGCATTTTTGGTAAACCTGAAAAAACAAACAAAAAATCCAAAAAACATTAAAAAATCAGAAATAAACAAACAGAGGAAAAAAAAACATAAGCCAGAATCTACCTTTACTTAATGACAATCTATAGAATCTGAAAACCAAGACAGCAATCGCGCAAAGAAACCCTGTGACTCTAGCAGGTACATGACTAAGGCACTGGAACTTAGTACTATAGCAAGCACAACCAAATAGAAAATATATACTTTGCAAAAACATCTCTATCCTCCTTTCTTCTAGGGGTGAAGTTGAYTTCACGCCCATGAAGACTCTTCCCTGTACATGTGCCTCCCTAGCTCTGCACAGGGTTCAATATTAAGGCTATCTCTAYAGTTCAAGGCACAGATTGAATTAGTATTAAAGACACCAAGATGGATCATCTGGTCTGCCTTCGAACAGTATTACCAAAAACCTACAGGCCACATGAACRTGGCCAAGAGAGTCAGGATCACAATTCTTTTAGGTTTCTCACAATACCTTTTTTTTTTTTTTTCTTTAATTTCAGGTTATGAAAGTACTTCTGGGTACATGTAGCATAGCCTGGATCAATTGAAAGTTTCATTTTCAAGACAAGAACTCTAAAGACACACTACTCCCTTCATATCAATACCGGCTGTATCTAGACAACTAAGCTGTGTTGGGTTTTTCTTGTCTGATTGGTTTTTTATGGTTGGTTTGTTTGTTTTTTTTTTAAGGGAGCAATCCACTTCCTGAGACACAAAATATTTTTCCCAAATATGACCCTGCTTGCTTGCACAAAGAACTAAAGCATTGTTTGTAACTACAGTTCAAGAACCCTCCACAGGCTTTTATCAAATGGGGAGTGGGGGATTTCAGTCAGAAGATCAAACTGTGGATAATGTAACCCCATGGTCTTATAACTTTGGTGGACTTTTTTTTAAAAAAAACCCAACCTTTTAAGCATTATGGACAGCTAGAGTATTGCAATCAATGAGTGTGCTCTGATATTACAAGAATACTCAAAATCAGTGAAGCACCACCCACTCCATAACAAACATATTAAAGATTTAGGGACTTCTGGAAAAGCATTTTTGCACTCTATTTACTGCCAAGGAAAGCATTTTATCACAACAGATCTATTTTTAATTACTCTCCCTCTATCTGTAAAAAAAAAAAWTRCACAGTAATTTTCCTGATTTTAAYTGAACATGGGAYTTTAAAAATCACAAACATTAAGTGGGCAAATCAATTTAAAATCTTAACCAGAAAGTTTTTGGTTAAGTAACAGTTTTGCAAGAATGCACAGTAATAAATACAGGTAAGAGTGAAAGCCTGCAAAGTCAAGGTTGCTGGGCTGCCATATTTAACAGAGTTCTTGCTGGAARGTCATTCTAACAACAAAGGATCAGCAGATTATTTCTGTTGCAAGATCACTACCGTAATTTAGGTGGCAATAAACATAAATATCCATGATCTCCTCTAAATTGCACWAAACATGAAAGAGATCACCTTCAATAATTACTACTCTCTGTATTAATGAACAAAYACTAATTCCAACTGCTGATGAAACATTAAGCAAAGTAATTCCAGCTCTTAAGTTACTCAACCCAAATGACACCTTAACTTTWACTGTTTCTGCAAGTTATCTGGCATAACTTAAAATAAGCACCCAATTACTGGTAAGCCATTATTCCACTTAGGCAAATACTAGACYTTGCTTTGTTTCTCAACTGAAGACTTTCATGCTTTCAAATACTGATTCAGCATCAACCAATGTTTCATGCACTGCATGGCAAATTSAAGTAATGCTGCATACAAGTGTCTGCTGAAAGCTGACAACTTTGTCCTAATGCAAGRAAACCCCCATCAGAATATGAGTTATGGTTCTGCATATGTGATGAATRAACTGTAAGCATGTACTCATCTTACAAATGTACTTGGACATCAAAAYAAATGCACAAAAAATTATTCACATTATGAAACTTTGTATTGGGTGATTTAGTTTATCACATTTTTAGGGTGCAGTTATAATATCATTAAAACCCCACCCTTAGATTGATCTTATCAGAAGATACTCATGAAATAGTCTTCTACTTTTCAATGAAAATCCTGGTGGTTTTTTAAGATACTATACTGCTTAAATTATTAAGCATAAATAAAAGTACTTTTTATTTCTGTTCCACCGGTAATTACAATTATTGCCTTCTATGAAAACCAGGGCAAGAGAAGTATGGAAAAAAAGGAAAAMTTGTGCTGTATCAACTAGCAGAATTATTGCGAAAGGTAACATAGAAGTAATCCTATTAAAACATATTGTGTAGAATTCAGTACACTTAATTCTGTTAAATCCAATGGCAATTCTGATTATAAAGTAACCTTAGCAGACACAGTGTTGGGAGATTTGATGTAACATCTCTTGACATCACTACAAATAATCCTATAATTCAAATAGGCTTTTGGGTTACAGACTTAATGGAGTTCAATTATCTTGCTTCAGATCCCTCCTTAAAACTTGTTTGTTGTAATGCCTACAAAAGTGTGATAGTTACTGTGCTCATCTGCTTGCTGCAGCTGGTCTCTACTATGGTGATCAACAGATCTTATTTTTCTATTGTAAAATCACTGCCTATTTTATCCAGTCGCTGTCTTCAGCCTGCTTAGGAGTTGTTTGTGCTCAGCGTTGTCACTGCTGTGAATACACACTGCCCAGCATAATGTATGTGAATGTGTAACACAGATTCACATAAACCAGCACCTGAATAATGGGGATACATGGCTAGGAATCCAGTGGGCAACAATACCCAGTAACCAATGACATTGCAACTTAAACTTTTTTTTTTTAAATCAGTTTTTCCAGAAACTAAAGTCTAAATGAAATCTTTGAACAAATCAATCAATCAAAAACAAATACATGTTATTCTGCAACAGTTAAATATTCCATGGAAAAGTGCTCTTCTCACAGAACTTCCCTYATATCACCACTAAGCATGGAAGAAATAAAGAGGGTACAGAAAAGTTACTAAGTTGAGGTACAAAAGTCAAAAAGCTCCAAACGGAGGCTCAACTCCTTTTTCACGATGTAATTACAAATTTGACTATAGTAGCTCAGAAAGAGTTTAGCATGTGTACATTGAGCTGGTGTTCCTTTAATTGGACAGAAACTGGTCAGCCTTCATCTCCTAACACAGATAAAGGACACTGGGGYGTGATGGATCAAGATCTCTCCATTGTTAACACACCACCCATCTCAAACGATCTGTGAGTTTTCTAGCAAGCTTATCCTAAAGCAAGTTTTTTTGCTCCTTCTGYTCATTTTAGAATTCTATTCTCTGAGCATTTAGAATTGTGGTGGCTTTGGCTGAGATAACTTTGTTCAGAGAAGGTAGAATGAGGCTACACCTATGGTTTGAATTTGTGCGGAAAGCAGGATTTGCACGTACAATGTCAAAACCTTTTCTGTTTCTTGTACCACCCTGCCAATTGGCTGGAGGTGCACAAGAAGCTGGGAGGGGACACAGCTGGGACAGCTGGCCTCCAACTGACAAAGGGATAAGCCATTCCATATGACATCATGGTCAGGATGTAAAGTGGGCTGAAGGAACATGAGGCGTTTGGAGTGAAGGCATTTGCCTCCCCAAGTGACTGTTCCAAATGATGGAGACTCACTCACCTTGGGATAGCTGTACACCTGACTGGCCTGGGAATGTGGTGAATGAACTCCATATTTTGCCCTCCTTGCGTGTGCRGCTTTTGCTTTAGCTGTTAAACCGATCTATCTCAGCCCAAGAGTTTTCTCACCTTAGTGTTTTGTTCGTGGCTGGGGTTAAACCATGRGAAGAATCTTCTACTTTTCTGTGTAAATTAGTTCATGGCCAACTTACATCTAGAAACAGCAGTCTGCAAAGTTCTTCTCCTGCATTTATTTTCATACTATAGTTAAAGAGAGCAATCATACCCCTATTAACCTTCATTTTGCTTGCCTAAATGAGCCAAGTTCTTTTAGCTTCCTCTCAYAACAGAACAATTCCTCTGAGGCACTAAACCAACTGCTTTACAGAAGTTCAGACAGGCAAGATCTAGAATATTTTCTTGCCTATCTTGACATTTAATTTTTAATTGGCACATGGATTCATAGCAAATATACTCATTAAGGATCCTGAGGACTTGCTGTAATACAATAATGCAGACAAGATAAAATGGCATGTTAGAGAAACCTGAAATGCTTTAGAGTATAACTATGCATTATTTGTGAGAGGAACAGWATAGAACCTCTATGCATTAATGACTAAAATGTGAAAGATGATAAGCATTTAGAGACACTGCCACTGTGATGTACATAGCTGCAGSATTGACATTATCTGACCATTGAAGAAAACTTGTGGAAACGTATCTGGCACAAAAATGTTAATCATTAAGATGTCTGAAAGAAGATAAAATTCCAACATAAAGGACAAGGTCAGGATTTCATCCRTGCTTGCTCATCGTTAATGTTAAAAAACCCACTGGCTTCCATTAAATCAATTTTCCACATGACTAAGTTTTTTATCAGGAAACTTTCTAATTTCAAGATACTAAAGAGCCTGGTAGTTTCCAACATTGRAATCAAAAAGTAAACATCCAGTTACGACACCAATAAATAGCTGAAATTTACTTCACTTGAAAACCAGGAAAACCCCCAGTTTTCTAGAAAAGTCCTCATATCCAAGTTCTGGGTCACAGAACCATCATAAATTTATGATCTAAATTGTAGCTCATGAGAAAAACAGAAAGCATGACAGAGTCAAGATTTATAAAGTAGCAATTAGATTACATTATAGAAAAATAAAACCTTTCATAAGCCAAACCATTCGAGTATTTCATCTCATAATTATGAGTCATGGAAGGAGGCTACAATTTAGAATTAACATAGTAAATAATAACTTAGAATATGAAACAAAAAAAAAAAAGTAAAAACTACTTTTATTCCTTACAGCAGTTCTGCATTTCTAAACAACACTCAATGACCCTCAGAGTTTAATGCAGAGATTCAAAAATGCTATTTTTTGCTAACAACATGCATAATGCATGCCCTATTATGACCTCTATCTGTCAAAATTGATGCCAGAATCTGCTTTTTCCAAGCAAAGCAAAATGTGGTTTATGCTTTGGGCAGGGATCATTCTAACATACAAAATAATGACACAGCATATAGGAGAGCAGGGTTCAAAGGTSAATTTGTGGATGTACTTCATACTTGTCTGCATTAAACATCACTTCCTAGTTAATATGAAGAGTTTCATTTTCTCTGGGAAAAATACAGCTTAGTCACCAAATATTTATAACCCGATCCAAAGAAAAAAAAAACCAAAATAAACCCACTAATGCAACAGAATAAAGCCTGCTGACTTCATGAGCCTATGAATCTGAAACAGAATTTTACACTACAACATCCTGATGTATCCAGAATCCCAGGAAAATAACATTGTCTTTTATAAGGAAATTATATAAAGGGTCCCTAATTTTGTCCTTTCTTTCACCACAACAGCATTTTGGGTGTGTGTTTGGAACCTCTAAGCTTGCTTTAACCCTTTTTGGTCTCTATCTTTGTAGCGACAAAAATAGGGAATGCAGCTCTGCTGAAATAGGGAATGCAGTTCTGCTGAGAAGGTGACATTTAGTCATTGATAAACCTTTCCATAGCAAAGACCAGGAGGAATATTCCATCTGAAACCTCTAAGTAGGTACATCTCCATTCTTCAACCCGGAAGCAAAGGCTAAGTAAATCATGGCAGTATCTCATGGGATTAAATGTCCRAACAGTGGCCCACAGTGTCATGGATAAGTTAAACAGCAGAAACTAGAGACACAGGCGAAGGGGAAATCATACTGAAATAAAAGTGAAGAAATTTAAAATTAGTATTAGCACCACAATAAGCAAAATCAGAATGTGAACGTTTCAGAACAAGAAGCATAACTGCAAATAATAAAGTAACAAGGASTCACAATAAAAAGAGAAAAACAGATGGGTTGATAAGGACAGCAGTGTGAAGAACAGGTGGAATCATTATACCCAYAATCTGAGCATCCATGACACAAAATCACCAGCTTTGACACATTTTTTGGCAACATCTAGGTCCAACACTAATATTAAAAGCTAGTTATAGCAAAGCTCTAATCTGAGCATGGGCTRTATGAAAACAAAGTCCTTTGCCATTCTCTGCCTGTTCTTCCAATCAGCTCTGCTAGGCTCACTGTTTAGAATTCCTGTTCCTAATAATTTTATTGCAGACTTAACAGTAAACTTGATTCTTCTCTCTTGCATTTATCAGGAGAGGAGCTTCTCAATTCCTCATCAGTGTCACCTACCTCCACAATCAGTGGAAGTCAGTGGCTTTGTACAGTTACTGCCAAGGCAAAACTTGTCTAGAAGGCCTTCTCAGCTGGTGAGGAGACATGAGAAAAGCAACACTACTAATCACTCAGAAAAATCCACTTGCACTCAGTTTCTGAGGCTGTCTATTAATGCCTCAAAAGAGACTAGGCTGGRGTGGGGTTTTTTAACTWACAACACAAATTACAGAACTCAAAKACATGCAAGATGCCAGCACAGTCTGTTAAGTGCACTCTTCAGAGTGGCAATAATTTAAATAATTACTATTTGACAAAATTAACACAGTAAGCACACAGATATGCCTCAAAGAAGATATTTTAATTGAACTTCTAATACTTCCAGTCTTAAGTCATTATTTTTGTATGTCATATTAATTAGAAGTTCTAATTTTAGACATTGCTTTTAAGCCTTACATTCATAAAATCAYAGAATGGGCTGAGTTGGAAGGAACTTCAATGAYCATCTCATTCCAACCTTCCTRCCASAAGCAGAGACACTTTCCATTGGAATATGTTGCTCAAAKCCCCATCCAACCTGGCCCTGAACATTTCCAGGATGGGGCACCCACAGCTTCTCTGGGCAACCTRAGCCAGTGCCTCTCCATCCTCAAAGCAAAGAACTGCACCTTCCCTCTTCCACTGCAAAGGCAGGATRGCTGAAATGCTGACAGTGCCTGAGACTCAGGAATATTCCACTTGTCTTCTCCACTTTGAGTACTGTTCAATTAAGTCTGTCATATGATTAACCACAACTCCGGAGTTCAGCACTTGACTCAATTTTCAAGTCAAAAAACTACACAAGGCTGATTATTAAAACATTTATCAGCTACCATGAGCCTTAACTTCAATATGTAAGTTTCTGCTTAAGTAAAGCAGCCCTTTCATCCATAAACAGAGACCTCACAACACTGGGGCAATAGGGGGAGAAGGATGTAGAAGGGGGAAAAAAAATCTTCACTACCTCGTAAGTCAGATGACAAATCTGTAATGCACTCCAATCTACRTCTGATAAACATTCACATTTCTCTTTCACTTCAACAAAAATTGAAGATTTAAAGACTGACATGCTCCAGAACCCATAGCATTACAGGAAAAAAAACCTTTTTTTTTTTTTCCTCAGTCCTAGCCCTTTCTGTCACTGTCCKCCCTCTCTTCCAACAACTGTTTCCTTCTGAAGAACATTACTGAAACAGGATTTGGGGTTCCCTCTAGTCCTTTACTACCTGTCAAACGTATAGCCCTTCAAAGATTCAATTTTTCCACCATTTCTCCTTAATACTGCATATAAAAATTGTATTCTTGGCAGAGACCTCTGCAAAARTGGTCAACCATCAACCAAAATGAAGATGTGTGGGAGGAAAAAATCTGTCTGYTAACAGTCTGATCAACAACTTGTTATGAGAAACAGAAAAACGCCACATCTCAGGAAATCCTTGTGCTTTCTCAGGTTTTGTAGATCAGGTTTTTGCTAATTGGATCATTAGCAAAAAGCCCTCTGATAAGTGGCTGTGTCTCCATTTTCCAGTTAATATCCAAATAAAACTTGGAACTACACTGCAGATCATTGCAGTTCATTACAAGGAAAATGAACAAGTCTAGCAATGTTAATTTACAAAGTTGCATTTTTGAAAGTGTGAGSTCTGATCTATTTCTACACTTTTTTKATATATTACAGTAGTTTCTACAGCTTGGAAACCAATGCATAGACAAATGGTCACCTTCCCCTGCTCTGAACATCAGTATGGGACCTCACCCAAAAACCTTTGCCAGCAAAGGTTTTTTRAGGCTAACTATGCTTAGTGACAATATGGGCAGCATTAATAAAATAAGCAACATGGGAGCATGGACATTCACTGAGATGAACACTCCCCTCTCAGTAGGTGTTTTAAATTCGCAAGTCTTCCACGTCAAGGTGAGCTTAGTTCTCCTATAAATACAGAACTTATTTTGATCAGAAATAAGAAATTCAGCGAAGAAAATCGAGAAAGCAAACAGAGTCACAGAAAACATTTTCTTGCTTCAGTCTTAAGCAGGGACATTTGCACATCGTGCCATTCATTTTAAGAAGCCTGGAAACTTGTCTCTGTGCAAGAACAAACTGGCACTACAAAAATGCTTCTGAAGARCCATGTTTTTAAACTTCAGAAGTCACAAGGGCTGCCTTTTGGGAAAGGAACAACCCTGTTCTTATCCAGATGACCAATGATCACTTGTCTCGCCCTTAAGGATGGTTCTGCTCGTAACTCTCAGAGATTCACTCCTGAGATTTAAATCCACTTTTGTGTCTCAAAACAGAAGCGAAAGAAACGGTGAAGATTTTGGGAAGTCAGGCAACAAAATGTTTCCAACACAAAATAAATATAAAAATTAGTCCAGTACACCACTGAAATAATCTACAAAAGCCAACCCAATCCCATTTATAAGCAAGCAAGCATTTTCACAAGCTGGCCTAAGCATCTTTCAAACACTCAGCATTCCCATGCAGAACATACATTTGTCTTCGTAGAGCCACATTAATTCAAAAAACCTGAACATGCCCTAGATTGATAACTGCGGATCGCAAATGCAAGGAAGTATTCCATCTAAAACAACAGAAATTTCTTGTACTAYTCCAAAATCATATCTTAATTTTTTTACTCAAACCCAGCTAATTTCTCAAAAGGAGGACTCTCTCCATGACTACACTGAAAGAGAGCAGAACACTAAGAAAGTCACTTCATAAAGATCATTGCCACATACTTTTTGTGATTAATTAAGAGTGAAAACTATTTTTCTTTCACTGACACACACTGGTCTCCCTTTCACAGCAGGTTTACCTCCACACAAGTGTTAAGGACAAGCTCTTGTATTTTGTACAATTTTAACTTCCAATGTTTATTCAGGCAATTACCTCTTACTTGGAGTGACCTGATACTTGTGAGAGTAAGGGATTTTGGAATTGCCTGGATTGCAAAGAGTCTCTGCACTTCGAACAAGCGCTAGAAATGGCTGAGCATTAMATGTTTCATGGGAATAAACTAAGAATAATCAGGTTCAAAAACACTTTGTTTTGACAAAGTAATGAAATCTCATCATTTCAATGTAGCTGAAGAGGKGAATTAGGGATATAAATTTTAAAAACCATGTTACCTCAAAAGTAAGAAGCTCCATTATTTTTTTTTTTTAAATTAAGCAAAATGGAGTTTTGGCATATAAACTTAGAAGTGTGGTACATGTGGTGCTGCTTTTTATAAAAGCACATGGTATGAAAATTAACCAGTGTTAATGATCACATCTTTTAATGTGATGCCACAGACAGGCATGGCATTCTAATCCGTGTATTTGTTCCAACAGGTACCTGCCCTGAGGAGCCAACAACTTGCATTGGGCAGATACTACAGATGAACTATGAAGGTGTGCCCAGACAGTAGATCATGTGCAGCAAAAGGCTCCAAAAAACAGGGACAAATCTGGGAACAMCGAAGTCCATTATCCCACAGAAATAATTATTTTGACCTGTACATTAAACACTGATTTCCACATGCCAGAGATAATTCCACAGCAAGCAGTAAGAGGAAAAATACTTGAAAACAAGCAGCCCACTTTGGAAACTGAATTTAATACTGAGAAATGTTATGAATATTGTACAGAATGTAGGCGTTTTGTTCATGTTGAGAATTCACAGATTGAATAATTTTAAAAACAACATATAATCCATGAAAATAAATACCTATGCCACCTAGAATCTTTCACAGGTATCACATTTAAAAACACACATTGCTGACTTTGTGTGGACATTTTATTCATCAAGAATTGCAAAAATAAAATTCCATTATCTTTCATGCAATTTCTTTAGTGTGGAGTACTGACTAATAGCACCTGCCTCTAAGATGAAAGGCCTTAGTCTCCCTTYCTGTTACTTACAAGAACTAAATTCTCTGGCAAGAGACGCATTTTAAATTATTACATAACGTGAAACGGAAGTGGGTGATGCCTGGCAAAGCAGGCAGGTCCCAGCACATGACAAATAATTTTGCATGCACGCACCCTCTTCATAATGTGACATAATCCTTCAGCTTTTCAAGTTAAACACACTTATGATCTTATTCTTCAAGCAAATTTTCTTCTCTGTTGCATCTAACCTGATTACAGCAGATACCTCTTTTACTTCCTGATSGTTCTTAGCACGCATGCAAAAAAATTTCAGGCCTGATAGACCTCCTCTGCATGCAAGCATCACTGGACAAATGTAGGCAAGAATTATGGCATTATATTAAACAATGAAAAGGCACTTGTTTTGTTAAAACAAACCTGCTCTCAAAAAATATGCCTACTTATTTCTGTATAGGCTACAGCAAATAAACTATTTTCTTTGAGACAAGAGAACAAAACTTGTTTTTATTACAACGTATTTGTGCTATAAAAGTAAAAAATAAGAATGAATAAAAATTTCACTGTTAACAGCACAATGCAGGTAAAATTGTTTACCCCTAAATAGTATATACTTAGGATTTTGCCAATGCTTCAAACATGCAAAGTGTGCAATCTATGAATGAAAATAAATTCTAGAAAATCTAAACTGTATCGTATTTTATGATACCTCCAGCTGTCCCATGAATTTATAGTATCCCTAGCCGCAAACAGGTGTTCAGACTACAAAGGTGTTCAGACTACAATTTAAATATCCACTGAGTATAAAAATACATATAAAAATATGTAAGTTTTTACTGTTTTCTCTCACATTAGCCTTTCTTTTCTAGCATAACTAGTATATCAAAAATTATGTACTAGTCTGATACACTAAGGCTTCTGCATACTCCCTTTTTATCAAAGAAAAACATTTTCAATTTTAAGTACAAATTTTAAAAATAATTTACAAATTTAATTAACTTAATTTTCTACGTCTACATATAAACAAGACCTAAACTGGAAGACTGCTCACATGATGAATAAATAATAAGCTGTAAAAGGGTCTTCTTTTAAAGGYAAAAATGAAATGACACATAAAATCATCCATCACATTATATTTGTTGTAATAACAAGATGTTATTGGTAARTTATCACAGGCAATAAAGATGGGAATCAAGTTCAGTTCCRAGACATCAATACTGCCATAATAATCATGCTCCATCTTAAATATTTTTGCTTCTTTCCCTCCYGGTCAAGTAAACTCTCATATATTCATCTGCAATGAAGGTGCTCCTTCTATTTTCTGTTTCCAATCTGAATGTGGATTATAAACTCCAGCAAAGTGTSAGATTTGTTAAGACATAAACCATACCCAAAAGCAATCAAGCTTGTGGGCTGACATCCCATGTAACTCAGGATGACTTATCTCACTTATCTGCTCACTGCGGCTGCCACCGCTGCCTCCCATGACCAGACTGCCACTGGTTTATCTCACTGAAGTTATTTGGACTATGATTGAGCAATCTACAGATTCAAAAAAAGGCAGTAAGGGAACACCTTAGTGGGACAAAGCTCCACACCTTGTGGCAACAGCCTGTAGTTACATCAAAGAATCACCAGAGATCAAACTGACACCAGCAGAACACCCAGACTTGKTTCTTTCTCCCAAAAGACTACCCTGACAAAGAATACACCTTAGACACTTCCATCCCAGCATCTTTGAGCTTAGTTGATCATTCAAKGTTTCTCAGATKCCTRWGCTTTGCACAGAGCAATACATGATKACAGGATTTAAATCAATACCAMCAGAAATGGACAAATCACAAAACYGGCACACAAKAGMACTCAGAGTTACRAGTCCCTATCATTAAGCCTCATACTCCTTTCCTTTWCAGTCTTTCTTGTCCCCATGATAAAGCAAAAAAGGGGAGGGTGAAAATTATASRGCAACCTATAGGGTCTTCTGCAAGGAAGAAATAAAAGGAAAAAAAGTTGTAGAAGATACACTAGCATCAAATGAATTCCAGCATACTAAATGATCCCTGCCAGCCACAAGTAGACTGCCACTGCCAGGAGTGTGATGCTGTTCTGGAAGGAAAGCTGTGATCCATACATGCAGCTTTTGTTGTATCGCATTTCATGCTATTTATTGCTGTCAAACCCAATTATGGAAAAAGTGTGAGAAGAGTAAACATCACCCTTTATTGTCTGAACTAGAAGACTCTCTCCTCATGCTCTCCCCTCTCCCACACGCYCTATTCCAAACAGGCTGGTTAAAGAATAACCTCTAAGGTTAAGGGACTGAGGCATGTTTTCAAGGTATCAGATAATGAAGTTACTTTTTAATTCCCTGTTAAACACCAAAGCTTAAGAAACGCCAAGTTACCAGAAGTGCAAGACTGCACACGTCTTCTATTCATCTGCAGGTCAGCAAGAGCAGAAATGAGGGTTCAACTCCAAGTGCTTTCACTGAATGCCTCTTCTAGAAAAGTACTTCACCTTTTTTTCCTGGATAAACCCCATCTAAGGGTTAAAACAACTTAATAAACTAGTTCTGTTGAAAATCCATTGGATCAAGTTTTATACTATCCCTACTTGAAAATACTAAGTACCAAATAAATTCAAACATTACACATTGCTGAGCTGTAAATCATGATACGAGAACAACTCAGTACCATAGAAATACGTGGTTATATGTGAAGACAGTGTTTAAAAGTAACTCAGTTGTCATTAGTAGACATCTCAACAGAGATACCTGCCAGTTGCACAAGGCAGATTGGTAAAGCCTATTACAGAGACAGAATTTACAAGTATATGGATAAATATAAAGACTACAAATACTTTTTAAGAACAAGTCAGGGACATTGTTTAGAGTTCTTTAAAGCAGACAATGAAAAAGATTATATAATAATGTGGATTAACAAAGTAATTTTAACAGGACTCACTATGAGTCTCTCTTCCAGCTTACACGATGTAAGAGCCAAAGTTGCCCCCCTACTATTCATTTTCTTGATTCAAAAAAATACAGGCACCAAAGTAATGGGTAGCTTTAGGTTAGGTTAAAAGGGTAGGTTAAAAGCAAACAAAAAGATGTGCTTTATTCACACAGCTAATAATGAAAATGACACGTAAAGGAYATTGTGAAGATTTCAGACTGGTTTAAAAAGTGGTAATGAAAATACATGGAAGGAAAATTAAGAGCTAAGAAATGAAACCACAAGGTACAACTGGAAGCACCAAACACCTTCTCCAAATTCTATCYTTCAGCATCCATTTAATTGGCTACTGTTGGAGGGATCCTGAGCTAGCTTGGCCTGCAGCATAACTCAGACTCATTGTTCTCTTTTCTGGTCATCTCAAAGCGGTGAGCAGATTAAAAACTCTCCTGAAAAGCAGCATCAGGTTCTCAGGCTGTTGCCTCTGGCCTCTGCTACCAAACTTTAAAACCTTCCTCAGGCAAAAAGCAGAGGCAGTTCTGGGAGCTCCTCTTGTGTGAATTTTCAGCAGTCTTTTTTCTCCCATGGGATGGCTGCTTTCAGTTTTACAGTGTTTCCCAAATTCTTTGTGTGAGAATTACTTTGAAGCAGTGATCAAATACTGATTTAGTTAAATGAGTGAGCCACAAAAAAAGAAACCATATGCTTTAGAGTACTGTTAAAATTCAGTTACTTTTGACTATTTTTAATCATTCATTGCCTTATTATCTTTGTTTTGCCTTCTGAGAATTACAGYACCCTGAAGATTAAAATCAGATATGGAAATAGATGGGTAAATGCAATATTCCTCTTGAAGATGAATAAGAGATTTGTAAGTCCCAATAAACTTCACCAAAAYACCAAGCAATTCCCTTCCACTTGCCATGGTGAGTAAAAGCAACTGGGCCATATAGCTGCTGTCTCTTTTTCAAACAGTGCTGTACTAATTTTGTGTGTGTTTAAAACACAGACCAGTGTATTTTTTTGTTTTATGGATCATACTTCTATGCCCATTTTGTCCCCTTCTACTTAATCTTTTCCATTTTTCTGCCTGACAACTTTCTTGTAGCTATCTCAAGTGACATTTTGCTTGAACAGTTGATGCTGAGTGGTTTTATGCAGAAAAAGAGAAAGATAMTGAAGGATTTTTAACCCACCTCATCTTAAAACTTATGTTAATGGATGGCTAAGSATGTATTCAACACCACTATTTCTCTAAGAGAAAAATAAAATGTTAATTGCTTAAGATATAGAGACAGCCTTAAAAATACACCAAGTAAGACAATAGTGTTTAAATTACTCGACTACAAACTAATCTTGCAATCCAACCAGACAAGAGTTTGACAAAATAAATACATTTCACCCTTTGGCATCTGAGTCTTCTGATGTTTAATTAAAAGAAAAGGCTAAAGGCTATGTTCTTCTCCGAAAGTCAGCTCACTGCTKAGATGCCAAGGGGACAGGCACCTTTCAAATACCTCTCCCCAACAGTAATGTAAAAACAATTTCAATTTAAAATAAAACAACCAAAATAAATCATTAAACTGCATTTTAAATGCTTCATTGGAAGACAAAACTTTGCTTCGCCTTCCAGAAACGCATTAGTGGAAAATTTCTTGGTGCAAAACACTAGACATGTCTTTTCTTGTAACACAACAAAGATGAATTCATTATTTTGTGAAGCACTGTAGGGGGGAAAAACAGGCAAATATTTTGAATGTATACATATTTTTAATAAATATGTGARGTTAATTAATTTGATCTCACAAATCAGGTCACACAATTCAGTATATCTCTAAGTTCACTGTTGTTGAGGCCCATCTGAGAGAAGCCGTCCCATGACAAAGGATCACAAAAACATTCACTGACTTGTCTCAAACACCAACACCATGCCAGCCACTTGATGTAAAACATGTTCAAACATGTCTATCAACAGCAAGAGATATCAGACTAGAGCTGCAATCAAAGCCCTGTGGAGGGCAGGAATTCCTTTACCAAACCAAAAAGATGCTATTTGGTCTCACCAATCTTGATGAAGACAATCCTAATAAGGGGATACTATCAATGATGTCAGTCAACTCCTCATTTAAAACTTGGGGGGCTTGTTTAATGTTTGTTTTTTCTTTTGTAAACCTTTTTCTGTCTTGGGCTCAAAACCAAGACAAAATCTTGTTCTCAACACTGATACTGACAGCCAGTCAATAGTGGGCCACTGAAACCACAGCCAGAATCCCCAGTAGCTGCTGCCACCGTTGAAGTAGAGAAATAAATTCCTGAAAGCCRTTTTTCAGTACTGGGCTTCACACTGCAGAAGGTTATCTTCTCTCATCCATGAAATTGGCTATTCTCTGCACTGGSCTCAATGAGAATGGCAACAATTAGGACTACTATGGACATGCCTGGWTAGCTCAATAAAACAAGAAAATGAGCGACACGCTTCAAGTTCTTAGTTAAAGAGTAGCTTTATCTAAAACAACTGCATACAGTGGCAAAGAATTATCTGCTGGTTGGGATATCCCAGCATTTGAGCTTGAGTCAGCTTTTGCTTTTGGCTGGGCATACGGCTGGAGTGGCACTGCAATGGAAATCAGAGTCAGGCTTGCACATCATAGAGCACACTGTTGTCAGAATTTGTTGAAATATCTCACAGACTAGTATGCTTCATTCTTAACTGACAARAAAATTTAAACAGCCAATATGACACTATCCCCTAATTTCTACTCTGAAGACAAAATGCAAACATTACCACACTACACAAACACCAGAATATTGTTTCACTGCTTAGCAATCACACACATACAATGACACAACCTAATTAAAAGATTCCAAAATCCAATTTCAACAAAACATGTAGCACGAAGTAGCTTATTTCCCACTATAACTAAAAAATTAACCTATCTCCAGTATTGTACTTCTCCCTACACATATTGTTGTTGTTGTTTGCTTAACACATATACTTCAGGCCATAAACTCAGTGACTCTCTTCAGACCCTGGAGGGCTTTTTATGATCTGTGTAAAACCAATATCAGAATATTGACAAAGCAAGTAAGGATCAGACACTAACCAGAGATACAAATACCTMTTTTTWAAAATTATTATTTGAGCTTTTGAATTCCTGGGCTGAAAAATACATTCACCCAAGCTATTTCACTGTATACATTACTTGCTAGTAATGTGTCCCTCCACCCCARAAAAGGCAGACAGTATGTTATTTTATATGAAGGGAAGAGACACATTGGTTCTGGCTCTCAGTTCAGAACTGAGGTTTTCTAATCTTCCATCTTTGCTTATAAAAAAATCAGCAATTTAAGAAGTCAGAACATGCTCAGCAACGATCTTTCACAGATGAGATTTTGAGTTTAATCTACAATGAATCTTGACTATAAGGCTTCTAGTGTTCTATTTTTACCAAGTTTATCCTTCTGATATGAAATATACTTTCACACTTCTAGAGTTTAAAATTCCAATGTTTATATTAGCAGAAGTGTTTAGGGTAAAACCAGTTTCAAAAACACTAAGCTGTGAACCCACCACATTTAGGCTCTTTATACTGTAAAAAAAATAAGACAGCAAATGCGCACTGTACTATTTCAATAACTGAGAAAGACAATTAATTTTTACCCATATTAAAACATACAAAATTATTTTCATTAAAAACATTGGTCAGACTGCATCATCCTTCTCAAGAATTCATGCTTATGAATATATATATGCATGGTTCATTTGCCATTTAAGTCAATAGTGAAAATCCCATGCTTAAACATACACCCTACACAAGAATAAAATGTCATATAATTATAATTTCACATGCCCATTCTATGCAAAAATTGACTAATCTGATGACTTCTCAAATGTATTTAAGCAGAATCATGTTGTTCTACAGTCAYATGCAAGCTGTAGACTAAATTTTCCCTGGATTTATAGCTGTAGGTGTATTCACGGGTACATTTCATCAATGGCTTTTATTCTCTCCTGCTTAATCCAAAGAAAGTTTAATTAAAACCAGTTCCACTAAAACTTAGTAGATGAAGCAATTCAGGAGGCTCTCTGCAACTGGACTGCAGGCTGAAGGCCTAGTGCACAGCATAAAGTCATATTTTTAATTAGTTCCAGTTTTTTCTTCAYTTGTACAGTTTCTGCACATATTTCTTTTGGTACAGATTTTTCTCATGACTGCTTTCATTTCATGAGAATTTCTCTGCCTCATCCAATAATCTTTTTTCTTTCTAYCCTTCTTTCTTCTTCAGCACAAAGCAAATCTCGAGAAACAAACTGTGACTGTCAAAACTTTTAGCCCAACTTCAAAGAAAAACAAATGAAAAAGCCATAAACCAACTWATTGTTTTCAGGGTACTTCAGCTAGATAGGCTCCTTCATCAATGAGCTTTACCACGAGACAAGTTACTTTAATTCAGTATCCTCACATTGTTYTGTTTAGACCATCCTTTGACTTGCACTACCTCTCATCAAATTTAAATRGTATTTCATTCTGGGCTAAGCTGTGTCAGCAAAGGCTGAATTTGACTCTAACAAGTAYAAAAAGAGAAGCACAGTGCATCAACTTGACCATGCTATTCATTATTCTTTACTAAAATAGTGAAAGACACGCAGAACAGGACATAGCCTTGACAAGTTGCAATCCAAAATATTTGTGTTTGCTGCTGATAYCAAACTCCATCAATATTTAGTCACTACAGGTGCTGGTTACTGCTTCACAKCAAGTGTCTGCTTTGTAACTCAGCACCCGTGCTTCAGCACCATCACAGGCACCACTGGTAGCAGCAGCAGCACACCAAACCTGAAGACAAAGCAGTCACGGCAGTCAACCTTTTGACCACCTCTTTCAGCAAAATAGAGCCTCCCGGTGCTCAGACTCCTCAGAAGTTTACATGCCAGTGTTCTTGAAAAGCTCTGAGGACCAGTGCAATGATGCATTCCTGACACACCTGATCCCCTACAAGTGCTGCCCTCTGGATAGCATCTGTGTCCCAAGGCAATGTGCAATGTGATGAACAGTAGCACTTAGAGGAGGACACAGAATGCCTGTCCAGACAAAATGCAAAACAAAAAGCTCATTTCATTTGAAAACTGACCGTATACGTCACATTGCCATGTAATATATTTCTCATACACCCTTAAAATGTGAGAAGCAATTCTGTGAGAAGTCTTCTGCAACAATGTTTCTAATAAAGGGACCTAAAGTTCATGCAGATGTTCTGCATTTCTACTGGCTTTCAAAAACATTATGAGGACCAAGAACTTCAGTCTAAACCAAGATTATGCCAACAACTCAAAGAACTGTTCTAGGTAGGTAAATGGACAAGGTGGGGTGCAAGGAGAACTGTATTGTAGGCATTGGTTACATACAGCTTTCRAACATCTACTTCATTCAATTACTTTTGKTGATTTCAGTGGTACTTAGTCCTCAATAAAAACTACTTTTGAAGTATCCTTGTACATGAAGATCCTGCAAATACTTCTAYCAGACTTCAACAGAAGTAAAATCATGCATATACTCAAAAGGTTCTCAAAGCTAAATTACTTGACCTTCTGTGACCATATATGAGATAGCTCTGTTTAAAGGTACTGAACCTGTAAGGRCTCTTCTGCAAGAACCCAACTACACTACACTACAGTATGTACCAGTGAATGGGAAGAACTCAGTCTTGATAGCAAACACGTGTAAGAAATACTCTTATCATTTTCTGTGGGATTTAATTCCCATTATTGATGTTTTCTCCTCTGACTGTACTAATTTCCAGAGTTACAGGGTGCTCATTCTTTTCTTTTATGACTGCAGTCGTCATGGCATACAGAACAATTTCTAGAACCATGAAGCAGGTTTATTTTGCTAGGGGGAACAAAGCGACGATACGTGTTCCAAAACATGTCAAAGGTACGTGAGTAAGAAAGGTGTGGTCTGCTTCAGCTAGTTACAACATTTAGACTTTCCAAGCCAAGGCAGCTGCAACGCTAGTGGCACAACCAGCATTCCTGCTTTTTGAAAAGTGCTTCGCTCTGCCAGGCTGTAATGTGGTGTACAGAATTGCCATCCTGTTTAATGTTTAACTCCTCTCAGATGTCCACATGTAGAAATATTTAATAATCCACAGCTTACTTTTATTCTAAATAATATCTGCATAACAAATCTCCAGTAATTAAACTACACAAGAAACATAAAGGACAGAAATGTAATTACTGTAACAAATGACACTAAAAATATCACACAGTTACACTGAAAAACATTGAATATTTTATACAGACACATAATGGGTCTCCAGAGGAAATGTTCACCCACTTGAGTATACAACCTATAAGCAAGCATTTAATTTTCTTAAGGGCTGCTGCTGCCATGATTCCACAAAAGTATCTACCATAAACTAACAGGAAAAATGAGATCACTTTGAAATTCAATATAAAACTGCAATTGGTTTATGCCTTTCAGAAAAGCAACTCATACAGTTAAGCACTGACAACCACTACAGTTAAGAGCTGAGAATACCTACAACTTGAAGAATTAAAACCTGAGCTTTATAAGCAATGGTATGCTATTCATCCCTTAGTTATTTCTGTTAAAACTACAGAGTACAGTAGGGTGGGTCATGTTAACTGAAAGCCCAGAGGCATTCTGTTGTTCAAATAAAACCAAAGCCCTACTTAAAGAAAAACCAAGGGAAAAATATTAGAGTTCCACCAATTGACCTTATCTTTGAAATCACAAACACCAACAGCCTTAGACCTTCATTACTTCAGCAATCAAGTTCTCAGCATTGCRTGCATGGCAATAATATTCATAATGCAACTTAAAGCAAGTTACAGCTTTCTCACTCTTTTGATTTAATGTTTAAGTATTAAAAAGTCATGAAACAAACCTGGGTCCACATGTCTAGAGCTTCTTCTAATTCCATTTGTTCGTTTCTGCAGAGCAAAAGTAAGAATCAAGGATATGAATAAACATGTTTTTATGAAGGCTCATTGCAATCCTTTCATTCCCACAATCTACTAGGCAAAGCTGGTTTTCTTAAGTTATTTCCCCCAACCACCAACACAATTATCTTTATCTTGTAGAAAGATCACACTTTGAAAAATATTCTTAGTAATGTAGACTTTTTCTCATACATCTCATTTTTTCTGACACTAGGCTGAAAGAGTCTCAATCCATAGAAAATTGGTTCATACATCATTTTTTGATATCAAGAACAAATATATTTTTTAATTATTTATGAAGAGGATAGGGGAAAAGCGTGCAGTGTGGCATTAGCTGCCCCAGATAATGTCCACCAGCATGAAGTTGAAGCCACTCACATTGCTTTAACATGGTAGAAATTTTCACTAMTTCCACTTTATACTGAAGTTAGCTACAATTCCAATATGGAATGCTTAATTTTCTTGTTCTTTGGGCAAATACTTAAATACATTTTTTAACTTGTCTCTCTCTCTCTCTAAAACTGGAGGAACCAGAGTTGTGTGAAATCAGCAACTGTCTGACAAGACTCAGATTATTTCAATTTCTTTTCTATATTTTATACACTAGAACATTTAATATGGATCCCTGGAAACTTCAACGTGAAATAATGCATATCTGTGAACCACTCATCTGCTTTTGCAAACTTGTTTTATCTGGTAACTTGCATGACGGTTCATGCATTTATTTATTTTTTAATCAAACCAARCAGAGAAAAGCATGTTGCATAACAAAGGGAACAATTAGGTTGCTGTGATTTACTCGCCGTTGATAAAAGCTGATGCAGGACACACACCAAAGCAAGCCAGAAAGCAGTAACCTGAGGCATAACCAAATTACCAAGCCCTGTAGCAATCAAGCAAAATGAAAAGCTTAGTTTGAAAACAGCTTTCAAACTCTTGAGTCCTTGGCCATATTCTCTCYGAAGTTTTGCCTCATCTGTAGTGGACAGAATAAAAATTTAAAGCTGCTGCCACAATGAAGATAATAGTACTGGATTAAAGCAAAATGCTCAGTTATATCCTGTATTGTTTTTTAGAGATGGAAGCCGTGTCACTGGTACAGATTGATGCAGATTGGTGAGYAACCACAGATTTGCACAAGAGAGGCAAAGGGGCAGGATTCAGAAAGAAAGTACAAAGGAAGTTAAAGAAATAGAAATAAAATTTAAAAAAAAGAGATACTGTACCAACCTAAATCACATACACCCAACGACTGGCAGGAACACAGTTTTAAGGAAATAGYTCTTGAGCTGTATGAAAGCATGCTCAATACCCTTAAACGTATTACAGTACTGGTATAATCATTACATTACTGGTAAGAAACSTAAACTCATGTTTTCCAAAATGACAGCTCCTTATCCATTCTCAAGTTTTCTTCCGCACAGAGAGAATTAAAACAGGCACTTAAAGAAGACTCTTGGTAAAAACAAATGTAATCCTGGTGTTTTCAATCAACTCAATAGGTAATAGCAGTATGTTTATTACAGTTTTACAAAGTCTGGCAGCCTTGTCCACAAAGCACAGTAGACAATCTTTGCAGTAGTCTGCAGCTATCTGGCCACATCTGCCAGCTGCAGGACTGCAWAGGCACCAGGCAAATGGACCACGCTGTGATTCCCATAGTTTAGAGCGCCCTTACTTGGCACATCTATCAAGGCAGAGGCACAAAAGGCTAACAGCACCCGACCAGAGGCACAGCTGAGCATGCAGCGAGGAGAGCAGGCAGGGGCTGAGCACAGGCACAAGCAGGAGCTGGGCAAATGCAACACACCCCTCTCCTCTGCTGGAGCTCCTCACTCACCACACAATTCCCCTGCAGGTCCCCAGGAGCCAGAGCTCGCCTGGAGCCCACATCCCAGGAGCTCAGCAGAGAGTGCAGGGCTGCCTTCACCCAGCCCCAGTGCCATCTGGGSTTACAGYGACACCCAAACAGTTCAAATATCCRAGAGCACAGACATGGTCAGCCCTGCACAYGACCACCTGCAGCAGCCATGTCAGCAGTAACATCCTCCCATTACCCATAGCAGCAACAGCATAAAAACAGCCATGCCTATGGAGAGCAGTGACATGGATACTCACATGCTGCTCCTAACTGGCACGTCATTTAAGCAATTAAATTAACACATGCTTACGATCTAAAATAGATGCTAGAAACTATTACGATTTAGGTCTGAGGTGCTGCCTCTCTTTTGTCAAAAGGGGCAGACAAAACCCAGCTGCTATGCCCATCTGTGCAACAGTGGAGAGGCACAAGAAGGCTGGCCAGCAAACAACCCTGGGTGGCTTGTAGCCTTCTTGGGCTGGCAGCAAGTTACACTATGWGCATCTCAGCAGTTCCTCTGTTCAGGTCCCATTCTAACATCCTCTCCAGATTACAAAAACTTGATATCGCAGGATACCTCTGCAATTATAGTCTTTTCACATGGAAAGCAAAACACTGCCCTGCCAATCCTTCATCATCCACAGCTCTCTGGCACAGCAGAAAAAAAAAGAATAAAACTTTTAACTCTACACCCAGATTTCATCTAGGAATAGTAAGGATTTAACCACCAGCTATGAAGCAATGTATGTTTTCTTACCTGTAGCGTTAAAAAGCATCTCCACCCTTTCCAGGGCTCTCGGCACTGTCATATGTTTGCAAGTTTAACTCACATTTTGAGCAAAAGACATTCCTATTTAATCACAAATACCTTGTTGCTTAGACAACTTCTACAGTGCACTAAGTAAATCTGTTTGGAAATCCAGATGAAAAACATACTTCTCCATCAGCATATGCACAAAGTAATATGCAAATSTTATGTCACCAACAAAACAAACAGGACATGCAACAGAAAAAGAGTCCTTACCTCGTGTTTCACGTTTCCGTGTTCTGAAACATAAGTAAAAATTGGCATTATTGGTGATTGCTCTGTAAAAGGTGTACAATTTGCAATCTCAGGCCGCGYTGTGCGGTGTTCCAGAACAGCCCGCTCCCTCCCTTGGCACCTGCCGCGTTCAGCMGCGCAGAGCGGGGCCGCCCAGGGCCGGGGCGCGGCGGGCTCACWGCACAGCCCCGCTCCCTGCACCAGTGCCGGCGCTCATTGGCCCCGCCGCGCTGCGCCCATGGCCCGGGCTGCTGCGGCCGCGGGGCACCTGCACGGCAGGCCGGGACAGCGCCCCTGACAAACCCTGACAACGCTGCAGAAATGCTTCACAAACACTGCCGTGCTGGGAACGCAAAGTTACAGTTCGTTTCAAGTGAGTTCACACCTTTTCCCGTCTCTTGTCTTTTCACAGTATGACAAGGTGGATCAAGGTAAAATGTGTACCCTTAGCTTCAAGGTGTTCTCTATTTCATGTCTAAGTTCAATTCAGCATTGTGTAAGTATATCAAAGACTGAAATCACTGCTGGTTTATTTGCCTTTACTATAAATTTTATGGTACTGCTTGGAAATTAGGGAAAACCTGTTGGAGATCAGAACTGCATAAAGCCAGTAAAACTTTAGCGCACACACATCACAAAAGGCACAAAAGAAGGGAACGTTTTTACATGTCCACTGAATGTCTCATCTGATAGCAGGTACTTGGCTATACTCCAGCTTTTGGGTCGGTGCCTTATCAAAGCACACGCAGCTGTTTTTACCCGTGTGTGCTCTGTCGCACAACACACGGTGCTGAGGCACAGCACAAGCTGCTCGTGGCCTGCTCTCTGCGTTCTTCAGCGCATCTGAAAACTTTTACTACAATATCTTCTAAACAAGAAGGCATATCCCCAGTAAAACAATAAACTCCAACTGCAAGTCCCTGTAGTTGCACTAAATCAGGTTGCATTAAACGTGCGGTGTGGGAAAGCAAAGCCGAGTCTCGCAGCACTCCGCACGCACCGCTGAGGCGTGCCCGGGCCAGGCCCCTTCAGCGCTGGCACCGCTCCGCTCACGTAGACCTTGGCTCCCTGCGCCAAAAACACCTCATCCTGCCCGACGGAGAGCACTGCTGCCATTAGAACCTTTCCACAAGCAGTGCTTTGCATTTGTACAGTGAGCAAAGAAAAGAAAATAAACCTGCCCGCCCAAAGGAGGAGATGCGGGTAGTCTATAGACGTTTTCTAAGCAGCCTGAGGGAATTAGTTGCTCAAGTGCTGCTGAAATTCAATATAATTTTGGTATTTCACAATTTGAGAATTCTTTGCCAAAATCTGAATAAAATCACCTTTTTTGAATGTTTGATCTCAGCATTATGAATTAATTCAAACGAAGGGAAGTCACATAGCTACACTTGCAAAGGAGACCAAAACTTCATATCCAGGGCTAGGGGGGTTTCTTTTCTATATTCTAAAGACCTATATTTATTTCAGCAGATAATTTATCAGAAAGTTGAAATATTCTATCCTCCAATGGGAATGAATTCATCTGATTTTTAGACACTGCTGTTGAATATTATTTTTACCTCCAGGAAACATCCCAAATATAACTAGATAAAAGCATTCCAACTGTTGATCAGAGCATCCCAAAGCTTTTCATAATAAATAATTAGGAAACTCAGTAATTTCAGTAACTGAATAACTGAATTCAAGAAATCACTACATCAGAAGATAAAAAAAAAAAACTCCTGATCATTCATGTAAAAGAAATTTCATTAAAAGGGAAGTGAGGAATTTGGATTAAAAAGAAACCCAACACTGATGGAACAAAATGTCATTTGTGGCTTCACTATTAACACTTCAGGAATAGAAAAATATCCAGTATCTGAATTTCCACATACATAAGTCTACTCAAAAAATAAGACTTATTTTGTTATTTTATTACAGCTTAAATATTCCTGTATTTCAGAATATTCTGTACTGAAATATTAGTATGATTTCTTCATGAAAGACCTGCTTTCCAAACATGACACAAGTACAAGGAGCAACAAGACTCTCATTTCTATTTTTAGAAAAAAAAGTCATGTCAGAGGATACCAACCAGCAGATACTTCACATGTGACAASCTGAATTAAAGTTCCTGCTCATCACCCATGTGCCAATGAAATGATCAAGTGAGTCCCCAGTTCTGACAGCCACTTAATTAATGCCATAGTTCAGCACAGGTTTGGGGTTTTTTTTTGTTTATTCACTGAGGCCATGTTACCACTGGGTCACATTTTGATAATTATATTTTACTACAGCAAGAGGAACAGCAGCTGGCCTCAGTAAGTGACGGAACACAGCTCAGATAAAGGGAATAAGCTGCTCGTCAGGGAGGCAACAGAGCAGATGGATTTACACGCTAACTAAATAGAGAGTAAATAAAAATATATGTAATAAGCTACTCACCTTTCTATTTTAAAAGAAAACTCAAAATATTTAAAACGTGGGAACTATAAACTAAGTCCCTTTGAAGGAGCCGTGGGACTACGTGTTCCTTTCCAGTCATTTAGCCAGTCATTGCACAATCAGAACAAAATTAGAAATGTACCCAGATGTACCACACTGTAAGACCCTAAAAAATACCAAGCTCCCAGGTGGCTTTTGTTCAGGTTGAGTAAGAATCAGTAAACTATACAGCTCAATCTTTGTTGCAGTTTTTAAAAAGTGGTATAACTCCAATGAACTTTGTGTGATTTGAGCATTTACTTGTCAATTCAGTTGACACAAGGGGTTTGGAGGAGAGCCAGAAACTTTGCAACTACTGATTAAGTCAGCAAAAACGTAAATAGTGAAAGTTGCTGGTTTCTTTTCAGATGTCAAGACTACAGGCTTTTCATGAATAATCTCTAATGTGCTGTAGGAAGCAATTAGGACATGAACAGCATGGGCTGTATTATTGGGCATGCACCTTACTGTATGAAAGCAATTCTAAACTTAACCCATTCATATGGCAACATTTCCTTTCAAGTTTATCATGCATTTGAAGAAACTTCTTTTCCATCTAAAGAAATACAGTACCTTTTCAAATGGAATTATCCAAATGAGAAAGAAATCATGCATAAATTAACTAAGATTTACTATAAAAATGACCAGCTAATGTTTTTCTAATCTACTTATGAACTGATGAGACACACCTTTAACATTCCCTGGGAAAAGCAATATAAAGAAGAAAATTCTGTGGGTTTGGCACTGTACTTAAAATATTCAAAAACACTTTCRGATCCTAGAATCATTATTGGAGGTTTCTCTAACTGAAATATTCAATAGTCAGTAGAACCAGCAAGCATTTGCCTGAGAAAACGTAATTCAATATAATTAGATGGACTTGGAAAAATTCCARTCTGGAAATAGAAATGAATTGTTAATTCTGCTGGTTTAGACTAGGAAACGGACTGGAGTTCTTCAGTTCTGCCCTGAGACAGAGGCAGAGTGGCACTGTTTTATCAATCCTATAAGGCCTCTAAAGAAATTGCAAGGGACACAGAACAGTCTTTACAATAAAAGTGGGAATAGCAWGGGATACAGCTTCTCCCTTTGGGTACTGAAGATGTATCATATGCCTGCTTACCCAAGGCCCCACTCTTAAGCATTCCCAGACACAAACCCTTCCAACTAGTGGGAGAGCATCCCCAGATGAGTGAAATTGCTCTGTGCCATGAAATAAGATATAGGAATGCAGCTGAGAAGCCAGAAGATGTAACAAGGAGAGAGATGCCCTCATCAGCCACCAAAGAACATCACATATATGTGGCCTTTCACCATAAGGTGAAATAAGTGCATCCATTTCCTAATCCTTGTGTTTAAGGATTTCATAGTCTTGTGTTTAAGACTGTGCAATCAAACTTGAAGGAGTTCATCACAACATGAACAACAACTACAAATCACAGAAAGAGTGAAGTGATAGGGCAGAAAAGTAAAATATATGAAAATGTAGAGGACTATCTGAGGATGTACAGGACAGCATTTAAGTGGGGGGAAAAACTCTTAAATCAATAATGACAGAAACGAGCACAGAAGACTTCAACCAACACTGCAGATTTCCAGCAGCAAGGGCAGGAACAGCAACCAAGAAAACCCAAGGSCTAAATGCAAACATTTTGTTCTGTTTATTAATTCAACTGATTAACTCTGCATCTTTTATCACTAAAATTTCTACAATYTGCTGAACTGGCCTTCTTTGAAGCAAAACATCTGAAGAACTGGCATATGTTTGTGTATAAGGCATAGCATGAGACCACAGCAATTTTATCTTCAGATTTTGTCGATGTTTCTCTCAWAAGTATATCATCTAAATCTGACACTTAATAATTTTGTCATTCAAAAGGTTTCATCTATCTTTGGATGTCTGTCTTTTGAATTTTCACAAAGCATGACTTGGAATGAAATTTTAAYAGATTTAATCCACTCAGGAAGGTTCTAAGCATCATTTCAGAAAGGCTAGCAAAAACATCTGCTCAGTGGTCTATAAAGAAAACAGAATCTTAAACTTTACAAAACCAGAAAAAGCTGAGGAAAATTCAAATGCTTTTGAGAAATCTAATGGCATATTCCCACTGCAGTGCTTTGAACTCTGATCACCTTTTTTCAGRCAGACCTCCAGAAGTACAAGAGGTTTACAGAATGGGAAGGAAAATTTTTTGAAACACAGAAAAAGTTACACTTATAAAAAGATAATATAAAAATTAAACTATTCCATTTGGAGAATATACTATTAAGTGGTCAAAATTATTTATCATAGAGAAGCAGTCAGTCAAGACTTGTCACAAAAKCCTGAAGTCACATTTTCACAGAGAACTCACTGTTCTAACACTCTGAAATGCAGTCAGACATTTTGAATTATGGAAGCCATGCAAAATCATTAACAAAATGTAAAAACTCCTCAAACACCAAAAAAAAATTAGAAAATTTAACAGGATAAAGCAAGGAGCATCATTTCTGGATATTATCTACCACATAAAGGATTTGCACTTTGCTGGGAAGCATCTGGAAAAGCATTGGCAGAATAACGGAACACCAGATTAAACAGAAAACATACATATTTACACATATATAAATATATATTCCATGTCTGTGGCCATAACTAATACCGCACAACTGGGGAATAATAATGTCCAGTTTCACAAAATGATGACTTAGTTTCATGTGCATTATACCCTGTTAAAAAGGCTGTAATAGTCCCCTAGAAAAAAAATTGAGAATGGGGGGGGACCACCCAACCACCAAAACAAAACAAAACCCCCACCAAACATCAATACAATAAGCATTGCAGGAATTTTGCTGCTGTACAAGCCTTTGCACATTTCCCACRGGAGCAGCAAATGACACTGCTAAAAAATATGTTTACCATAAATTAATTTCTCAGAGTATTTCAAAAGGAAAATATTCAAAATTAAAACCATGTCAGAATTTTTTCATATAAAGCACACTTCTTCCACAAAATGCAGTGAAAATGTTGAAATTACATTGYATCTTTATGTCTGCATGCCTTTAATAACATTTCATAACTTAGCAGACATGGCAGATAACTTATGGGAAACCTCATTTCTCAGCAGCGCTCTAGAATATCTCTAGCAARTATAGCTCCAAAAAAAAATTCATACTCAAGTTGCACTAACCAATATTTCAGGGAGTCTGAATTTTCCCATCCCTATCTGGCCTATACAGGGATGCAGGTACTGGTAAAACTCCTCCTTAAACTTTTCCTTGCTCTGTACACATTATGAATGTGTACAGCACTGTTCAGTCAACACTTCTTTCTTTGAAAAGACAAATAAAGAGTAAAAGAAGAAAACAATGGAGAAAAATCTGAGGATTCTCCTTCCTACTCATTGACCAAAGTCCCTTTATTGGGTGGAGGGATGACATATTTTCAGCTAAGTAAGGAATGTCCTTGATTGATTGGTTTTTGCAGCAATGATCTCAGAGCAGACTGTAGGGAAAGACACAAAGTCACAGGGAAGCACCCCCCATCCCTCTGTCTCAAGAGCAGGTAGAAGACACACAACTCTCCTGTCTTGTAGGAGAGCTACAGCAATCAGGAAGGCTTTGCTTACGAGACAAAACAGACTGAGAAGACAAAGTGAAGCTTCAGGAGAGAACGGAGGGCTGAACACCTGAATGTAACACAAATGTAACACAAAAAGGGATCTTAACAATCCAGTTGCTTGGAATTTCAATACAGTATAATTCTACAAACATSAGGAAGATGATTTAAATCAAAATCCAATATACCATTCCTCTTCTTTGAATTTTTGAAATTTTCATTTATTCCACTTACAAAGAAGGGGGATTGTGATTTGATATTGTTATTATTTATATCTCTCTAGCAAGTGTACAGCATTGTTTTAAGTAYGCAGGAAAATTGCAAGATACAGTATCTTTTGTTATCTAGGCATTTATGGTCATTCTTACTGATACACGTTTCACCATATGTGTCCACAGATATTTACAGAGGAACAGAAAGACAAGCTCCTGCCTCCTGGGGTGTAAGCGATCCAATTAAAAAAAATAAAAAAAAAATAAAAAATAAAAAAAAAAACCCAGAAGTGATTAAAAAAAGAGGAGCAATACAAAGAAGAAAGAAAATACAAAGAAAAAAGTAGAAGTAGGGGTGGTTTATACCACAGAAGAAGTTATTTTGACAAGAACATAATGTGTGGTTTTTTTCCACTTAATTACTTTAAATGTAATTGTTTTAAAACATTCTATTTTTAAGATAATTTTAAACAATTATTTTCCTTAGAATATCTGCAGGAGGTTGTGTGAAAAGCTGTATTTCAAAAAGGATCTCAGTCACAAATGCTGTGATAGTTGTGYGGTTTTCAGATCTACAAAACAGTATTTGTAAAGAGTTCAAACTTGAAGGACAGCATGGAAGACTTGAAATACAGAAGAGAAAAACACAGCTAAAAAAAAAGTTTAATGACTACAGCAGAAGTCAGCACCTGCCATGCTTTTGATTTCTTGAAAGAATGGCACTTGTAATTATCACAGAGCACCAAAAGGCAAGCAGAATTCAGAATTAATGGAAACCTGGRCAAAGACAGAAACAATCTTAGACAATGTTGAAATGGACAACAAGCTAGAGTCAAAATCTGGAAAGAGCAGCTCAGTGAWGAGCAGTGGATGAAGTCATCATGTAATTCAAAAGTGGGAGAGAGATKATCTCTGCAACAGCATGTTACCAAGATCATAGATACTAATGTCAAAAAGAAAATAACCCAAGGGAAGAGGTTGTAGAAGCTTATGTGAGGTATGTGAGACATCAGAAACGTCACAAATTATTATGAAATAATTCTGAAAAGTAATGCCCATATTTTAGAGAAGTGAGAATGTTACCTAACTGGAAACTTCCCCAACGTATACAACTCCACTTTCCAGTAACTATCCTGTGTTCCCACTGGCTTTTCTCTTTAAAGCACAAGAGCATTTCAAAATAATCTCTAGAAAAAAGAAAGAGCACGTAGGAAGCTGGACAGAGGGAAGAATCAAAAATGGCACTACAAACACATGACCTTGGCAATTGTGTGATAAACTCATTGCCACCAATAAGGGAGGTACAGGGAAGGCAAGGGATGGCCAGTGATGGAGGTTTACATTTAGCATTAGCAGTGAGAGATCCAGATGATGKCAGAATGAGATTTTCAGGTATAACACTGAGCAGAAAGGGAAGATGTCACATTTTTGCAGTTAATTGTGGGAGGCCAAATGGTAATTGAAATCAAAAGATTTCTTAAAGTCCCAAAGAGCAGAACATCAGGGGAAGTGCCAAGTAGCAATGACCAGGGAAGAAACTCACAGAGCAGCAGATTAAAAGAATAAAAAAAAATGGTTCCTAGGTGTGGAAAGTAGAGAGTCATCAATCACCTTTTCGTGAATATTATGAGTGGACAGAAACCATGGAAACCAAAGAGATGAAAAAGGAAGCTGAGGCAACACAAACAGCTTTAGGAACTGAGAGGAAAATATGAAAATTGGCACAGACATAAAAGGAGAAGCACAAGGATGACAGATGATGTGCTGTACAATAGGTGTTACACATATGAGCAGTCCACAATTGAAACAAGAGCAATTCCGTGTTGTATATGACATTGACAAAGAAATTTGGTTTGACCTCTAACAGTTCTCTCCTGCTTTGGAACATTTCAATTTAGTCACAATAAAAATCCCTGTGAATCCTAAATGCWATTCTAATTGTGCTTATAAATGGCAGTTTCACAAGTATGCATGTTACAATAAACACAAATTAGAGGTAAATTAAACCTTAATTATATCTAGCAAGTTTTATRTCCTAATTAAAAATGGTATTCTAACAATAAAAATGACTTACCACCTAAATTAGCCCTGCCACAATTGTCTAGTCTTCCTAAACATTCTTTGTGCGCTCCAGCTCCACACTTAGAACATAAATAGCCTTGATAAAACGTTCCCCTGTAAAATGAAATCAGGCAGTGATACATTAGAGGTGACAAATYCTACATATAAAGGACATAAGAGACATGGCAGCAGCTATTAGAAATMATTTGTTGTTCTGCATAATGACAGTCCTTAAAGGCTTGAGAAAAAGTGACAACTGACAAACAAGCAGCTCATCTGCTTTCTGTCACTACTAGCCATTTGCAGTTCTGACTCCTAGTAGAGTAACAACCTCCATTTCAAATGTAATCCCAAGTTCACTTAAAATTGTACTATTAGCCATCTACCCTGCCACAGATCTGCACTTGACTTCATCTCAGTGGAGATTTGCCTAGGCACCACGACAAATAACATCCAGTTCAAGAGAGGGGTAAGTCTGAACATATATTTAAGCATTAAGTAGTTTACAGGCTAYATTGCAAATATTCTTGACTTTAAATTTATTCATTTGTAAAAAAAAATATGTCATGGACACTTCAGTTAAAATTCAGAGCTGCTAATTCCTCTAAATGTCTCCACGCCACAAGAGATACCCAGCTGGGTGCACCCATAGGTGAACCCCCACAGCATCTGGGGGCTGTGTCCTGAGTGCACAACACCTGTTCCTGCAGCAACAGACACAATAACTCCTCTGTAGTGCTCCAAAGTCAGGAATTAGCCCTTCTGAYTTCAAATTTAGAAGGTCTGCACTATTGTTCATTGTCACATTTTATTGCATTGAGGGAAAAAAATCTTTAAAAAAAAATAGAAAACCAGGTCAGTCTGACTATTCAGGAAAAGCCTCGCTAAAAGAAGAAAAGAAAGCTATGGCAGAGAGGAACATACCTGAGGTTAATTTATTCCATGCCTGTGCTTAACTAAGGCACTACCCACACTCAAATGCCCTTGCTAAAAACATTGTAGCTACATTTTTCAGAATATCAACAATATGTTAAATATGCARCATAGAATGATTTAGGTTGTAAGGGACCTTAAAGATTTTCCAAACACTGTGCCGTGGACAGGGACACCTTTCGCTGGACTGGGATGCTCAAAGCCCCATCCACCCTGCCTTTGAACRCTTCCAGGGATAGGGCAGYCCTAACTTCTTGTRGGGACAGAGAGGAGGGACATAACCACCCCATAAAACCTTCACAATACCTCAGAAGCATCTGACAGACTTTGCAAGATGTCACCCGACTGAAGGTATGCATTTTGAACTCATGAAAGCTTGTATCTGCATAGTCTGGCCGGATGTTTGACCTAAAATAAAAATTTSAAAGTATGCATTAAACAAATGAAATCTAGAACACAATGTAACATTCACAGGAGGAAATCTTAATCTACCAACAGTTAGTTTTATTTACATTTTAATGTTTTTCACTGACAAGAACCAGAAATATGGGTTTACCATACACCTTGAAATAAAATCTGAATTATGATATTGTGCAGACTTCRTTCTTAAATATACTCTGTAACTACCCTAGCAGTCACAATAAATACAAAACTAAACATTTTATTTTTGTTTGAGTAACTAGGATCACTGTCAACAATATTTTGTTATGTGAATGCACAAGTAAAAGTTCACAGCCTGAGAAGCACCATATTTGAAAACATTAGAAGGAAATTTAGGACAGTTAGGTCATTATAACCTGAGTGTTTTCAAAAGGATTAGAACATATTCCCCAGGGTTTGTCTGGTCTCTTCTAAATGTGTTACACAAAGCCCACAGCTGTAGCTACACACAGTAAATCTAACAAAATACAGGATCACTATTCACACTGCCAAGATACCAACACACTATTAGGAGACTTATTTCCAAAGATCAGATTTCGGTACAAAGCACTGGGCCATTACTGTACGTGTGTTTTTCTCTTCCCTACTGATCCCTTTTAAAAGCAGRTGTATAGTTTAAATATGACTCACTCATCATTTGTTGTACCACTGACTGTTTTCAAGGTTATTTAAATTTTATTAAGCAATCTATTCAATTTTTTTCTGTCATCTGTACCATTTCCAGGACTGAAGAGGAGAATAGGCATTTTCAATGGATTTTTTTTATAATTCAATAAGATCCCCAAACTAACTTAACACTGTCAAAATCAGTAATGCTAGATATGTAATTTAATATTAATCTAAACTGTATCAGACAAGAAAATATATATATAAGGATTAATGTCTTTTTTACTATTATTTATATTAGAAATCTTAGGACTCATTAATTTTTTGTATTTTTCTATCAAAAACATAAGAATGCATGATGCATAGGGAAAAATTAAAAAAAAAAATAGGGAAAAAAATCCTGAGGGAGGGAATGCAAGAATCTACAGCACTCAAAGGAAAAACTAGAAGCTTTTCTAACATAGAAAACTACAYATTCATCCATTAAAGTTGGAGCTACTTGTAAGTTTCAGTCTTAGGTGTTATAAATAACTTGCAGACTAAAACAWAGACCAGCCACAAACTGCAGTGAAACACAGATAACCTTGTAAGCATCAATCTCTCTTGGACTGAATTAAAAGGCTTACAAAAAAACATTCAAAGAATCTGTTTAAGTACCCAATGTCAGAAAGGTCGATCTTCTAATCCACCTGCTGAAAATGAACGTGCTGAAAATAAAACTGTACTCAAAAAGCAAAAGGAAKTTTGCTTTTATGCCTGAGAATAACCTTACAATCAGTACTGTTTTAACTCCCTCACTTGTGTCTCTCTTTGCTCTCATATGCAAGATGTCAATACTGCAGTCCCTGCCAACTGAAACAGGCATGCATCCTACCCACCCACAGCATCAGGATAAAATTCATCTCAAAAAAAATAAAGAACTTTTTTAATCAGGAGGAAAAGCATTATTCTTATTTGACTCTTAGCTTGGTACAGCCCGTATTAACATGTCTGCCAGGGGACTACCAAAACTTCTTAGGCTATATACTCCAAGCAATTCTGAAAGAAGTTACAGGGCTTACACTCCCAACAAGACCTSGTTTGTATTGACTGTTTGGTTCAGACCAGGACATCTCACAGAACTATGTTCAAAGTATAMGCCAAAAGTGCAAGACTCACGAGATTGAAAGCATATCAAATTGAACCTAAGAACCTGACTATTTTCCAAAAACAAACTGAAGAAAACATTCCATTCATTTAATTAGAACAGGATCAATCTTCAAAAATAATAAGCGTAAGTGGATCAAAAGGAAAAAAAATTACAACCTCACACAGACAATAGTTTAACACATGCATGTGACTACACAACTTCCTTACATATGTAAAAATTCTCTTTCATTCTTCTCTCAGGCTATCTTCCACAGAGATTGAAATACATCAACTACTCAAAATATGACTCCTATTAACAGAACAAAGATGATATACCATATTGATTCTTCTTTATATTAAAATCAGTATTTGTGTTTCTTTCTATTTTCTGGTCATTCAATTTCATTTTACAGTTCTTAAAAGAAAAAGTTAACACTGAGAGGAAAAAAAACATACTGCTAAAATGCCAAAGAATTAAGTTACGCCTCATAGAAGAACTGTCACAAGTCCCTCCAAGACATTTTGTGGCACCTATGGCCTAAATTGTACAACATCRTGTTTTGAACAAAATATTGATACAGATAAACAGACTACCAACTTCAGCTCTCTATCCTGTGCTAAGATTTGGATATATTTGTCATGTAAAGGAATAGAAAACTGAACAAATAATAGAACACAAACTTGGGAATACAGTGCAAACTTCACTTTATTTTGTCCACTATTACTTACCAGATACTAGTTTGATTCYAAGTACTAATCAATTCTTAACTATCACTAAAAACACCATATCAAAGAGCGAATCCATCAGTTTTCTTAAACCTCATCAGGTTTTTATCTGGTAATCATTAAGACTCTAATAATTACTTCAATAAATTCCCTTTCTTCACCACCTACACCTCTTTCACAATCCCTATCCACTCACTAAGAGCTAGCTTTATTTATTTGCTTGTTGGATAAGACCAACATACAACCAAAATCTTCTATAATAACTTCTTTTTAAAGACATGAACCTGAATAGCTCTTCTAGGGAGACAGGTGGAAGTTTCCAGTTAGAGATTAAGCACAACTCATCTGTGACTATGTCCAAATACCACAAGGACTACAGAAWTTTTTTTTTTTTCCACAAAATGTTTCAAATATCACATACTATGCTTTAAGTTTTAAATAAAGTAAATAAAGCTGATAATGTGAAACAGTCATGGCATAGCACACAATTTTCCATAGCCATGTCCAGCCAGAAAAAAGCTGTTAGTTACAGCATAGAAACCTTACACTGATACCCTCAGAACAGAGAGCAGAGGAATCAAAACACAGAGAACATTTCATCGTTCTCCAATCTTCTTTTCTCTTCTACTTCCCAACCTTTAAGCACATTGCAAGACAGAAAAAAAACCTTGAGTATTATGCCAACATTAATTTTGAGCATACTATTTGCCACTTTAGAAGAAGGATCTCTTGTTGAAAAAAGAAGAAAAGAAGCCCACACATGATTAGCAACAAAATTCAAATTAATTGAATCAAATAATAAAACTTATTTTGGGGTTCCTTCATCATTACAGTGGAACAGCTAGGCCCTCTTGCAGACTTCCCAGTCCTTCCTAGAACAACTATTATGGGGTGCCCCAAGCAGCAAAAGGAAAGTATTGTCTATTTCTGATGTCAAGCAATCCTGATGAGTGGCCAGAGGAGGAAGTCACTCATATACCAGAAGTGTGTAATCTGAAGTAAACAGTGAGAGAGAACACATTCCTCATTTTATTGTAAAACTCTCTTATTTTTACAAACAACGGCAATGTGGGGAAGGAAAAGTAGTTTCCCTTTGTCTCTTCTGCTCTTTCCCCAGGCAGTTTTAACTTCTCCACTCTAGCAGAGACAAAATGTCAATGTGAATCTGTTACTAGGACAATTTTTCCAATCCTCTCCTCAATTCAGCACCAGAGATTTTATAAGGGACAACCATAAATGCCGTTCCTGCATAGTGCTGGTACCCCAGAACCAGATTTACTCTAGTCACTACTGCGATGTCCTTGGGCTGCCCCTGAGCCGTCTGAGCAAAGCTTTCTCTTTCCAATTTCCTTACAGAATATTAGTCCCACTGGGACCAATTCAYTGCTACACCACCAATCCAGAGACCCGCAGGTGCATATCTCCTGAGTCTCTGTCACTTGGACATGCAATTTTTTTTTTCTCGTGAGTCTCTGCATGAGCCGTGGGAGCCACTGTTCCAGGGGCAGAATGACCATCTTCTCCATTCAGCCCTCCATCTCTGAACAGACCTTTGTCTTAAAGTTTTAAAAGTTCAGAGTAGAAAACAGTTACCCAGGTATCTTACTCAATTGCCCTTCTTATTATCAGACTTCGRAGTGCTTCTTGTGCATACAAAATCATCCCCTTCTGAAAATATTCCCTGCACATTSGCAGTGCCACGTCTTTCTACTGACTCGTTCTTCTCAGAAGAGTAAATTGATCATAGGCCAATCTCATCCTACCCACATAATGCAATACCTTTATAAATGGTGTCAGGAAGTGTCATGTTATCAACCATCCCCCACAAGCTTTTGCAGACAAAATCCATTCTAGTAATCATCTTTGGCTAGATTAATGGCTGACCACAGRGTAATGATATAGATAGCCCAAAATTGTCTTGTCAGACAAGACATCTAGGTGCTTATTCCTCTGCCTATAGAATAAGGAATAAATTCTCTTGACTATCCTACCTCAAAATACCAAAAATAATTGTTCATATGAAAAAGAAACTGCTTAAACTACAATTTTCTCACACTATCAACTGGGATAACACCTMAAAGGCTTAAAAGTCATTCTTAAACCTCAAAATGCAAACATATCCTAATCAAAAGACTACACTTTAAAAAAAAAGCAATGAACCTTGGCAATCTTGACATGTCCAACTGTGTAAATTCTATATGCCAATTTACAAATCTGAACTTGACTATAGGTCTAAAGTGCTGCCAAGGTCTATATGCAATGAAGTGCACATCACTAGTATCAAGCAATTTAGATAACATTTGTTAGTGTCATTTCCTCACTTAATCAAAATGATATTGTTATGAGAAAACATTAAGATCAGAATGTCTGAAGAGCAGTAGCACTCCAGAGGCATTTGGCTCCCTTATAACAACAACTTAGGGGTTTATCAGCTTTTTACTTGCATGTTTGTTTCCTACAAGAACAACTATACAGAGTACCTTTCACAACAGGTTGGAATAAACAAATAAATTACAACATCTCAGGAGGGTAGGCACAAATATACTTTCTTTTACTGTCAGTTAAACTTCCTCCACACAGGCAGAACTTACAAAATAAAATGCACCACAAAAACTACTAAACTTTCTGCCACAATACTCAATATTTTCTACTAAATATGTAATTACTATAGATGTACCCCAAGAGAATAAATAAAAGGCTGAGAGCTTACGATATAGCTCCTTCCTCCTATTTTCCCAGGTGCAAAATAAATATATTAAAATCCCATTAATCCCATAAAGACTTCATTTCCAGAAAGGACATRTTTCTAAATACATAAAACATGAACAAAAGTCTTATTTCATAAATTTCTCTATACTGAGTACATCTTTCCTTGGATATCTAGCATTTCAGATATCTCAGTATTAGCCTTCGAGACCGAGAACTATTGTCTCAAGTTGTCTTGCATAGACATATTACTGAAAGCTTATTGGCTGCCAGCAACGCTAACAGAAATATAATCAAGGGATAAAATGAAATACTATGTTCATTAGATTGATTAAATCCTTACAACAAGTTTAAATATTAAATAGGAAATTAATAAAATGCAAACTGAAAAAGGGYGCACAAAAGAGAAAAAGTGGCATTGTGAAAATGCAAAAAGTAGAAGCAAATGGAACGTGGAGTTTTGGCTCCTGGTTAGGAATGCCAATCCGTAGCACAAAACAAGCAACAAGAAGCTACTCAGCAGCAGAGAAGRCTGGAAATCTACCATCTTATGGCTGCACCTCCAGCAAGGAGTTAAAGGAAGGATACTTCACAAAACAGCACAAGAGAAAATACTCCTCTTTCTTTTATTTTAAATCTATTTACCATTGCATTTAATGCTACCAGTTAGAAACTGTAGTTTAAACAACTGCAAGGTCTAGCGCTGTCCTCCACTAAYGACCATTTCTTTCTTTCTTGTATTTTAAGGGCCATTTCTTTTAATTGCTTCCCTGGCAGCTTTTCAATACCAGCTTGACATCAGCAATTAAGAMCTCTACAGATTTCCCCCCCTCCCTGGGTCTAGGCCACTCAAAAGGTGTTGCTTATACCCACTACAAACATTTCAATTAATGTTGAAGAATTGCTGCTCTGGAGTACTTAATTAAAAACTCAACTTCCCTTGCCCAAACTTGAAGTGTTTTTAAACTAATTTTTTTTTCTTAAACTAGAATGGAAAATGTGTTACAGGAGGGGAAAAAGACCCCTGACATATGTTTGATATTCCTTGKATATATGCACAGGAAATGCACATCTGTGCTCAATCACAGCATGTAAAGGGTAAAGAAAGAAAAAATATTTCACGCAAAGAGAAATGCAAAAGTAACCCTTTGGAAAGGAGCTTTCTTGATCAGTTTGCAAAGTGAATTGACTGCAAAATAAGATGGTATCAGCAAGAGCAGGTGCTGACCCAGACACCTGAGTAGATCACTTTTGTTAAATACAGAGAAAGCAAAGGCCTTGTAAACATGAACTGAAGCAAGTCATTCTTAGAGGACTGATGACAAACCTCTCAAGTATCATTGAAGCCCAGAGATGTTCCTCCAGTCTCCCACAGCTCAGTGGGGCTGTCATCTTGGAGACAAGAGGAACCTTCTCTTCCCCCAGCAGCAATCCCACAATAGTTTTCTGAGTATATGAAACAGCAGCAATTTCTTGGGCTGGGAACAGGCTGTCGAGCAGTCCTGGGTTCTGCATAACAGCAGTGAGACAGCTGCCCTTTCTTTGGGGTTGACAGTTCTCCCAAAAGGGAGAAAACATGCTAGGAAGTTCTAATGATACTTCTTATTTTGGGGTTTGACTTCTTTTCACAGAAATGCTATTTAGGTCAAGTCTTGAAGATGATTTTCCCACCTCACTCTCTTCAAGAAATGCAACTGTGTCACAGGAAATTATGCAGAGTTCAGTTGTATGCACATGCTTGAAAAATGTCCATCATCTTGAAAGTGCACTATATTTGAAAGTKAATAGCCATTTCACTTGATTAAAACTCCGCTTTAGAGAACAGTTAATGTATGCATGCCCACCTGTGGGCACAGAGGCATAACAAATAAGCAGATGCATCAAGTATCACATAAAGAGTCTGCAATGAATTGCAATTGTTTTAAGTATTAAAAGAAGAAATACTACAGGGAGCTCAGATAAAACTCCATACCTTGAACTCTCCTCAACTCTCAACCTCAAGTTAGACCTTCGCACTTCAGAGCTGATATTATTCTGCACTCCATGTTATGCTTRTAATAATTTAAAATGCTCCATACAGAACTGTTCAGAATTATGGACATCCTGAGCACGAACTGCTGAAGATCATTTTCAAGTGTATGTGATGTGAAATCTGATGCTGTACTCATGCAGTATAGCTTATAAAGAAAATGGCACAGGTTAATACCTCTGGATACTGAAAATTTTCCTTACAGATTTACTTATTGTATAAATAAATGGCATCATATTAGAAAATGCAGCAGTAAACCCAGACCTAACAGAAGTCTAACATAACATTTGTAAGATATTAGTTGTTAACAGAAATTATTTATAAAGACATCCTAAACTAAAATTCCTAGTTTGTGCCTAAGTGACGTCCTTCCAAAATTTTAAGCACCTTAAAATTTAGCCATGACAATTGGTACAAAGCATCTCAGAAAATTTTGGAACATTTTACTACCACTAAAATTTAGCTATTGTCACATATTCAAATGCTACCGAGACAGTAA